>NC_058419.1:50990582-51014136 GCF_002201575.2 Neomonachus schauinslandi | reverse complement strand
CTCCTACACTGTTGGTGGGAATGCAAGCTGGTGCAGCCACTCTGGAAAACTGTATGGAGGTTCCTCAAAAAGTTGAAAATAGAGCTACCTTATGATCCAGCAATTGCACTACTGGGTATTTACCCCAAAGATACAAAAGTAGGGATCCGAGGGGGTACGTGCACCCCGATGTTTATAGCAGCAATGTCCACAATAGCCAAACTGTGGAAAGAGCCAAGATGTCCATCGACAGATGAATGGATAAAGACGAGGTGGTATATATATACAATGGAATATTATGCAGCCATCAAAAGGAATGAGATCTTGCCATTTGCAACGATGTGGATGGAACTGGAGGGTATTATGTTGAGTGAAATAAGTCAAACAGAGAAAGACATGTATCATATGATCTCACTGATGTGAGGAATTCTTAATCGCAGGAAACAAACTGAGGGTTGCTGGAGTGGGGGGTGGAGTGGGAGGGATGGGGTGACTGGGTGATAGACACTGGGGAGGGTATGTGCTCTGGTAAGCGCTGTGAATTGTGCAAGACTGTTGAATCTCAGATCTGTACCTCTGAAACAAATAATGCAATATATGTTAAGGAAAAAAAAAGAAGAAGAAGAAGGTAGCGGGAGGGGAAGAATGAAGTGGGGGAAATCGGAGGGGTAGACGAACCATGAGAGACGATGGACTCTGAAAAACAAACAGGGTTCTAGAGGGGAGGAGGGTGGGAGGGTGGGTTAGCCTGGTGGTGGGTATTGAGGAGGGCACATTCTGCATGGAGCACTGGGTGTTATGCACAAACAATGAATCATGGAACACTTCATCTAAAACTAATGATGTAATGTATGGGGATTAACATAAGAATAAAAAAAAAGTTAAAGCTGAAATAAATCATAAAAAAAAGTCTTTTTTTTAAGATTTTATTTATTTATTTGACAGAGAGAGACACAGTGAGAGAGGGAACACAAGCAGGGGGAGTGGGAGAGGGAGAAGCAGGCTTCCCGCAGAGCAGGAAGCCCGATGCAGGGCTTGATTCCAGGACCCCGGGATCGTGACCTGAGCCGAAGGCAGCCGCTTAACGACTGAGCCACCCAGGTGCCCCCAAAATAAAGTCTTTATAGAATGAAAACTCTTCGCATTTACTTAGGCATTAATGACATCACACCATATGTGACAAGACTCAAGACACTTGAGAGGGTATGCCATGCTAATTCAGAGGGAGAAGCACCTCCTATTATGTAGATTTATTGGTGAAAAAGGGCAGTAGGCCTTCTCTGGAAGAGAGTATTGTATCTCAGGCCACCATATTCCTGGCAGATAGGTATACCAAGATGAATAAGATGTTTTATGTCCTCAAGGAGCTCATTATTTTTCACAGGAGAGGCAGATACATGATGTATCAGATATACATAAAGTAATTACTATACTATAATGGAGAATCTGCTATTAAGAGCCATGAAAGAATAATATTCTTTTTTTTTTTTCCAAAGATTTTATTTATTTTTTAGAGAGCGAGTGAGAGAGAAACAGCATGAGAGGGTAGAGGGTCAGAGGGAGAAGCAGGCTCCCCGCTGAGCCGGGAGCCCGATGTGGGACTCGATCCCAGGACTCTGGGATCATGACCTGAGCCGAAGGCAGACGCTTAACCATCTGAGCCACCCAGGCGCCCAAGAATAATATTCTTATTATTGAAAAATAATTAAAAATGAATCCAGAAGTTTTCAGAGGGGAAAAAAAAAAACGTTTGAATTGGGACTTGAGTTACATGTGGTTTTTCTTCCAAAAAGAGAAGGGCATTTAGGGCAGATAAAGCTGCTTAAATAAGAGTAGATAGATATGATCGGGAGAAGGGCATAAAATATTTGGTTGGAGAATGTGGTAGGTAGGACAGGAGGGAGATGACAGGTTGGTGTTGACTAGTAAAGGACCTTTTTAGTATGACCTATGGTTAAACTTTAATGGATTTTTTTTTTAATTAGGGGTTTGCAATGATATGATCAGATTGCATTTTAGAATGATCACATTCTGTAAGAAAGTGCAAGATTTTTGGGAAAACATTTAGGAGGCTTTTTAATAATAGCCTAATTTAGAGATTTTTAGGACTTGAAGTAGGGTAGTGGCAATGGAGATACAAAGAAATGATCTAAACATTTAGAAAGTGAAATTAACAATTAATGACATTAAACTTGGTGGAGGTAAGAGACAGAGAAGAAAGGGAAAGAGAAATCTAATATGATTCTCATGTGATGGATGATGATGCTACGTATTGAGATGGGGAAGAATGGAAAATCAAAAGTTAGGTTTCAGACATACTAAGTTTGAGATATAAGATAGTTTAGTGGCTGTGTCCTGTAGGTAGTATATGTAGAAAATTGGGAGTTCAGAAAAATATCTGGGTTTGAGAGAGATTGGGAGTTCATCTGCATGCATATGGAATTTGATACAGTAAAAAGGGATAAGATTACCTAAAGAAGAATTTTAGAGACAGAAAAAAGAGATCCCAGGATTAATACTTGACGAACACCACCATTTCAAGAGCTGATGGAAGAGAAGAATCCACGAATGAAATGCCAACAAAAGAAGTAGGAAAATGGGGCGCCTGGGTGGCTCAGTCGTTAAGCGCCTGCCTTCGGCTCAGGTCATGATTCCAGGGTCCTGGGATCGAGTCCCGCATCGGGCTCCCTGCTCAGCAGGAAGCCTGCTTCTCCCTCTCCCACTCCCCCTGCTTGTGTTCCCTCTCTAGCTGTCTCTCTCTCTGTCAAATAAATAAATAAAATCTTAAAAAAAAAAAAGAAGTAGGAAAATGAAGAAAATGTGCCATCATATAAGCCAAGAGAGGAAATATTTCAGGAAGAAATGACTGATTTAATCATGTGGAACAATGCTAAGAAGTTAAGTCAGATGAGGACAGCAAAAAATCTTTTTGATTTGGCAGCAGGGAAAACTTTAGTGATCTTAGCATAAGCATTTTTTAAGGCTTGGTATGGATGGCAGCCAGATTGGAATTCTTTGGAGTTTAGGGCTATTGAAGGTATCTGGGGTGCTAGTCACTGAGATAATACAGAAAGGGTATAAGCTTTGGTAGGAGAAAGAATGAACTGTGGATCCTGTTGAGTATAATACTCAGCTGGAGATGTTCTGTAACTAGAAAAACATGGTCTGAGATCCACAAGTGCAATCTGGCCTGGAGGTAGGGGTTTGGAAGGTTATTCTATAGTTGAAGCAGCCTCACTGGATATTTTCAGTCACATTTTGAAATAAAATTGGTACCAATTCATTATGGAAAATTGGCAATTTTTATTAATGTGTAATTTATTACAGCTATATACACATACTTCACAGTTTGCAAAGGAGTCAATTGATGAAGGAATGAAATATGCTAGTTTAGCCTTCTGTAAAAACTATTTGAATTCGTTCTTATATTGTTTAAGACAGTTAATAACTGAAGAGTGTATTTTCTGAGTCTAGGATTTCAGTTAGTGAAAAAAAATTGTAAAAATTGGGCATCCTTATTAATTCCAAACTTAAGACAGATAGTCCTTTTTAAGTAACTAGCCTTGGGAAAAAAGAAAGGCTTAAAACACAAATTATTGTTTCTATTTTACTTATACTCTAGATTTCTATGAAGTGCCATCTTAAGTTATATGCTTATTATGACTTCATTCACAATGGAGTAGGATGGTCAGAATTGTAGAAATGACCATTTTTGATTTAAATTATTTTTGTCACATAGTTTTTGAGGCTAGTAAAGAAAACATGAAATATGATTGACCTTATTAATTTTAATTTTATACAATTTAATAAAAGTTATATTAGTGATTTTACAGAATGAAACCTTTATCTATTTATGCTTCTGAAAAATAACCTTGTAAAATGTCAAAATTGCTATTGTATGCTTTTGAAAAATAATGATTTGTGCTTGATGCATTTAAACTCTTTATTGAAGGTCAAGAATTCTATTAGGGCATTTTTTTCAGTAAAATGTTGACAGAAATTAACTAGATGTTTGAATTCTCAATGACAGTACTGTCACATTTTTTAAGAAATTGTCTAATAATAAGGCCAGATTTTGCTCACTGTTTTTCTTAGTAACAACCCCTAGTTCATTAAATACTGCCTTACAGTGTGTGTTAAGAGTCAAAACTTAGTGGTCATAGAATTCTTATTTAATAGATCTTTAGTTTAAATTGCTATAGTTATGTCATCCTCAATGACTATGTATATATGCTGTGCATTTGGATGAGATGTAATTGTGTGGATATTCCAAGAGCATTGGTAATTATGTTACCCTTAATGTATTTTTGATAATCGATATTGAATTTAAGCATCCACAGTTTGATTTACAAAGTCTTACTCCAAACTGTAGTCACAAAACAAAGGCAATAAAGAAAAGCTGGGAAAAAAAAAAGAAAAGCTGGAATAGTGTGTTATTTTCTTGTACAAAACTAGCCTATGGTGTAGTTCTGCAGTGTATTTTGTGACAATCAAATGTGTTACTTGCCACCTAAACAGGAGTTTCTGTTGTTATGTGGCAGTGTTTTTTTTTTTTCTTCACTTTAGCCCTCTTTAAGGAGATGGTTATAATAACACAATAGTTCTAAAGGCCTAATATTGACATGTAATGAGTATATGGTATAGGGGAGGAAAAATAATTTTTCCTCTACCGTTTTAGGTTTTTGGCTGAAAACCCTATAATAAAAGATTAATAGGAGAAAAACCAAACAAGTTTATTAATACGTATTATCTCACTTTACCTGGGGAGATATCCCCTTATGGTCTAAACCACCACCTTAAATCTACCTTCAGCTAAAGACAAAAGAAAAATGTTGGTGTGTGGTGGGGGAGGCCAGCTATGGGAAGTTACCTGGAGAAACACAGTAAACTAGGGTAGGGTTTGTTATGCAGATTTAAATGCTTTCTCTGTTGACAGGCTTTCTCTTTTTCTGGTACAGAGAGGGAGACACCCTTACAAATGGAGATTTCTATAAATGTAAATTTCCCTTTCTAGAGGGGTAACTTCTCAGTTTTCAGAGCTTTTCCTGTATCTGCTATTTCTCAAAAAATGTTCAGTATAAAATAATCTCTGTGCCAAAAAGACATATTCTGGGTGGCATATTTTACCCTTCAGTGGACATGTGAATATAGTGTCAACAAATCTCAGGATTACCTCTTTTACTGGTGTCAGTAATTACTTGAACAGAAAATTCTTAGGTTAATCTGTACAAAGATCACTTTCTCTTTTTCTGTGGATGTTTATCCATATGTAGGTGCATTCACATATATGTTCTGTTTCTGTCCTGTTGATATAGTACAGTTTACCCTTGAACAACACAGGTTTAAACTGTGTGGGTCCATTTATATTTAAATTTCTTACAATACAGTACTGTAAATGTATTTTCCTTATGATTTTCTTAATATTTCCTTTTCTCTAGCTTACTTTGTTGTAAGAATACAGTATGTAATACTTATAGCATATGAAATATGTGTTATTTTATCAGTAAGGCTTCTTTCTGTTCAGTAGGTATTAGTTGTTTGACTTTTGGGGAGTCAAAAGTTATACATAGATTTCGACTATGCAGGGGGGAGAGGTAGGCACCCCTAATCCCCACACTATTCAAGTGTCAACTGTATATGGAGAAATATTTTAAATTTATGCATTGTTTGTGAGGAAGAATTTCTTCTGCCTGCCAAGGTCCTTCTAGCTACACTAAGAATCAAATTGGCATGATACAGATAAGTAAGAGAAAATCAAATATCATTCAGTACATAACGCGGATTCTAACCAGATGCAAAATTCCAAAGATAGGCAACAAGAGGCTTATTTGACATCCTGAGCTGAAGAGAGGGTTAGGGGTCTGGGATGAGAAGGGGAGGAAGACCATTAGCAAGGAAGGTGAGAGGAGATACTTAGAAAACAAAGGCTGCCCTGCTATGCAGATAAGTTTCTTAGGTAAAGAGGAATCTCTGTTAATAGGTCTTCCTCCTACAGTCAGGCAGTTGAGGGGTTGATAGAGTTTTTCCTGAATCTACTGAGCTTCGATTACTTTTAATTCAAAATAATCTTCATGCCAGAGTGACCCATCTTTTGGCCGCCTGCCCTTGGCCCCTACAACATCCTCAGAGATCCTCTGGTTGTGGTACCTATGAGTTATGTAAATATTGTGAAATTATCCCTCCAGAATTCTTTGGCCTCAGTGTATAAGAAGAGCCTAGGTGATATTTTTGGTATCATATTCCCCTATACCTGTTGTCCCAAGGTATAAATGTCCTTTTAACTTAGGCTTTTGAATCACACTTAGCAAATGGATGCATACCCTACAGCTCTCCAGTACCTTGTTTTTTATTTTTCCCCAAGATCCTCACTGAAATATTTAGTCTTATTAAACTTTGCATGGCATATAGCAGTCGTGAGACTCTTTTGGTTACTAGTGATTACAGATGTGTCTCAGAGTCTCAAAGCTCTGAACACAGCTATTCTTCATTTTCTGAGAATTTGAGAGTTTCATGGGTCTTCAGAAGACCTTGAGATGTCATTGCCCTTCCTCTAGGCAGTGCTGTATTCATATTCCCATCCTTGATATCATCTCCTTTTTCTTAACAGTCTTCAATGTCTTATATACTTTGATGGATTTTCTCATTTCATCTGATGATTGTGATCATTTTGATTATATTAAATGTTGGGCTTTTAATATTCCTGCTTTGAAAAGTTATTATAATAGCATAAACATTAAAGGTAAGATGGTGAATTTAGTGCTAAAATGTTTATGGTAGGCAATCAGCTATCATTTGTGTAATTCGTTTTTTTTTTTAATATTTTATTTATTTATTTGACAGAGAGAGAGAGAGAGAGAGCACAAGCAGGGGAAGTGTCAGGCAGAGGGAGAAGCAGGCTTCCCGCCGAGCGGGGAGCCCGATGCGGGGCTCGATCCCAGGACCTGGGATCATGAACTGAGCCGAAGGCAGACGCTTAACCGACTGAGCCACCCAGGCGCCCCCATGTTTTTTATTATAAATGTCATCGTCCACTAAGTCTGATTTAGTTTTTATCAGAATAAATTGTGGGATGCTGTATACACAGATAAATGACAGCATTTACAGAGGAAGCACATGCTTTTTCCTTAAAGGACACCCATAGCCTCTAGTTCCTATGATTTATCTTATGTGTTTGCCAGTCAGTAAAGATACTCTGAAGAAGTATTCTTGCTGTACCTCAATAAAGATAATGATTAATATGTATTAGCCTCTAACCTCTGTGACATGTCTGTTTAGAATATGTGAGTAGACTGTTATTTATCACAGAAGTAGAGGAAGAAACCCCAAATCTATTTTGTTCATAATGTCTGCCATAGTGTACTGAGTAGATTTTTGATTTGGGGAATAAATGGCACTTGTATTAGGGAGAACCAGCCCATTTTAATCATTCCCCCCCATAAGGAGAGAAATGCTAATCACTAATGCTCAGTGTATAGAAGACACAGTCATTTTCAGTTTGAAAAACTGGATTCCATTAATATTAGTAATAGTTGTTATTGTTGAGTGAAGCCAAACTCATCATTTTGATGATAAAAATGGCTTTAATGATAAAAATGAAACATTGATGAACATGCATTTCTTTGCTAACCTAGCCCTTTATGTTGGAATAAAAATTAGTGAATTTCACTTGCTTTCACTAGTGAACTTCACTCCCTAGCAGGAGGTCATGGTAAAAAGTTAAACAAAGGCCCACTAACAAATAGGGCCTGGTTTGGTTACAGAAGTGGAATTAAGAAAGCAGGCTCTGGAGCCAGACTTCTTGGGTTTAAAACACACTTCTACCACTTTATAACTGGTGTGATTTTTGTGTAAGATACTTAATATCTCAATCTCTTCATCTATAAAATGGAGATAATGATAGTATCTACCCTTTAGGTTTATTGTGACACTGAGTTAATGTATGTGAAGTGTTTGAAATAGTACTTACCACAGGCTAGAAATGCCAGTTCTTGTGATCATTTTTGTCAGTATCAATAATGTCTGTGTATTATAACAGCAGATATTTTTTAGTCCAGGGGTTTTGTCAATTCTTTGTCATCTGTTTGCAGACAATGGGGTCGGTACCTTTGACACCATTACTACCTGTTCAGCTTCCCTATAGAGTCTATGATCTGGCTAACACTTAGTATAGCAGTCTTATTTTGTAGAAAAAGAAACTGTGGCCAGAAATGTATCTACTTACGGTTATAAAGTTAGTAATTAGGAGTCCAGTTTTGAATATGGCTCTTCTGATGGCCTGTTTGGTACTATTCATATTTCATGACTTAAGTTAGGCTGTGTGTTTTTCTTCATTTTTGAATATTGAATTCCTTAAGTCTAAGCACCATGTAGTAAACGTATGAAATGGTAGCATAAGTATTAGTTGTTTTAGTTTTCTCAGGAAAAAAAATAAACCCTGAAATGCAATTTGTAGAATATATTATTTTGTCAATGTCTGTTATAAAACTGTATATATACATATTTTATAATGTGATAAAAGTTACACTTGAGAATGGGGAGGGATAAGGATAATGACAAAAGAAGAAAAAGACTCAGAGATTGGCTTTACCTATTGTGAGTAGCAAACATAGCTAAAAAATAAATCAATGACAGGAATATAATATTTCCAAATTGTCCACTTTTAAAGTAAAGTTCTGACATGGAATGGAAAATTCCTCTTCAGTATATATATATATATATATATAGATAGGAATATATATATATATATATATATATATATATATATATAGGAATATATATATATATATTCCTATCTTCAGTATATAGAGATTGCTAAAAGTTTCAAGATTGATTTGGTCTTGCAGCTTTTAGCTAAATATTATTGATCCTTCTCTTTTAACTCTTAAGTTAGTGGTTCAGGTTTTCATAAATATTAGTTTCTGTAAAACATTTAAATGTATACCCATTTTATGAATTTTACGAAATTATATTTGTTTTAAATGAAACATACCAATAGCACTATTGATTGTCACAATAAAAATTAACAATTCCTCACATGTCACTATTTTTATCTGCTATTGTTATCTACTGGTTCACTAACCCACATTATTTTCAAAATCAGTATTCAGTATATTTGAACTGTGCTTTTGCTCAGCTGTGCCAGTCTAGTTGTATCACTTGTGTATATGAGTTATGTTGGGGATGAAGAATTTCCTTTGCCTTTCATTGTTCTTCTAGCTGCACTAAGAATAATTGACATGAGACAGATTAACAGTAGAAAATCAAATGTAGTTTCATACATAAAGGGACTCCGTGCAGACATGAAATTCCAAAGACAGGCAACATGCGGCTTATATCCTCAGCTAAGGAGAAGGATAGTTGTCTGGGATACAAAAGGGAGGAAGACCATTGGCAGGAATGAGAGGAGATGTTTGGAAAACATAGGCTGCTCTGTTATATAGAGAAGATTTTTAGGTAAAGAGGAATTTCTGTTAATAGCTTTCTTCTTGGGGTACCTGGGTGGCTCAGTTGGTTAAGCATCTGCCTTCAGCTCAGGTCATGATCCCAGGGTCCTGGGATCCAGCCCTGCATCAGGCTTCCTGCTCCATAGGGAGCCTGCTTATCCCTCTGCCTGCTGTTCCCCCTGCTTGTGCACTCTCTCTCTGTCAAATAAAATCTTTTAATAAAAAAGCTCTCATCTTGGTACAGGCCCTACTTTCCAATTAAATTTAGGCAGTTAAGGGGGAGGTAGGGCGCTTTTCCTGAACTTGCTGGGTTTTGATTGCTTTTAATTCAAAATCTTCATGCCAAAGTGGTTCATCTTTGGGTGGCCTGCCCTTGGTCCCTATAGTTGTATGGTCAGCTCATGTCCCTACCACATACCATGTCCCTAAATGAAATACCTGATATCTCTGACTCAACTAATCATAGCATTTACTTCCTTCACAATCTTATTTACTTCTATTTATTCTTGATACTAGCTTTGAGAATACTGAGGAGAGCTATATATGCCTGAGTGGAGCCTTTCATTTTCTTAATATGCCTTCTATTAAGGTGTGCATTTTGTTTTCTAAATGCTCTTGAGTTACTTTTAAATGTTGTCTTTGGTGTCCTCAACCTTCTTCTATCTTCCTGAGGGTAGGAAACAGGTCATCTGTTTGTTTTGTTCCCTTCACAACACCATCGGGTGTTTAGTTCAAGTTATTTTCTGACTGACTTCCTCACTGGGAAATGTTCAGGGTATACATATTTATTTTAAATTAGCCTACATAATACAAAACTAGACAAGTGCAAGAGTTGGGGAGATTTATGATCCCTTAAAACCCCAAGCCAATATTCTCTGTTAGCATGGAGTATATCAATGTTGAACTCTTTATCTTTGCTTAGCCTTTATTTTTAGCACTGAAAATGGGAGCAGATCCTAAAACATTTTGGCAATGAAGATTGTACCTGTAGCCTTGCTTTTTCTTTGTTTTTAACCTTATTTGGCAAAAGTGGCCCTATTTGGCTTTGTGTTTAAGTATCTCTGCATTTGGAAGGATGTTTGTTAATTTTCCAAATTAGGTATTATTTTATGCAGGTTTAGTGTCTTTCTTGAAATCAGAATGAACATTCCAAGATCAGAGAGAGAAATACTTTATAGATATAATTAACTTTCCTCTATCAAGAAAGGCTGATGAACAAATAGTGTCACGATAATTCAAGGCATTAATCCATGAATGTGTATTAGTCTCACTGGCTGAGAGTCTGTTGTCACTCAGTAGGTCATATCTAATCCATGTATCTGTAGTCTTAACTTCTCATTTGCACATTGGCTTAACTCTGTGTATTTAAGCATTACATGTTTTTATATATCTAAGCTTGAGTACATTATTAAAAATTTTATCCATTATCTTTACTTTCCAATGAAAAGAGGTGATAGCTTGCAATGAATCCATGTACATTTGCATTAGTGTCATGTGGCCCACCCCTGTGCAGACTGTAGCAAGGACAATCAATATATATGTATGCAAAGTTGCAGTTTCATTTACACTTGTTGCAAATCCTAATATGAATAAAGCCAACAGAAAATACTGACATTTTCCTAAAACATTTCTATATTGATTCCAAAGATTTTAATTGCTAATTGTTAGTTCAAGATCGAAATATCCTTCCCCTTATTGTTTTAACTCACTATATCAGACTGACCCCTTTTCAGCACATAATTGTGAGATGAGACAAAAATAAATTATGTTTTAAAGTTCTCTTAACATTTCTAATTCTCATTTTATTTGCTCCAGAATCACCATGAAAGGAAGAAAGAAATAGCAGAATGATTTTCTCAAAGGAAAATATTATAGGACATAATCTTCATTGTTATAAATTTAGTACTTGTGAAAACTGTCAGGCTGAATAGTCTTAGATCAGAGCCAGAAAACTTTGTCGTTCAAATTTAAGATGACCTATAGATCTCTCCCATTCTAGTTTTTAAATGCAAACCACACCCCTTTCCTGTCTTTATCTTTGTTTCTGCATTTTCCTTTCTCCTTTGTTTCCCATTTCCAGCCTTTTTCTATCCTGTACAACTTGAACTCAAGGAGGAAATGATCTAAATCTTCATCTCTTTTTCAAATCTACCCCCATGGGATATTATTTATGATTATACTGAAATTTTTAAATGGTTCTGCTTTCTAAAAAACTCAAGACAAGGATGCCTGTGTGGCTCAGTCAGTTAAGTGTCTGCCTTTGGCTCAGGTCATGAACCCAGGGTCCTGGGATCGAGTCTCACATAAGGAGCCTGCTTCTCCCTTTATCTGCTGCTCTCCCTGCTTGTGTGCTCACTCTCTGTCCTGACAAATACATAAATAAAATCTTTAAAAAAAATTTAAACAATTCAAGACAAGAAGCAAAATCTTATTTTGCCCTAACTCCAAATATCTACCTATATATTTACTTTCCTGTTATCCCTTCACACCCATGGAGATGTGAATTCCTCTCAAAATACCTTTCTCTATGTTAATTATAGTAGTCCTAACGATTCATAAAAGGTGGCCTAACTTGCTTTATAATACTTCAGATTCCATTTAACAAGTGCATTATACATTTTTGCTTTATTCATTCAACAATAATTCATTCATACAAATAGTTCTTGAGTATCTACCATATGTTATGTTCTGGTTGGGCTAGACCTAAAACAATAAAGTAGGATTTCTGACATGGAAGAGTTCATGAACCTAGTTAGAGAGACAGACATGTAGATGAATGAATAAATTATACTGAAGTACTACAACTAAGGTGTGAAAAAACTGATCTGGGAATTACAACTTTGAGACAGTTAACGAGGCTTCACCACTGGAAGTATTAATTTTGTTTCCAAAGAATGAATAGGGATATTCCAGATAGAGAAGATAGTAAAGGGTATTCCAGGCAAAGGGATTTATGCAAGTGTGTAAGGCACTTTTAGACCATGATGGTAACAAATTGAACAAGATAGTTCTTCCCAGAGGAATGCTTCTTGCACTGTGAGAGATATACCTTAAAACAGATAACCACCAGCTATTTTGTGTAATAGTAGTAGTAGTAGTAGTAGTAGTAGTAGTAGCAGCAGCAGCAGCAGTGTGGGTTAAGATGCAGTAGGAGCATGGGGGAAATGTGCCTCGTTTGGGAAAGCTTTATAGGACAGACAGCTGTAGTGCTGAAAGAAGTAGTTCCTGAGGTGAATGACCTCAGTGATAACAAGAATAATAGCCATTGAAAGGTTACTCTGTGCTAGACACTGTGCTAAGTACATTGCATGCATTTTTCTCATTTAATCTTCCCAACCCTCTAAAGTAGATACTATTATTGAACCTAATTAATAATAATAATAAAAAAGTGAAGCTCCAGGTGGTTAAATAACTCCCCTAAGCTCTCATGGAAATGGGTTTTGAGGCCATTCAATCTGATACCAGGTCTTTTGTTCACATATAAATTTCATGCAATGAGCCACTTCATGTATTACAGTGGAAATGAAAAATAGCAATATTAGGTACAATATAATCTCTCCACTTGAGGATTTGACACTCTAAGACTTGTGCAAGATAACTCTTATAAATAACGATAGAGTAAAATATATGCTATGCTGGAGATATTAAGGTTCTGGAGGCAGCGTAATTGTGAGGAAACCACCAGATTTAGTGCAGAAGGTATGGGTTTAAACCCTGTTTTTGTTACTACCTGTGTAACTATCAACAAGTTATTAGTCTTTTTTGATGCTCAGAACTCTATAAATTGAGTTTATTATCTTTTAAGATTTTATATATATATATTTGAGAGAACACATGAGCCAGGGGAGGAGCAGAGGGAGAGGGACAAGCAGACTCGTGCTGAGTGCAGAGCTTGATCGCAGGACCCTGAGATCATGACCTGAGCCGAAATCAAGAGTCAGACACTTAACTGACTGAGCCACCCAGGTGCCCCTATAAATTGAGTTTAATAATAACTGCCTCATAGGACTGTTATGAATAATAAATGAGATAAACAGAATGGGCTATAGAAAGCACTCAGTGATTGTGGAATCTAATATCTTCAAATAATAGCAAATAGAAGTTCTTTGAGAAAACATTATATTGTTGGAAAGAACATGAAGTTACACAAAACTTCCTGTAGGTGTGACCTTGGAAACCTGAAATTGCTTCAGTTTTAAAACAGGAGTAATGCCACCTGCTTCTATGGTGGCTGTGTGTTTCCTTACCAACATTTCTTGGGTGCTTAGGGAAAGCATCAGAGAAGAAACCTTGGGCCTTGAAGAAGGAGTAAGAATTCTCTGTCAAAAAGTAGTTTGAAAGAACAGGATGATGCCTTAAGAAGACTCCTTAGGAAACCACCTGAAATTTAGCAGTTGCTGAGAGCTGAGTGTTGCCTTGGTCTGTTATATGGGCATCTTGACAAAGAATGGGAGGTGATCATGGAGTAAACAGAAAACTGAAGGGACTGGAGAAATACTTTCTGTTTTTCTTCAGGTGTTTATTGAGCAGAAAATAGTCATGGGGAAAAGGGGTGGACAGTTGCTCTGTTCTTGTCAGTGTTTAGTTGGAGAGGAGTGGATAGTGAGTATACCAGGGGAGGCTCATGGTCCCAGTCTGCTGTCATTTAATAGTTTTTGTGTCTGCTTTTTATACGTATTTTTGTCTTCTCCCTTGCTGTCTGCTGTCACTTTGTGCACTTGTCCATGCACCTGCCCTGCCTTAGTAATTGGGGCCCAAGTGCTGGCAATAAAGAAATTAGAGGCTGAAAACCTTTGTTTGTAAGTGCCCAAATTAGCCTAGATGTCTGAAGCTTCCAGCATCAGCAGGCAAACAGCTGCAGCGGCAAGGAAGAGACTTGGCAGAGTTCAGAGGGGTAGCAAGATTATCTGCAGCTTCTAGTTAAGTTTAGAGATGGAATATGCAAAGGAAAAGAATAGGAAATGTAGTCACATAAACTTTGGACTTAGATTCTGCTGTGTGCACTTGGACAAAGAGTTTAACTTCACTGTTCATTCTTAGGTATAAAATTGTTTAATAATACCTACTTTGCACAACTGTGATGAAGATTTGCCTTGCACAGTTCTTTTGCTGGGGTAGACATTCAATAAATGTGAAATTGTTTACAGTCTCACACCCCAGGGATTAGAGGTTAGACTGTATCTGACCAGCATTAGGTAACCTTAATGGATCTTGCAGGTTGATGTTTGAGATAAGCTGATTTGGCAGCTAGACATGGACACTGGAGAGGGAGAAGTTTTGGTCAGGGGCATGAGCCATGTGACTGTTTTAGCAACCAAGGGGGAACGTAATGAAACCTTATAAAGTGTGGTGATTGCAATGGATATAGAAAGGGAGAAACCTATCTTAAAGGATCTGTGAGTGTTGACTGTGGAGCCAAAGGATTAACTGGCTGATAAGCCTAAGGAAATAGAGAATGGCGCTGATGATGGAGAAATAGGAAAGAGCCTTTTTGTGATAGTATACTATTTCTATTTTTACTGTGCTTACTATGCAGCAGGATATATAATTAGAAATGAGTTTTAGACAACTGAAAATAGAGACCTGGAAAGGTGAGCTTTCTAAAACTATCACTGAGAAGAGGAACGATGGGAAGCAACCATGGTTAATGGTAAAGGAAGAAAAAGAGGTAGAAAAGTGGGAATAATAATAGCGGTTAAGGTTAGATAATAGTTCAGGAAGAAAGAAAATAGAAAAGAATTTGGGGAAAATTTATGGGCAAAACTAGCAGTTTCAGTCCAGTGGTGTGTTCTGAGAAACCTGGTTGTGGGGTTTAAGGATAGAGTGCGATTTGTTTCTTGGCTTTGCTTCTTAATTTTCTTTTTTATAAATTCTTCTATTTTTGTTTCAATTTTCCCGAGTTGTTATTTTTATTGGGTACTTTTCTTTGCCTCTATTATACCTCACATCTATTTCTTACTCTCCTTCATGAAACATCATGTATTTTATCCTTTTTTGCCCTAATCTTGTTGTAAATCCTGAGTATCCATTCAACAACTTGAATTCCACAGCTTTTACTTCACTGAGAACCAGTTACCAATATTTGTCACTTAAAAGCTATTTATTTTTACATGAGATACCATCAGCTTTTTTGTAGTGGTAGAAGATTCTGCAACTCCAGTGTAGCACTTAAAGGGAATGAACTCTGGAGTGAGAACACTTGGTTTGAACCAGGCACTGTCCCTTGCTAGGTAAGTGCCCTTCAACAGGTTACCTAACTCTTCACATCTCAGTTTCCTAATCTGTAAAACAAGAGGGATGATAATATTACCTGATAGGTTGTTCATGAGGGTTAAAAGGATTAGTGGCCTAGTCCATAGTAAGTGTTGAGTATTAGGTACCATTATTTACTTATTTTGATTTATTATATAAACTTGAAGCATGGGTATGAATTAGGTATGTATTCTACTTTTATATTTGACTTGATTTGATTGTTTTGTATATTGAAAAAATTTGTCCTCAAAGTAATTGATTTTATTTTAAAAATAAGATGTGTAATTCATTCTCTTTAGAGATGGGCTAGTCATCACATTAAACAACATATTTCAAGAAGAATGGGCATAAGGGGCGCCTGGGTGGCTCAGTTGTTGGGCATCTGCCTTCGGCTCAGGTCATGATCCCAGGGTCCTGGGATTGAGCCCTGCATCGGGCTCCCTGCTCCGTGGGAAGCCTGCTTCTCCCTCTCCCACTCCTCTGCTTGTGTTCCTGCTCTCGCTATCTCTCTCTCTGTTAAATAAATAAATAAAATCTTAAAAAAAAAAAGAAGAATGGGCATAAGTAGCAATTTTAATTATTAAAAATTATATAAATAACATGTAAGTGTTGTTGAAAACCAACCTCTCTGCTCTGGAGCTGGAATATGTAATGC
Source organism: Neomonachus schauinslandi (assembly GCF_002201575.2). Lineage (NCBI taxonomy): Eukaryota > Metazoa > Chordata > Mammalia > Carnivora > Phocidae > Neomonachus > Neomonachus schauinslandi. Next base: position 50,997,807 of record NC_058419.1, on the reverse strand, counting down.
AAAGACAGAGTTTGGGTATAAAGAAGGAAGATAGTTTATTACTTTCCGAGGCAAAGGAGGCTGCAGCAGGCTAATGCCTTCCAAGACTGCAAGCCTGCTCGGGGTAAAAGGCTGAGGGGTTTTATAGGAAAATACAGGATTTGGATGGTTTTGATAAGAATCTGGTACAAGCTGCCAGTTGCATTCCTCATGTCTTCAAGGCGGACTCATGACTAGCACTGGCACTGGCCATCCGAGTCTTGTTGCTAAGTATACGCTGAGCTCAGGAGATGGCAATATCAATGCAGAATTCCTGGAACAAAGGATTCTACGGAAAACCAAGTGAAGAAGAGGGGGAGGCTTCTAGAATGAGGAAGAGAAAAATTTGTTCAGTTTAAAGTCAAGCCTTGCTGAAGCATTAGTGTGTTCCTCTTTTTTTTTAAGATTTTATTTATTTGAGAGAGAGAGAGAGAGCATGAGAGGGGAGAGGGTCAGAGGGAGAAGCAGACTCCCTGCTGAGCAGGGAGCCCTATTCGGGACTCGATCCCAGGACTCCAGGAGCATGACCTGAGCCGAAGGCAGTCGCATAACTGACTGAGCCACCTAGGTGCCCCTAGTGTGTTCCTCTTAACTTCCATCCATCTTTTCATTTCTATAGCAGTTTCAAAAGTTACACAGAAAAGAAGTTAAGACTATTTATAGTGTCTTCGAGTCATCAAAATTTACCATATTTAGCTAAACATATTCTCTAATACCAATTTTATATGTGAACCAGTAAGCATTTTTAAGGAACATTATTTTTAAAATGGCACTTTGATGATAATGCCATTTTTTTTATCCTGTAAATGCTCTGACCTCCATAAATCTTCTGGTATTTCATTTTAGGGAAGGCCTCATTTTGATTTTCACAGATGCACAAAAAGTGACTGAATTCAATAATTTCCATACTGTCTTTCCTATCTGCATTCACTCTTTGTTTTTTAAGTGACCTGGCTTCTGGCAATCCTTTCAGGATTCACATAGGAACAAGTATCATCCAGTACTCTGACTTTGTGTCAAATTTACTTTTTTCTTTCTATTTAATTTTTTAAATCTGTGATTTATGACTCACATGCAAATATGTGTCTATATACATATTAACATGGCATTTTTTATATGGGCTGGCTTTGTTACACATCTTCCTCGTTAAAGCAAGTACTAAAAGACTCTTCATCTAGCAGTTTGCAGCAGATAAGAGAACATTAATAGCTGTTCCTAGAGGGCTCTTAACTTCAGATTTATATACTGAAACTATGTATTGATCAATTGCTATATGCTTTCTGTAGATCTGAGCAAATTCCATTTAAATAGATATGTTGCTAGGATTGTCTTAAAAAGCTATTCAGACCTTTTTGTTATAAGTAGTAAGATGATTATGTCAGGAACTACTATTCTTATAGTAGGAATATATTACCAGACTAGAATACTGGTAAAAAGGTATGTCTTGAAGGTGATGAATTTCTTCTGTTTTCATTTGGATCAGTAGGTGGGGCAGTTCACCAAATGTGAAATCAACATTTAATGCTTCTTTTCATGAAATTCAAACCCACCGGTGACTAATTCATGAAAAATTGATGATCTGCTTTTCTTAAGTTGTTCTCATTTGTCTTGGAGAACATCTCACTTAGCCCATGAATTTATACAATTTAACAGAAATTGAAAACACATCTTGAAGTTTTCAAATTAACTGATTCTCGACCTTATATTTTAGAATGTTAATTTTAGTATCATCAGAATGTCTTTATGAAAAAATCAAATAAAATTAGAAGAGATAGATAAATCAGCTCTCATTATAACATGGATGTGCTGTGTACTGTAGGTTACTTTACTGTGTAAGGAATTTGTTACATTGATGAAGTTTATGCTTTCTCCAAGCAGGTTTATTCTTAAAGATGAGGATATGGAAGAAAAAAGGTTTTTTTCTTAATAATATCAAGAAAATAGACTTTCTCTAGTTTTTTATAAGTTTATTTTTGTTTTCTGTTGAGACATCTGGAGTCTTTTTCACGGTTGATTCCTGATATGTAGCTTTTCATTTTGTGTTTTCCTTCTCTGGCTGCTGTCACATTTTTTCCTTGTTTGTAGTTTTTAGCCATTTTGATTATGATGTGTCTGGGAATGGATTTTTTTGTTTTTTTTTTGTGATTAGTACTGTTGTTTCTTTTTTTTACATTCATTTTTAAAAGTATTTAAATTCCACTTATTTAACATATAGTACAATATTAGTTTCAGGTGTACAATATAGTGATTTAGTACTTCAAACAAGACCTGCTGCTCATCACAAAAATTGCCCTCCTTAATACCCATCACCAATTTAAACCATTCCCCCGTCCATCTCCCCTCTGGTAACCATCAATTTGTTCTCCATCCAATTCTTAATTGCTGCATATTTAACTTTGTCACTGCTAGAATTTCCAGGCTGTCCACCACAATGTAATTTGCTTTATTTTTATTTTTTTTTAAGATTTTATTTATTTATCTGACAGAGAGAGACACAGCGAGAGAGGGAACACAAGCAGGAGGAGTGGGAGAGGGAGAAGCAGGCTTCCCGCAGAGCAGGGAGCCCGATGCGAGGCTCAGTCCCAGGACCCTGGGATCATGACCAAAGCTGAAGGCAGACGCTTAAGGACTGAGCCACCCAGGCGCCCCTGTATTTTGTTTTAATCTCTTAAAGTATAGCATTGCTTAAATCTTAGTTCTTTCTACTTTGTAGTTGCCTCATGCTATATAGCTCTTTTGGGTTGTGGGGTGAGCAAGAGATAATATATCAGTTTGTAGCAGAAAATTGTTGGTGATATCATTTTACTGGTTAATGTTAAGTGTGACTGATTTTTGTCCTTGTCAAAATTGGGTTGTCTGGGGATGCCTGGGTGGCTCAGTCGGTTAAGCGTCTGCCTTCGGCTCGGGTCATGATCCCAGGGTTCTGGGATCGAGTCCTGCATCACGCTCCTTGCTCAGCGGGGGGTCTCCTTGTCCCTCTGCCTGCTCTGCCTGCCACTCTCCCTGCTTGTGCTCTCTCTCTGACAAATAAAATCTTAAAAAAAAAATTGGGTTGTCTGTGGGGTCTGTCACTGGTTCCTGTCATGAAACTGGGTATGAAGTTGTGTACCACTTAAGCTTTTAACACTTGGAACTGCCCAAGGTCAATTGCAGGAACTTTTTTGGTACATCTCTTGGAACATGCTTAATTTAATATTTCTCAAACATAATTACCAGAAAACCTTAACCCTAAAGTGTACCACACGATACAAACTTTATAATCACTGAATTTTTAATATGGCCCAAGTTACCATTAGTCCTTTCATTTTTCTGATGAATTTTACTTATTGGACATCAGCAGTTTGGAATTTTTACCTCCCCCGCCCCCTGCTTTGTGGTAGTGAGGGAAAAAAATTCATTTTTCAAAGATTATAAATAGTATATTAAGCCAAAAGTCATAAATGTAGTAAAATATTGATAAAGCACTGTATAATAGCATGAATTCAGATATAATTGAAATGGGATAGGAAGGGTTGTGAAGTGTTTCTTTCAGGATAATTTGGTCCTTTCTTAGTTCATTTTATAGTCATACATGTTCAAGGTAAGTTTCACTGCTTTTGTTTTAGTGATTTTTTGAGACAGTACAGATGGATTGAAATATATGGTTTTTAATTAAATTCACGATAACATGACCCTCCATTTTATGTAATTTAATTTTTCAGTTTACCTGTGAGCTTATGGTGAAGCTTGATGGTAGTTAGAAGTGCAAGTAGTTCCTAGTAATGAGTTCCTTTAGCACTTTTCAAATGTTTCAGTGATAATGAGAGAAAACAAATAGAAAGTTACGGTGTATGGCTTAAAAACGTATCTGACTGCCTCTTATCTAGATTACTGGTACAATCTTCATGAAACCCAAGTAAAATTAATAGGAGAAAAAATCAGGTGAGTAGTGCTGATGTCCTGTAAATTAATTGTACTTAGTACTATGTGCCAGGATGGCTTACTTAGTAGAGACCCAGGACCTGAGAGAAGCATGCAAATGTGGCAGACTCTTAGTTGCCTAGGTGAGCAAGGAAATTGCTATGTGCAAAACATGTTAAAAGTTACTAGTTAGTATAATATGTTTTAGAATTTGCATTTATTAATCAGACTTATGCATTTATTATATGTTGCTGTATTTTAAATATAAAACCAGATCTAGAAGAGGCTAAATGATCCAACTTTCTCTTAATTCCAACATCATATGCTCATATATTTTGAGTTGATTAATCATTTTAAATATAGTGTAGCTATCTTGTCAAGTTAACAAGTCTCTAATTTTATTTGCCTATTCATAAGTGAAACAGGAGGAACTAGCATCTTAGGATTTTAATAGAGAAGTTTATATGAAAATATGTTTATTTTATGAAGATTTGGTGTGATATATTTGTAAGTATTCTTAAATCATTGCAAAGCAAGGTGGATAGAGAATATTCAGTTATGATGAATTTTAGGTTTTTTTTTATGAGAAATACTGTGTTTTGCTGCTCTTTTGACCTTATTACCAATATACCAACATGTTCCATGTATTATACTTTTATATCATGCTTAACCATTTATTGGCTTTAATAGAAGGAAAGTAGTGATAAATTTTTCATCTGTGTGGTTAATTGGGCATTCATAAAGGACTCATGCTATTTTAATTTTTTATTATTTTAATAAACACTCATTATTTTTAATTTATTTTTTAAGTTTCTTATTTTAAGAATACATAGTGTTATATTAGTTTAAGGTGTACAATATAGTGATTCAAAAATTCTATACATTACCCAGTGCTCATCATGGTAAGTGTACTCTTTAATCCCCATCACCTATTTGACACATTCCCCATCCACCTCCCCTTGGGTAACCATCAGTTTGTTCTCTATAATTACGTGTCTGTTTCTTGGTTTGTCTCTCTCTTGTTTTTTCCTTGTTCATTTCTTTCTTAAATTCCACATGAGGGAAAACATGGTATTTGTCTTTCTCTGACTTATTCTACTTAGCATTATATTCTCTGGCTCCCTCCATGTTGTTGTAAATGGCAAGATTTCATTCTTTTTTATGGTGGAATAATATTCCAGTGTGTGTGTGTGTGTGTGTGTGTACCATATCTTCTTTATGGACTCCTCTATCCATGGACACTTGGGCTATTTCCGTATTTGGCTATTGTAAATAATGCTACAATAAATATAGGGGTGTATGTATCCCTTTGAATTACTGTTTTTGTATTTTTTATACCAAGTAGTGTGATTACTGGATCAGAGGGTAGTTCTATTTTTAACTTTTTGAGGAAACTCTATACTGTTTTCCACAGTGACTGCACCAGTTTGCATTCCTACAAACAGTGCACGAGGGTTCCTTTTTCTCAACATTGTCACCAACACATCTTGTTTCTTTTGTTTTTTATTTTAGCCAATATAATAGGTGGGAGGTGATATCTCATTGTAGTTTTGATTGGCATTTCCCTGATGATGGGTGATTTTGAGCATCTGTCATGTATCTTTTGGCTATCTGTATGTCCTCTTTGGAAAAATGTCTATTCATGTCTTCTGCCCATTTTTAATTGGATTATTTGATTTTACGGTGTTGAGTTGTATGATTTCTTTATATATTTAGGATACTAAACCTTTATTGGATATGTCATTTGCAAGTATCTTCTCTTATCCTATAGGTTTTCTTTTAATTTTGTTGATTGTTTCCTTTACTATGCATAAACTTTTTATTTTGATGTAGTGCCAATAGTTTATTTTTACTTTTATTTCCCTTGCCACAGGAGCTATATCTAGAAAAATGTTGCTATGGCCACTGTCAAAGAAATTACTTCCTGTGCTCTCTTTTAGGATTTCTATGGTTTTAGGTCTCACATTTAGGTCCTTTTCCATTTTAAGTTTATTTTTGCATATGGTGAAAGAAAGTGGTCCAGTTTCATTCTTTTGCATGTAGCTGTTCAGTTTTGCAACACCATTTATTGAAGATACTGTCTTTTTCCAATTGCATATTCTTGAGTTTACTGTCAAAGATTAATTAACCATCTAATCATGGGTTTCTCAGTTTTCTGTTTTGTTCTATTAATCTATGTGTCTATTTTTATTCCAGTACTGTAGTGTTGATTACTACAGCTTTGTAGTATAACTAGAAATTGTGAATTGTGATATCTCCAGCTTTGTTTTTATTTTTATTTTTTAATTTTTTAAATTTTTTAAAGATTTATTTATTTATTTATTTGAGAGAGAGAGAATGAGAGAGAGCAAGCACATGAGGGGGGAGGGTCAGAGGGAGAAGCAGACTCCCCGCCGAGCAGGGAGCCCGATGCGGGACTCGATCCAGGGACTCCAGGATCATGACCTGAGCCAAAGGCAGTCGCTTAACCAACTGAGCCACCCAGGTGCCCTTTGTTTTTATTTTTAATATTGTTTTGGCCATTTGGGGTCTTTTGTGGTTCCATACAAATTTTAGGATTGTTTGTTCTAGATCTGTGAAGAAATGCTTTTGGTATTTTGATGGAGATTACATTAAATCCATACATACAGCCATTTTAACAATATTCTTCCAATCCAGGAGCATGGTGTATCTTTTCATTTCCTTGTGTCATCTTGGATTTTTTTCATCAGTGTTTTATAGTTTTCAGAGTATAGATCTTTCACCTCCTTGATTAAATTTATTCCTAGGTTTCTTACGGTTTTTGGTGTAAGTGTAAATGGGATTGTTTTCTTAATTTCTCTATTTGTTGCTTCAGTAGTGATCTATTCAAATGCAACAGATTTCTGTACATCGATTTTGTATTGTGTGACTTTACTGAATTCATTTATCAGTTCTAGCAGTTTCTTGGTGGTCTTTCAGGTTTTCTGTATAGAGTATCATGTCATCTGCCAGTAGTGAAATTTGACTTCTTCCTTGCCAGTTTGGATGCCTTTTATTTCTTTATGTTATCTGGTTATTGTGGCCAGGACTTCCGGTACTATGTTGAATGAAAGTGGTGAGCTTGGACATCCTTGTGTTGTTCCTGATCTAGGGGGATAAAGCTCTCAGTTTTTCTCCATTAAGTGTGATGTTAGCTTTATGTTTTTCATATATGGCCTTTATTGTGTTTAGGTATGTTCCTTCCAAACCTACTTTATTGAGAGTTTTTAGCATGAATGGATGTTGTACTTTGTCACATGCTTTTTCTGCATCTCTTGAAATGATCATATGGTTCTTATCCTTTCTT
>NC_058419.1:50964653-50990482 GCF_002201575.2 Neomonachus schauinslandi | reverse complement strand
TAAAGATTTTATTTATTTATTTGAGACAGAGAGAATGAGAGAGAGAGAGCACATGAGAGGGGGGAGGGTCAGAGGGAGAAGCAGGCTCCCTGCCGAGCAGGGAGCCCGATGCGGGACTCGATCCAGGGACTCCAGGATCATGACCTGAGCCGAAGGCAGCCGCTTAACCAACTGAGCCACCCAGGCGCCCTATCCTTTCTTTTCTTAATGTGGTGTATCATATTGATTAATTTGCAAATACTAAACCACCCTTGCATCCTGGAAATAAATTCCACTTGAATATGGTGTGTGGTTTATCTTTTAATATATTATTGGACCCATTTGCTTTTTTTTTGTTCGTTTAGTAATATTTTGTTGAGGATTTTTGCATGTATATTCATCAAAGAGATTGGACTGGGTGGTGGAGTTAAGATGGGGAAGTGGTGGATTCTAAGTTTGTCTGGTCCCTCGTATATAGCTAGATAGTTACGAAATCATTCTGAAAACCTGTGATATCAATCGGAGATCTGAAAGCAGATATGCTGCAACTCTGTAAGTAGAAAAGCAACCACATTTTGGAAGGTAGGAGGTGAGGAGAATTGAATTGGGGTGTGATATTTGAGGATACAGTGGAGGTGAGGGAGCCTGCTTAAAGAGGCTACCATAAAGTATTATAAGCTGTGGAGCACAAAATCGGAATTTTTAGAAGTCTACTACAGTGGAATCTACCCCTGGCTTAAAGGTGCTCAGGTGGAGGTACTTGGGTGGCTCAGTCGGATAAGCATCTGCCTTTGTCTCAGATCATGATCCCAGGGTCCTAGGATCGGGCCCTAGGTCAGACTCCCTGTTCAGTGGGGGGTCTGCTTCTCCCCCCTCCCTCTGTCTTACGCCCTACTTGTTCTCTGTCTGTCTGTCTCTGTCTCTCTCTCAAATAAATAAATTTTTTTTAAAAAAAGGTGCTCAGGTATTGAAGTGGGGCAGAGTCCTAGGTGTGACGGTGCAATCTCGGGATCCCCAGGTCATAAGAAGAATGCGGGTGCCTGAGTGCGGCAGAGTTCCCAGGCATAAGAGTGGGGGAACCAACTGAAAACAGTGAGTCTAGGTGCCAGCTTTCTGCTCTGTGTTGCCACAGATTGCGAACTGTTGCACGGTCATGTGACTACTTTCCTGGCAGGGTTCCAGTAAAAGGCAGAATTGTAGCGAGACCCCACTCCCTCTCCCAGGAGGAACAGCAGGGGTCTGTGCTGCATGAGTCTGTAAAATTTGTAGTTTTGAAACCAAGCTGAGTGCCTGAGATAAAAACACTCAGGCTGGGTGAGCATAGAGTTCTGATGGAAACTGGGGAGGCAAGAGTGATTGACTGCTTTTCTGTGAGAGCTCACTGAAGAGTGTGGTGTGAGAGTGGGGTGCCACCTTATTCATCCCACCCATCAGTGCTGACATTTCAAAGATAAAGAGAAAATCCAGAAAGTGGCTTGGGACAAGAGTTCCTTAACCTACAAGGTGGAGACATAAGGCAGACAGCCGACCTGTCCACAGATACCTGGCAGGCTAGAAAGGACTGTCTTGATATATTCAACATGCTAAATGAGAAAAATATGCAGCCAACAATACTTATCCATCAAGGCTGTCATTCAGAATAGAAGGAGAGACGAGTTTCCAGGACACACAAAAACTAAAGGAGCTGTTATGGAACCTGGACTGGATCGCCCGACGGAAGAACGAAGCGGCACCCAGAGATCTTGGAGGATAGGAGGTTTATTTAACACCGGCGGGCTCAGAGGAGAGTGATCTCCAAAGGTCTGAGCCCCGAGCACAAACAAAGGGGGCAATTTATACATTTTTACTTCCACATACTTGGCACTTTTGGAGCGTGTGCGAAGTGGGGCAGGGAGAAGAACCCGGATTGGTGCACATGGGAAGCAGAGCAGGGAGAAGAACCTGGAAGAGCCCCGGGGCAAGGACTGGGACTCTCTCACTGGCTCGGTCGGCCATCTTAGAACACAGATTTTCCTTATCAGAACTTGTGAACACTAAACCAGACCTGCAAGATATATTAAAGTGGATCCTTTGAGCCAAGAGAGAGAGCCCAGAGTAAAAAGACCAGAAAGGAACAGAGACAGTCTACAGGAACAGTGACTTTACAGGTAATACAATGGCACTAAATTCATATGTTTCAGTAATTGCATATGTTTCAGAATGTAAATGGACTAAATGCTACAATTGAAGGATATAGGATATCAGAATGGGTTAAAAAAAAAAAAACAAGATCCACTGATATGGTGCTTACAAGAGACTCATTTTATACACCAAAACACCTCCAGATCGAATGTGAGGAGGTCTAGAACAATTTATCATGCCAGTGGACATCAAAAAAAGCTGGAGTAGCTATCCTTATATCAGACAAACTAGATTTTAAACCAAAGACTATAATAAGAGATAAAAAAGGAAACTATATCATAATAAAGAGGTCTATCCAACAAGAAGATCTAACAATTATAAATATTTATGTCCCTAGCGTGGGAGCAGCCAAATATATAAACCAATGAATAACAAAATTAAAGAAACACATTAATAAGAATACAATAATACTAGGGGATTTTAACATCCCACTCACAGCAGTGGACAGATAATCTAAGCAGAAGATCAACAAGGAAACAAGGGCTTTGAATGACCCACTGGAACAGATGGACTTCACAGATTCAGAGCATTCCATTCTAAAGCAGCAGAATACATATTCTTCTCAAGTGCACATGGAGTATTCTCCAGAATAGATCACATACTGGGTTGCAAATCAGGTCTCAACTGGTAAAAAAAAGAAAAAAAAAGATTATACTATGCATATTTTCAGATCACAATGCTTTAAAACTTGAAGTCAAAAACAAGAAAAGTTTCCAAAGGACCACAAATCCATGGAGGTTAAAGAGCATCGTACTAAAGAATGAATGGATCAACCAGGAAATAATAGAAGACTTAAAAAAAATACATGGGGTCGCCTGGGTGGCTCAGTCGTTAAGTGTCTGCCTTCCGTTCAGGTCATGATGCCAGGGTCCTGGGTTTGAGCCCTGCATCAGGCTCCCTGCTCAGTGGGAAGCCTGCTTCTCCCCCTCCCACTCCCCCTTCTTGTGTTCCCTCTGTCGCTGTGTCTCTCTGTGTCAAATAAATAAATAAAAATCTTTCAAGAAAAATATATGGAAGCAAATGAGAACTAAAACATGACAGTTCAGAACTTCTGGGATTCAGTAGAATAGATCAATGAAACTAGGAGGTGGTTCTTTGAAAGAATTAATAAGACTGATAAACCCCTAGCCAGACTTATCAGAAAGAAAAGATAAAGGACCCAAATAAATAAAATCATGACTGAAAGAGGACAGATCACAACCAATACTGAAGACATACAGACAGTTAGAATATTATGAGCAATTATATGCCAGCAATTTAGGCAATCTGGAAGAAATGGATGCATTACAAGAAACGTATAAACTACCTAAACTGAAAGAAGAAGAAAAAGGAATCCTGAACAGACCAATAACCAGCAAAGAAATTGAATCACAAATCAAAATTCTCCCAACAAGTAAGAGTCCATGGCGAATGGCCTCCCAGAGTAATTCTACCAAACATTTAAGGAAGAAAAAATAACTATTCTTCTGTTTCAAAAAATAGAAATGGAAAACTTCAGAATTGTTCTATGAGGTCAGCATTACCTTTATCCCAAAACCAGACCAAGACCCCACTAAAATAGAGAATTACAGACCAATGTCCTTGATGAACATGTATACACAAATTCTAGCCAAGATGCTAGCTAATAGGATCGAACCAATAAAATACAAGGATTATTTACCATGACCAAGTGGAATTTATTACTGTGCTGCAGGGTTGGTTCAGCATCTGCAAATCACTCAGTGTGATACACCATATTAATAAAAGAAAGGACAAGAACCATATGATACTGTAAGTGGATGCAGAAAAAGCATTTGACAAAATACAGCATCCTTACTTGATATAAACTCTCCATAGTGTAGGAGCAGAGGGAACATACTTCAATATCCTAAAAGCCATATACGAAAAACCCACAGCGAATATCATCCTCAATGGAGAAAAACAGAGCTTTCCCCCTAAGGTAAGAAACATGACAGGGTTGTCCCCTTTCACCACTGTTGTGCCACATAGTACTGGAAGCTCTAGCCTTAGCAGTTAGACAAAAAAAGAAATAAGGGCATCCAAATTGGCAAAAAAGAAGCCACACTTTCTCTGTTTGCAGAGGACATGTTACTCTGTACAAAATCCAATGACTCTAGTAAAAATTGCTAGAACTAGTAAGAATTCAGCAGTCGCAGGATATAAAATCAGTGCACAGAAGTCATTAGCAGTTCTATACTCTAACAATGGGGCAGAAGAAAGAGAAATCAAGGAGTCGCTCCCACTTACAGTTGCACCAAAAACCATAAGTTACCTAGGAATAAACCTAACCAAAGAAATAAAGGATCTGTATTCTGAAAACTGTAGCATAGTTATGAAGGAAATTGATAAAGATACAAAGAAATGGAAAAACATTCCAAGCTCATGGATTGGAAGAACAACATTGTTAAAATGTCTATACTACCCATGGTGATCTACACATTCAATGCAATCCCTATCCACATACCATGAGCATTTTTCACAGAGTTGGAACAAACAATCCTCAAATTTCTATGGAAAGAAGAAAGACCCTGAATAGCCAATTTAATGTTGAAAAAGAATACCAAAGCTGGAGGCATCTCAGTTCTGGTCTTCAAGTTATATTACAAAGCTGGAGTCACCAAGACTTTATGGTACTGGCACAGAAACAGACACATAGGATCAGAATAGAGAACCCAGAAATGGACCCTCAACTCTATGGTCAACTAATCTTCAACAAAGCAGGGAAGAATATCCAATGGAAAAAATACAGTCTCTTCAACAAATGGTGTTGGGAAAATTGGACAGCCACATGCAGAAGACTGAAACTGGACCACTTACTTACACCATATACAAAAATAAACTCAAAATGGATGAAATGCCTAAATATGAGACAAGAACCCATCAAAATCCTAGAGAACATAGGCAGCAACCTCTGACCTCCGCCACAGCAACTTATTGCTAGATAGATATCCAAAGATAAGAGAAACAAAACTAAAAATGAACTATTGGGATTTCATCAAGATAAAAAGCTTTTACTCAGTGAAGGAAACAGTCAACAAAACTAAAAGGCAGTGCATGGAGTGGGAGAACATATTTGTAATATCATATAAAGGGCTAGTATCCAAAATCTATAAAGAACTTATCAAACTCACCACCCAATAAACAAAAAATCCCATCGAGAAATGGGTAGAAGACATGAACAGACATTTCTCCAAAGAAGACATACAAATGACCAACAGACACATAAAAAAATGCTCAACATCACTTGGCATCAGTGAAATACAAAACAAAACCACAATGAGATACCATCTCACAATAGTCAGAATGGCTAAAATGAACAAATCAGGAAATAACAGATGTTGGTGAGGATGTGAAGAAAGGGGAACCCTCTTACACTGTTGGTTGGAATGCAAAGTGGTGCAGCCACTCTGGAAAACAGTATGGTGGTTCCCCAAAAAGTTAAAAAGAGAGGTACTGTACCATCTAGCAATTGCACTACTAGGCATTTATTCAAAGGATACAAAGTGATTTGAAGGGGCACCTGTACCCCATATTTATCACAGCAATGTCCACAATAGCTAAAACATGCAAGGAGCTCAGATGTCCATGGACAGATGAGTGGATAAAGAAGTAGTATATATATATATATATATATATGTGTATACAATGGAATATTACTCAGTCATAAAATAGAATGAAATTTTGCCATTTGCAACAGTGTGGATGGAATAAGTCACTCAGAGAAAGACATAGCAAATGATTTCACTCATATGTGGAATTTAGGAAACAAAACAAATGAACATAGGGGAAGGGAGGGAAAAATAAATAAGATGAAATTAGAGAGGGAGGGAAATCATAAGAGAAGGTGAAGTCTAGGTTACATACTGAGGGTTGCTGGAGGGGAGGTGGTTGGGGTAATTGTGTGATGGGCAGTAAGGAGGGCACTTGATGTAGTGAGTACCTAGTGCTATATGCAACTGATGAATACAGTCTATGTTAATTAAATTGAACTTAAAGAATTAAAAAAAAATGATACTCACCTGTAGTTCTCTGTTTTTGTAGTGTCTTTATCTGGTTTTGGTGTCATGGTAATGCAGACCTTGTAAAATGAATTTGGAAGTTTTCCTTCCTTTTCTTTTTTTGGAATAGTCTGAGAAGAATAGGTATTAACTCTTCTTTAAATGTTTGGTAGAATTTGCCCATGAAGCAGTCTGGTCCTGGACTTGTGTTTGTTTGAAGTGTCTTGATTACTGATTCAGCTTCCTTGCTTGTAGTCCATCTGTTCAAATTTTCTATTTCTTCCTGCTTCAGTTTTGGGAGGGTATATATTTTTAGGAATTTATTCATTTCTTTTAAGTTGTCTAATTTGTTGGCATGTAATTTTTCTTAATTTTCTCTTATAATTCTTTCCATTTCTGTGCTGTTGATTGTTACTTTTCCTCTTTTATTTCTGATTTTGTTTATTTGTATCCTCTCTCTCTTTCTGTCTCTCTCATTTTCTTTTTTTTTTGGTGGAGGGGTTAAGTTTGGCCTAAGTGTATCCATTTTGTTGATCCTTTCAAAGAACCGTCTCCTGGTTTCATTGATCTGCTCTGGTTTTGCTGTTGTTTTTGTTTTACTTTCTGTTTCATTTATTTCTGTTGTAATTTTTATTATTTCTTGCCTTTTGCTGGGTTTATGTTTTTATTGTTGGTGTTCTTTTTCTAGCTCCTTTAATTATAAACTTTGTTTATTTGGAAGTGTTTTTGCTTTTTGAGGTAGGCCTTTGGTAAATCTTCCCTCTTACAACCACTGTTGCTGCACCCCAAAGATTTTGGACCATTATGTTTGCTTTTTCATTTTCATTTTTCTACACGTAGTTTTTATATTTCCTCTCTGATTTCTTGGTTTACTCATTCATTGTTTAGTAGCATGTTATTAAATCTCCATGCATTGGTGATCTTTCCAGATTTTTTTCTTGTGGTTGACTTCTAGTTCGTAGTGTTGTGTTCAGAAAAGATGCATGGAATGACTTTGATCTTTTGACTTTGTTAAGACCTTTTTGGTGGCCTAATATGTGATGTGTTCTGGAGAATGTATCATGTGTACTTGAAAAAAATGTATACTCTGCTGTTTTAGGATGAAAAGTTCTGAGTGTATCTGTTAAATCCATCTGGTCCAATATGTCATTCAAAGCCTCTGTTTCTTTGGTGATTTTCCATTTGGATGACCTCTCTGTTTATGTCAGTGTAGTGTTACAGTCCCCTACTATTTTTGTATTATTATCAATTACTTCCTTTATGTTTGTTATTAACTGCTTTAAGTATTTGGGTGCTCCCATGTTAGATACATAAATATTTACAATTGTTATTTCTTTTTATTGGATTGTTCCCTTAATCATTATATAATGTCCTTCTTTGTCCCTTGTTAAAGTCTTCCTTTTAAAGTCTGTTTTGGGGGCGCCTGGATGGCTCAGTCGTTAAGCATCTGCCTTGGGCTCAAGTCATGATCCCAGGGTCCTGGGATCGAGCCCGTATCGGGCTCCCTGCTTGGCGGGAATCCTGCTTCTCCCTCTCCCACTCCCCCTGCTTGTGTTCCCTCTCTCACTGTGTCTCTCTCTGTCAAATAAATAAATAAAATCTTTTAAAAAATAAATAAAGTCTGTTTTGTGTGATAGAATTATTGCTACACCAGCCTTCTTTTCCCAACCATTTGCATGATAAATTCTACATCCCTTTGCTATTAATATGCATATGTCTTCAGGTCTGAAATGAGTCTCTTCTAGGCAGCATATAACTGGATCTTGTTCGTTTGTTTTTTATCCTTTTTGTCACCCTATGCATTTTGATTGGAGCATTTAGTCCATTTTACATTCAATGAAATTATGGATAGGTATGTATTTATTACCATTTTGTTATTTGTTTGTGGTTGTTTTTTGTAGTTTTTCTCCATTCCTTTCTTCTCTTGCTACTTATCTCACAATTAGTTGGCCTTCTTTATTGATATACTTAGATTTCTGTCTCTTTAGTTTTTATATATCTATTGCTGGGTTTTGATTCGTGGTTACGATTAGGTTTATATATAACATCTTCTGTATATAGCAGGTTACATTATGTTGATGGTCATTTAACTTTGAACCTATTCTTTTCTCCTCTCCTCCCATGTTTTAGGTATATGGTGTCATACTTTACATCTTTTTATTTTGTGAGTCCCTTGACTGATTTCTATAGATTATACTTATTTTTACTGCTTTTGTGCTTCCTACTTTCCCAGCTTTTGCTTATGGTGTTTTCTTTCCACTCAAAGAACCCCATTTAACATTTCTTACAGGACTTAGTGGTCATCAATTTCTTTAACTTTTGTTTGTCTGGAAAACTCTTTATCTCTCCTATTCTGAATGTTAGCCATGCTGAATAGAGTATTACTGGCTGTAGATTTTTCCCTTTCAGCACATTGAATATATCATGCCACTCTCTTCTGGCTCTCAACCTTTCTCCTGAAACATCCGCTGATTGCCTTATGGGGTTTTGCCTGTATGTAACTGCTTTTTATTTTCTCTTGATGTATTTGAATATTTCTCTTTATCACTACTTTTTAATTATTTATGCCATCTTAATTACTCTGTGTCTTTGTGTGGACGTCTTTGGGTTAATATTGTTAGGGGATCTCTGTGCCTCCTGAATCTGGATCCAGATTCTTTCCCAGATTCCGGAATTTTTCACCTATTACTTCTTCAGATAAATTTTCTGTTCCCTTTTTTTCACTTTCACTTTTGGGATCCCCATAATGCAAATATTATTGTGCTTAATGGAGTTACTGAGTTCTCTAAGTCTGTTTTCATTTTGCATATTTTTTCTCTCACCTGCTCAGCTTACTTTGCATTACTCTGTCCTCCAGGTTACTGATTGTTCTTCTGCTTTGTCTACTTATTTAGTCCATCTAGTTTATTTTTAATTTCATTTATTGTGTTCTTCATCTCTGATTGGTTCTTTTTTATCTCTGTGTTGAGGGTCTTAGTGATATCCTCCACTCTTTTCTCAAGTCCAGTGAGTGTCTTTATTATCATTACTTTAAATCTGTATTAGACATGTTATTTACCTCCATTTCACTTAGGTCTCTTGCTGTGATTTTGTCCTTTTCTTTCATCGGGACATATTTTTCTGTCTTCTCCTTTTGTCTAAGTCTCTGCATCTGTTTCTTTTTTTTTTTATTTTTTTAAAGATTTTTTTTTCTTTTTATTTATTTATTTGAGAGAGAGAATGAGATAGAGCATGAGAGGGGGGAGGGTCAGAGGGAGAAGCAGACTCCCTGCCGAGCAGGGAGGCCGATGCGGGACTCGATCCCGGGACTCCAGGATCATGACCTGAGCCGAAGGCAGTCGCTTAACCAACTGAGCCACCCAGGCGTCCCTCTGCATCTGTTTCTGTGTGTTAGGGAAGACAGGTACATTTCCTGTACCTTTTCAGTGTGGATTCTTCTCTACGTTTAATTATGGAGTTTATCATTCCAATTTTTGAGTCACTTTTTTAGTTATTTACACTGTTGTGGATGTTTTCTATTTGTATCTGGTGGGAGGTGAGCCTAGGGTCCTCCTACTCTTCATCTTCCCCAGAATCCTGGTCAAGAGACTACATTTTAATGCAGTCTTAGGTTTATAAAAAAAAAATTGAGTAGAGAGGAAGAGTTCCCATAGATGCCCTCACTTTACCCACAGTTTCCCCTATTATTTATATCTTACATTAATGTGATACATTTATTACAATTGAACTAAAATAGATACATTACTATTAATTAAAATCTGTAGTTTACATTAGGGTTCAATCTCAGTATTTTACTGTCTTTGTGTCTTGACAATAGTATGGTATGCATCCATAATTACAGTATCACAGAAAAATGTTTCATTGCCCAAAGCATACCCTGTTCTCTATCTATTGTGTGTGCATGTTTTTGTTTTTGTTTTTTTTTTGTAGAGATAACAATTCATCTCATTTGGGTAAATACCGTGGAGTATGATTGCTAGATTGTATGGTAAAAGTGTGTTTACTTTTTTAAAAAAGATTTTATTTATTTATTTGTCAGAGAAAAAGAGAGAGCACAAGCAGGGGGAGCGGCAGGCAGAGGGAGAAGTAGACTCCCCGCTGAGCAAGGAGCCTGATGTGGGACTTGATCCTAGACCCTGGGATCATGACCTGAGCCGAAGGCCAACACTTAACTGACTAAGCCACCCAGGCATCCCTCACTGTGTGTTTTTTTTAAAGTTAATTTGTTATTTAGGACATATTCTCGGGAATAATTATACAAATGGTTTTAGACAGTTTTCTCCCTTCAAGTATATAATAGTTCATAATAGATTTTTACCTGAATTAAAAAAAATTGTATCCATTTTGTCACTGTTCTTACTATTAATGATATAGTTTTCCTTTGACAACATAAAAAGAGTCTTTTACTAAAAAACTAAGCCTGTTAGTTAAGGTATAAAAATCAGGAAAGACCGTGATTGTCACATCATTATGTGAAACAGATCCTTGGGGGGACTACATCATATTGTTAATGCCAACACTCCTGTATTTAAATCTGCCTGTACCTTAAAGCTAATGGGAATAATGGCAGCACAAGTGAAACATCACCTGGATTGAAAGAAATCCTAAAGAACAAGGAAAATGTAAGCTCTTGGGTATGTGGTGCTGTGGTTGACCCAATCAGTTCTCTGTTTAAGTAATCTAGTTAACACCAGCTTCAGTATCAATACAGTTCAACAAGGAATGGCTAGTGTAATTGTATGAAACACTTCCTAGTGAGAATAAACCTGAAGCATACTTGAAATAACCCTTGCTTGAGCTGTCTAGGGAACACAATTCTTACTTTGTAATCTGTAAACATTTGTGTGTTTGTAACTATATTTTATGGGGCTTTTTGCCAATTAACTATAGTTAACTTTTGGATATGTATTTGTAGTAGCAAAGTGATTTTGCATTAGTACCCCTTATCACTCCCTAAAAAATGTTATTACACAAAAGGAAGATTATTTGACCATTAAAGGAGCAGTTGCAGTAAGATGAATGTAATTCTTGCTTTCTTATGATGTCCTTTACTCTTTGAGTAGCAAAATGTGTTTCTTTCTCTCAGAAGGTGAAATCTTCACAGGTGGAGACCCATTTCGTTTTCATTCTAGTATCCTTATGGGACTTATGCAGAGAAAATCTTAAAAGTTATTGTGTATGAATGGATATTGGGAGCCTTGAGTAATGTATTAGAATAAATGTTATGTAAGAATCTCCCAAAGAATAAAGAATATAATTCAGTGTCAGGGTCTAGAAATGAAATCACTAATGGTCAGTAATATTGAAGCATAAGGAATATGTAGAATCTGAATTGGATTAGGGAAATTCTTAATGGGTAATTGTTATTTTATCAGTACATTTGATTAAACATTTTCTTTTTTAAAAAGATTTATTGATTTATTTATTTGACAGAGAGAGAGTACAGCAGAGGGAGCAGCAGCAGAGGGAGAGGGAAAAGCAGGCTTCCTGCTCAGCAGAGAGCCCGATGCGGGGCTCGATCCCAGGACCCTGGGTTCATGACCTGAGTCGAAGGCAGACGCTTAACGACTGAGCCACCCAGGCGCCCCTGATTAAACATTTTCTTAGGATGGGCAAGTAGATTATATTGTATGCAGTTAAACTGCAGAATAGTCATTTAGAAAATTTTGACTAAGCAGTTCCTTTGTGCAGAGTACTTTTTCTTATTCTGGGTGTACAAAGGTGATACGACTTTATCACCAGGGAGCTTATAGTGTAGTGGAGAGAGAGGCTTATAAAGAAACAGGTATGGTACAGGAAGATAGTTGTTCTAATGGAAGCATGTATTAAGTGTAAGAGTAATGGGAAAATTGGGAAAGAACACATAAGTTGGCCTAACTGGAGGTAAGGGTTTGCAATTTGATTGTTAAAGGCTATGGATTATAGGGAATATGATAGAGAGTAGTATCTGTTACTGGACTAGGAATGAGAAGAACTAGGTTACAATCCTAGCTCTGTAGCTTTCTAGCCCTGACATCAAGCAAATTAATTTACTTGTCTGAACCTGTTTCCTCTAATGTAAAGTAAGGATAATAATACTAGGTCCACCTAATTGTAGTGTTACTTTAAGATTGATGAGAAACTGTGAATATGGTTCTCCTATAAATGCTGTATACATTTTCAAATACATTGTTTCCAGTGTTGGCAATGGATGATGTCCATTCTGAATAGTATTATTTGGAGTATGGTGTGAATGCTATCTTCCCTCTGTTAGGTAGAATGGCAAATTTCAGCAAGGTGGCTTTTAAGATGAGCTTTGGCAGAAGAAAACCTCTATTTATTCTCTAGATACATGTCTTTACAGATATGTGAAATTTTTAATGCAACGTTATTTATGTTAAATTAGTTTTTTCTCTAAAAAATGTTTTTTTTAAGGTTTATTTATTTGACAGAGAGAGAGCGCACTCACAAGCAGGCAGAGAGGCAAGCAGGAGAGGGAGAAGTAGGCTCCCCACTGAGGGGAGAGCCAGAAATGGGGCTCGATCCCAGAACCCTGGGATCATGACCTGAGCCAAAGGCAGACGCTTAACCAACTGAGCCACCCAGGCGCCCCTAAAAAATGTTTTTAAAATTATTTAAGAGTAATTCCTTTTTCAGTAAGTTTATTCTAAATTAATGCTTATTATAGAAAATCTGGAAAAATCATTGGCAAATTTGGGAAAAATATTTTGTAAACAAAAAAAATCAATGCCGGGCCCCTGGGTGGCTCAGTTGGTTAAGCGACTGCCTTAGGGTTAGGTCATGATCCTGGAGACCCGGGATCGAGTCCCGCATCGGGCTCTCTGCTCGGCAGGGAGTCTGCTTCTCCCTCTGACCCTCCCCCTCTCATGCTCTCTCTCTCATTCTCTCTCTCTCAAATAAATAAATAAAATCTTTAAAAAAAAAATCAATGCCATTTGGAATTCTGGGATCCCAAAATAATGACTATTACCTTTTAAGTAATATTTTCAAAATCCACCTTTTCAGACAAATATGTTCCTTAAAATGTTACATATGTGTATGTGTGATATAAGGGTGTATTAGGCATCTGTCAAATTTCATTCGTATCCAGTAAACTACTTGATTTATTTTTTATTATTTTATAATTTGGGTTTCTGATTCACACTTACTAATAATAGGAAATTATTCATAATACTGTGTTACCATTGGTAGATGCAGATTTTATTTTCAGATTTTAATTGCTTTATGTTAGATACTAAACTTTATTTTTCTTTTTCTTTCATTGTTTCTAATATTTTGTTTTTAAGTTCATTGACAATTTCATGTATACCTGCAAACTGTATACCTGCAAACTGCTTTAAATTGTTCCAAAGGCTCTATCAGTAATAATAGCCAACACATATCTGGCACTTGTTATGTGTCTGACATTGCTGTAGGTGACTCATTTAATTCTCACAATGACCTGATGGAAGCTGATATCCTTCTTTATAAATGAGAAGACTGAAGCACAAAGAAGATTAAGTAAATTAACCAATATCAGGCAACTAGTAAGTGAGAGAGCTGGAATTTGAATCTAGGCAGTCTGGCTCCATGGCTCATACTCTTAACTCCTTCATTGTACTGTTCCTCTTGACTGCTAGGAAATTTTATCAAGCAAAAGTATTTACCAGAGCAGGCATTTCATTTTCTGTTTTCTACTGTTACTACATGACAAACATCTATGCATATGATCCTTACAATATTAAATATTTTTTAGGATGATTT
Organism: Neomonachus schauinslandi; assembly: GCF_002201575.2. Taxonomy (NCBI): domain Eukaryota; kingdom Metazoa; phylum Chordata; class Mammalia; order Carnivora; family Phocidae; genus Neomonachus; species Neomonachus schauinslandi. The sequence continues at coordinate 50,976,581 of NC_058419.1, read as the reverse complement.
TTTGGAAGCAGATTTGGATTCATGCCTATATAATTGTGAATGTAATCATTAAGAGAAAAGATTATACTCTGTTGGTATAGATAAGATTTTGATTTGCTGTTTTGTTACCAATTTACTTTTTACGTATATAAATTAACAGTTTAAATTCCTTATCTTGGCAGTGACACTCGAAGCACTATGAAACATCTTCCACCAAAACACAGCTAAAGATGGCAAATCAAATTTAATGTTGCTAAAAGGAAGTCAGATTTCAGTTGCAATAAATACCTATTAGTAAGACAGTTGAATATGAATATATGCACATGAATTTTTCATTCTTATAAGTTACAGTTTATCTAAAATGTATAAGTAAATACTAGTCTAGGAGGATGTATTAGCCATATGCAATACATTGAGATAATAGGGATTTTCTTATGCATCAATACACATGGGAAGATAGACATTGTTTTATTAGATCATAGGGACTAGTCAAAGTGAATTGGAAATTTTTACACTCTATAATTTATATATAGGCTATTTTACCCTGAAAAATATTTCTAGTTTGTGTATAGATTTTGCTAAAAATATATAACCTTTAATGTTATCAGTTCATATTGTCAAACTCTTTGAAATGGAGAGATTTGTAAGATCCCTGGGTCTATGTGTGAAACCTTCATTAATTCTTTCAAATGAACACCCAAGTGTAGTATTTATATCTATGCATATTCTAGAACCAGCATCTCTGAAAGAGACACCATTCAGGTCATTCCCACATTAAAGAAAGACATACCTTGGTTTATGTAGGCTAGAGAGTCAAGAGTAGCTCTCTTGGAGTGCCCTTTTCACTCTTCCACCTAAATGAAAGCCTGCCCTCTCTGTGGCAACCCTCTTAGTGCTTGGGGGTTGTATTCAAATGTAAATGTACCAGAGTTATGTTGTAGTGCCAAGTTTGAATAGTTTCACTTATATTTCCATTTATTTCTCCATGGTATGATCTGATGAGAAGACATAAATGAACAAAGCAATGTGAAAGGAGGGTTATCACTTTCTGGGTAATATCTGATTATTCGTGATTCCCATTCCAAAATAGCTAAATTTTTTCTCAAGTTGCGAATGATCTGATTTGTTAAAAATAGATCAGCTCATTGACTCTGACCACTCCTTTAAAAAGCCAGTAGTCTTCTGTTGATTAGACCCCATTTGCTGTATTTTATTTTTCTAATATCCTGGATTTGGGGGCGGGGGAGAGGTGGGCGTTGCTGCTCCCGAAAAAGCTGGGGTATGTCTATGTGGGGAACATTTGCTTGTAGTTGCAATAGTCTTAATGTTCTGTCATGTTGTGTTTTATAAGCTATTGATAGGTTTAGCTTCAGACTTCAGAGTTACCTACTCAGGTCAGTTGAGAAGGCAATAATCTCTAAAACATGTTCCATTTTCAACAGTCTAAAAATTATTTGATAATTTTTATAAGTGGTAAATAGCCTTATAAACCATTTCAGCTAGCTTTGTCCTAAATCTTAGGTGAAAAACATTCTGCCTCATTGCAAAAGCTGAAAATGGGAAATAACGTATTCTCCTTACCTAAATGTTGATTCCCTTAGACTTCAGGAGAGCGTCAAGTCCCAACACCAAGTATGACATTGCCTTTTAATATTCTAAACGGACACATGGTTCATAACAGTTTGTGCTCTTGCCTGACAACTTTATATGTTAACTGGGATATGTTACTGATGCTGTATTTAATATAAGCCATGAAGACATTATGATACCCAACTAGGTATAGAAGGAATAAAAGCATTTTAGAATCATTTAGTAATCCAAACTTTAAAATGGAAACTTCACTTTAAAAAAAACATGATAACTGTATTTTGATAGTATCCCCAAAAGTTGAAGGTTGTTCTTATGAGGACTAATGTGGTTGCATAGATGATAGGAAAATAATCATATATAATATAAGCCCACCTGCCATTTAGTTTGGAGATAAAAAGTAACCAATGTAGTAGGTGCTTAATAAATATGTTTCAAGTGCTTGTTGAATGCATTAATATATGATTGTTAAAAATAAGATTCTGATTGAAAGCCTCACAGAACTTAAAACATGAATTGACTTTTACACTATATCTGGGTTATTTTGTGATGTGCTTTTCTAACCAAGTCTAACTTAATCAGAAATTTTGGAAGTATTATCGCTAGAAACAATGATTTCCCCCCCCCTTTTCCAGTTTTTGTTTAAATTCTAGTTAGTTAACATATATGGTAAAATTTGTTTCAGGTATAGAACTTAGTGATTCATCACTTACATATAACACCTAGTGCTCAACACAACAAGTGCCCTCCTTAATACCCATCAGCCATGTAGCCCATCCCCCACCCACCTCCCTCCATCAACCCATAGTTTGTTCTCTGTAGTTAAGAGTCTCTTATGGTTTGCTTCGCCCCTCTCTTTTGTTCCCCCTTCCCATATGTTCATCTGTTTTGTTTTTAAAATTCCACATGAGTGAAATCATATGGTATTTGTCTTTCTCTGACTGACTTATTTCACTTAGCATAATACACTCTAGCTCCATCCACGTTGTTGCAAATGGCAAGATTTCATTCTTTTTGATGGCTAATATTCCATACACACACACACACACACACACACACACATCACATCACATCTTCTTTATCCATTCATCAGTTGATGGATATTTGGGCTCTGTCCATAGCTTGGCTGTTGTTGATAATACTGCCATAAACATCGGGGTGCATGTGCCCCTTCCAATCTGTATTTTTGTATCTTTGGGGTAAATTTCTAGTAGTGTATTTGCTGGGTCATAAGGTAGTTCTATTTTTAACTTTGTGGGGAACCTCCGTACTGGCTGCACCAGTTTGCATTCCCACCAACAGTGTAAGAGGGTTCCCCTTTCTCCACATCTTCACCAACATCTGTTGTTTCCTGTGTTGTTAATTTTAGCCATTCTGACTGGTGTGAGATGATATCTCATCGTGGTTTTGCCACAGAAGGCTGGGGGTATTTTCATATTTCTGGACTTCAGTCTGCAGGTGGCTCTCTTGATCTTTCAGTTCTAAGTTTAGGTTAAGAACTGTTGTTACTCTACCTTCTTCCTGTCCTCTAACTGCTTGGAAAAATATTTTCACCCTTATTATCTGACTTTCTCTTGAAACTTCTGATAATTGTCTTGTTGGATTATAAGAAACATAGCTTTTTCTCACATGTAAAAGTTATTTTTTAAACATATTGCTTAGCCTTCCTTTTGAATGCCCCTTATTTTCCTTTGCATGTCGGGTATGATTATTTGCTAGATACCAACTATAGTGTTGATAATGCTTCTAAAAAACTATGCCAGTGTTCTAGCATAAATCTTTTTTAAAGATGATTCCATTCATTTTTCTTCTTCTCATTTTCAGAGTAGCATTGCTGTTTTATCTCATAATTTATGTGAGATACATGGTATTACAGGAATTTTAGAAATACCAAAATAAATGGATATGAAAATCTGTTGATACAAGTTCAGGTGGAAACCTAAGCCTCATCTGTACCTTCATTAATTCTAATGTCTGTTAATGAAATTGCCTCAGATTGTGAAGGTAGGCAGATACATATATTTATGCAAATTATGTGCAGAAGTAAATTAGAAATAACAGTTCTTAGTGTGCATTGTTGAATTATCAATAATAATATCACTTTACATTTGTATAAGCTGCAAATCTAATTCATTTTTCAAAGTAAGTAGAATATAGGCAACTGCTACTTTTTTAAGATATAGTTGGTTTAAACTATAATGGGTGATAGTCAAAATGCTATGAAGATATTTCTTGCCAATACTTAATTTTTTGCCAATACTTAATTGTGGTAAAGCTGTAAGCACCAACAGCCAAAAGATTGTTTGCAATATAGGTCTTGTACTAAGACATTCATCAATTAGTGAAATATAACCTCAAATGTCAAATTCTGTATGATGTATGCCTTATAATTATGCTTGTAATAGTGCTGTAAAAAAGGCAGCTTTACCAAACTGACCTTGAGAATGACACATGGACTGTTGGGTAATTGTCTAGGAGATTCACAGAGGAGGCCTCCCAGGAATTTTTTTGTATGTTCCTTTTGTGTGAAGTTTTTGTCTGGAAAGTCACTGTGCAAACAGTAGCTGTTCCACAGCACCTGGTTCTGTTGAGGGAGAGTGAGTCTTTTATTTAGAGAGTATCAGTAGCCATTTCATTCATCACTACACAAGGGACCTACATAAAGAGTAGCATTCCAATGACACCAAAGAGACCAGAGCTTCCAACCAGTAGGAGTGCTTGTAAACACTGAGTCTCCTTATGTTTCTTTTTTACTTTTCAGGCAATTATATGCAGGTCTTTATTTTGAAGAAAAAGATATTTGAATCAGAACAATAATGGGGAAAGTTCAAAACTGAAATTTTTAATTTAAAAAACTTTTATGTAAAAAAAACTGTGGCAGTGTCATATATAAGCTTGGTCATTTGCATAAATATAATTTAATCTTCTTATTAGAAAATTATTTGCATTATAGAATTAACGATGACAAAATATTCCATAGATTATCTGAAAAATGTTTATGGAATTGTTTTCAATGTGCCTATTGTCCTAGCATCTATGTAATTTTGCTTGTATTCCTTTCATGGCTAATCATGATGTCAAAAATTGAGTGCCTCTACCTCCAGCCCTTTGACTCCTGGCAGTGTGATGCCCATGTTTGTTGCTCTGTTAAAAATACCTTCTCTCTAGCCTCTAGTTACTACCTCTCAAATTCTCTGTTAGCTATTTCTTATTCTTCATTTCATGTTATTCTTGAGAAGACCTTCCCAATACATACTCTTGTTTATTTTTTAAACAAAAATTCAGTGATTTTAGTACATCTATAGAGTTGTGTAGCCATCACCACAGTCTGATTTTAGAACATTGTCATCACCCAAAAAGAAACCCCATACCCAGTAGGAGTCACTCCTTATCTCCCATCTTCCATCCTTTGCCCTTTACAATCAGCTAATTTCTTTTTCTATCCATTTGCCTATTCTGAACATTTTATCAAGATAGACTCATATAATTCGTGGCATATTGTGTCTGGTTTCTTTCACTTAGCATGATTTCAAGGTCCATGCATTTTGTAGTATATATCAGTACTTTATTTCTTCTTTATCCATTCATCAGTCAGTGGACACATGGGCTGCTTCCATAATTTGACTATAGTAAATATTGGTGCCATAAACATGGGAGAGCATATATCTATTTGAATTTTAGTATTTTTGTATTCTTTGGGTAAATACCTAGTAGTGCAATTGCTGGGTCATAAGGTAGTTCTATTTTTAACTCTTTGAGGAAGCTCCATACTGTTTTCCAGAGTGGCTGCACCAGCTTGCATTCCCACCAACAGTGCAGGAAGCTTCTGCTTTCTCCACATCCTTGCCAACACCTGTTGTTTCTTGTGTTGATTTTAGCCATCCTGACAGGTATGAGGTGATACCACATAGTAGTTTTGATTTGTATTGCCCTGATGATCAGTGATGTTGAGTATCTTTTCATGTGTCTGGTGGCCATCCATGTCTTCTTTGGAAAAATGTCTGTTCATGCCTTCTACCCATTTTTAATCAAATTATTCATTTTTCGGGTGTTGAGTTTTATGAGTTCTTTATATATTTTGGATACTAACTCTTTATCACATATGGCATTTGCAAATATCTTCTGTTCCATAGGTTACCTTTTAGTGTTGTTTATTGTTTCCTTCACTGTGTAGAAGCTTTTTATCTTGATGAAATCCCAATAGTTCATTTTTACTTTTGTTTTCCTTAACTCAGGAGACATATCTAGTAAGAAGTTGCTACAGCTGATGTTAAAGACGTTACTGCCTGTGTTTTCCTCTAGGATTTTGGTGGCTTCCTATCTCACATCTACGTCTTTCATCCATCTTGAACTTCTTTTTGTGTATGGTGTAAGAAAGTGGTCCAGGTTCATTCTTCTGCATCTTGCTCTCCAATTTTCCCAATACCATTTGTTGAAGAGACTGTCTTTTTCCTATTTGATATTCTTTCCTGCTTTGTGGGAAATTGACTGACCATATAGTTGTGGGTTCATTTCTGGGTTTTCTATTCCGTTCTGTTGATCTATGTGCCTTTTTTGTGTTTGTGTGTCCCAGTACCATACTGTTTTGATCACTACAGCATTGTAATATAACTTGAAATTTGGAATTGTGATACTTCCAGCTTTGCTTTTCTTTCTCAAGGTTACTTTGGATATTCAGTGTATTTTGTAGTTCCATACAAATTTTAGGAAATTTATTCAGCTCTGTAAAAATAATGTTGGTATTTTGATGGGGAATGCATTAAATGTGTAGAGTGCTTTCAGTAATATAGATATTTTAACAATATTTGTACTTCCAGTCCATGTGCATGGAATGTCTTTCCTTGTGAATTTCTTCGTGTCATGTTCATCAGTGTTGTAAAGTTTTCACAGTACAGGTCTTTCACATCTTTGGTTAGATTTATTCCTGGGTATCTTACGGCTTTTGGTACAGTTGTAAGTGGGATTGATTCCTTAATTTTTCTTTCTGCTACTTGATTATTGGTATATAGAAATGTAACAAATTTTCTGTATATTGATTTTATATACTGTGAGTTTATGTATTAGAGTATCAAATCTTGCAGTTTTTCGTTGTAGTCTTTCTGGTTTTCTATATAGAGTATCATGTCATCTGCAAATAGTATAAGTTTTCTATTTCTTCCTATTTCAGTTAGGTAGTTCATATGTTTCTAGGAATTTATCCATTTCTTCTAGAATATCCAACTTGGTGTATAGTCCATATAGTTTTTCATGATATTCTCTTTGTATTGCTGTGGTGCTGTCATTTCTCGTCTCTCATTTGCTATTTTGTTCATTTGGATCATTCTCTCCTTTTTGGTAAGTCTGGCTAGAGGATTATCAATTTTACTGATTTTTTCAAAGAAGTAGCTCCTGATTTCATTGATCTGTTCCTTTTTTGTTTGTTTGTTTCTCTATCATTTATTTGTGTTCTAATCTTTATTATTTCCTTCCTTCTGTTGGCTTTAGGCTTTGTTTGTTCTTCCTTTTCTAGTTCCTTTAGGTGTGAGGTCAGGTTGTTTATTTGGGATTTTTCTTCTTGAGGACCGCCTGTATTGCTGTGTACTTCCCTCTTAGGACTGCTTATGCTGTATCCCAAAGGTTTTAGACCCTTTTTTTTTTCATTTTCACTTATTTCCATGTATTTTTTTATTTATTCTTTGATTTCCTGGTTGACCTATTCATTTTTCGTAGCATGTTATTTAACCTCCATGTATTTGTAGTCTTTCCAACTTTTTTTATTGTAGTTGACTTTTAGTTTCATAGTGTTGGTATCTGAAAAGATGCTTATTAAGACTTCAGTCTATTTGTATTTGTTGAGGCCTAATGTTTGACCTAGTATGTGATGTATTTTGGGGAATGTTCCATGTGCACTTAAAAAGAATGTGTATTCTGGTGTTTTAAGATGGAATGTTCTGAATGTCTGTGAAGTCATCTGGTCCAATGTATCATTCCAATTCATAGTTTCCTTATTGACTTTCTGTTTAGATGATCTATTGTTGTAAGTGAGGTGTTAAAGTTCCCTACTACTATTGTGTTACTATAAATTATTTCCTTTATGTTTGTTATTTATATATTTGGGTGCTTCCATGTTGAGTACATAAATATTTACAAGTGTTATATCTTCTTGTTGGATTTTCCCCTTCATTATGATATAGTGCCCTTCTTTATCTCTTGTTACAGTCTTTGTTTTAAATTCTAGTTTGTCTGTTATTAGTATTGCTACCCTGACTTGGTTTTGACATTCGTTTGTGTTTTCCTTTCCTTGATACTGTCATTTTTGGTATTTCCTTTCCACTCAAGGAGTACCCTCTAATATTTCTTACAACTCTGCTTCATGAACTCCTTTAGTTTTTTTTTGTTTTTCTTTAAGCTCTTTATCTCTCCTCTGTTGTAAATGATAGCCTTGCTGGATAGAGTATTCTTGGCTGCAGACTTTTCCCATTCAGCACTTTGAAGCTATCATGCCACTCCCTTTGGCATACTACATTTCTTTTGAGAAATCTTCAGCTACCCTTAATGGGTCTTCCCTTGTAATTTAAGGACTTCTTTTATCTTGCTGCTTTTAAGAATTTCCTTTTCACTATAGTTTGCAAACACAATTACAATATGTCTTTGTGTTGGCCTACTTCTGTTGATTTTGATGGTAGTTCTCTATGCCTCCTAGATCTGGCTGTCTGTTGCCATCCCCAAATTAGGGAAGTTTTCTGCTATTACTTCTTGACATAAATTTTCTGCCCCCTTTTATTTCTCTTCTCATTCTGGGCCTCATATAATATTAATATTATTGCATTTGATGGAGTCACTGAGTTCACTAAGTCTGTTCTTGTTTTGCATAATTCTTCTTTGCCTCTTTTATCCAGCTTCATTATTTTCCACTTTTTTGTCTTCTCTATTACAATTCATTCCTCAGCTACTTCCAGCCTGCTCTTCAATGCATCAAGCCTTTTTCCACTCTCATTTATTGCATTCTTCATCTCTGTTTTTTAATAATTTCATCTCTGTGGTAAGTGTCTCACTGATGTCTTCTATTCTTTTCTCAAGCCCAGTGATTATCTTTATGGTTGTTGCCTTAAATTCTCCATCAGACATATTACTTATATCTGTTTCACTTAGATCTCTGGCTGTGGCTTTATCTTATTCTTTCATTTGAGATAAATTCCTCCATCTTGCCATTTTGTCTAAGTCTCTGCCTTCTTTTCTGTGTTAGAAAAGCCAGTTATATCTCTTGCTCCTGAAGGTAATGACATTATAAAGAAATCGTGTAATGCTGAGGGCCTGGTGCTTCAGGGAGTGTCTCTGGTGTGAGCTGCATCTACTCTTGTCTTTTTGCTTTTGTATCCTTTAGGCTAGTTGTTTGCAGAAGCTCTCTTTGCCTGCTTTGGGCAGTGTTTGATCCCTGGCCTGAATGTTGCAAGTTGCAATTTTATATGCTGTGTTTTGCTTGTGAAATGAGACCTGACTCCAACTGCACCAGAACTGTAAGCCCTGCAGAACTATATGGTCATGAGATGTGTGGACACAGGGTTTTGCTGTTCTTCTGGGGGAGGAGCTCACTGTGCTGGGACTGAGGCAATCTTGAGTTGAGAAGCCAGTCCTGCTAGAGCATAGGGGGGTGGGGCTTTGTGTAAGGTAGTTAGGTTGCCGGTGTTGGTGTGTGGCTGCATCCCACAGGTGCCTTTGTGTTTATGTTGCCAGGTAGGAGAGGGAAATGGTGCCAGCCAAATCTTTTGTTTTCAGAGAGGTGTCTCTGTGAATGCTGCCTCCCTGGGATGTGCTCTGAGCAAAGTTAATAATCTCCCCACTGTGTGCTGCAGGTGTTTTTCAGATTTCTGGTTCCTTGCTGTCTGCCCTCAGGTTGTTTGTATGCCTTCTCTCTAGGAGCATAGAAATGCCCTCTGGTCTCTACCTGAGCCAAGTTGGCTGACCTTTAAAACTCCAGGCATTAAGTCTTGCTGGTTGTATGAACTCATGAAATTCAGCCCCTTTCCTTTTTTAAGCCAGTCTCCTTGGGGAAACATTTTTCTTGCATGTTTTCCTGTGTCCTCCTCTCTCTCTCTTGCCCTCCTCTGTGACCATGGCTACCTTCCCTTTGCAGCACCCGTGATCTGTTTCTCCCCTAAACCATATCTCTGCACTCCTACCTTCTTCTGTATGGCTTTTTCTTTCCCTTTAGTTGTGGAGTTTCTTCTGTCAGTCCTCAGGTTGATTTTTGTGGTATTTAGGATGATTTGATAGTTATCTAGCTGTGTTCCTGGGACAAGATGAACCTAGAGTTCTTCCATGCCACCATCATCTTCTCTCCTACTATCCCTTTCTATTATGGTTTTTATTTGCCTTTCCCCAGTCATTAATGATGTTGAACAGCTTTGCATGTGTTCATTGCATATTTCTATATCCTTTGCACATATTTGTTTGGATTCTTTGCCCATTTTTAATTGCATTATTTGTCATTTTATTGTTGCATATATCTTCTCCCATTCTGTGGGTTGTTCTTTTCATTTTTTTGGTAGTGTCTTTTGAAACACAAAAATTTTGACTTTGATAAAACCCAATTTATTTTTTTTCTTCTGTTGATTGTGCTTTTGGTGTTTTATTTTAGAAACTGTTGCCTAATTCATGGTGGTAAGGATTTGTACTGATTGTTCCTTCTAAGAATTTTACTGTTTTTTCCAGCCTCATTCTTTTGCATGTGTATATCCTGTGGTCTCAACGCCATTTGTTAAGATTATTTTTTTCCCGTAAGTTTTTTTCACCCTTGTCAAATATCCATTGGCTGGATTATTTGGATTATTTTTGGACTCCCAATTTTTTTATTTCATTGATCTATATCTTTATGCCAGTAAATCACTGTCTTCATCAGTATAACTTTGTAGTAAATAGTATTATGGCTTTTGGCAAGTGTGAATCATTTCCCCCCCTCTTTTGGTATATACTTCTTTGGTACTTTTCCTTCTCCTTTCTTATGATGATGAGCTTTTCTTCCTATCAGTTTTTGACTGGTCTCAGGTTTTTCTTTTAATATTCTTCACTTGCACCCATCACACCAAGTGCCTACCAGTATCACCTCTTCTGATTGCTTTATACAATTCCATTTTATTCACTTAGAAAGTATTCACAAATTCTGTGTAATTAATTATCTCTGTGGGCTAAGGAATGGGAGGTAGGAAGAAAATATCCCAGTACAGTGTTTAACCACCTTTAGATTGCCCAATAAATATAACTCAAATGTGAAATGAATCATAGAGGAGGATGCTAAGATAGTAGGGATGGAGAGAAGTTTTTTGAGAAATCCTTAAAAGGTAGAATGACAGAAAAATAATTGAATATTTGAGAGAGAACTGAAAAACAGTTAAGTTTTGTTATATATTAGTAAAACCCTGATCACCACTATCTTCCCTTTTTTCTTGCACTAATTAGTTATCTTTGAATACATTATGACAATATCATTTCATTTGAAAGTGCTGAAGTATAGGGATGCCTGGGTGGCTCAGTCAGTTAAGCGTCTGCCTTAAGCTCAGGTCATGGTCCCGGGGTTCTGGGATCAAGTCCCACATCAGGCTCCCTGCTCAGTGGGGAGCCTGCTTTTCCCTCTGCCTGCTGTTCCCCTTGCTTGTGCTCTCTCTCTCTGACAAATAAATAAAATCTTTTAGGAAATGCTATAAAGTATGATGCGAATAGTTTTGATGATTTTGTTATAGTTACTATTAATTTAATATTATAATGCTATGCTATATGTATCATGCATACCCATAAGATATAAACTCTGGCAGCATGGGGAAATACAAAGATCACAGCAACAAAGAGCATGTATTTTCACACTTAGGGTATTTTTTAAAAAGATTTATTTACTTATTTAAGAGAGAGAGAAAGAGAGAGTGGCGGGGAGGGGCAGAGGGAAAGGGAGAGAGAGAATCCAAGGCAGACTTCCCACCAAGTGTGGAGCCCAATGTAGGGCTCAGTGTTTCAGGACCCTGAAATCATGATCTGAGCTAAAACCAAGATACAGACGCTTAACTGACTGAGGCACCCAGGCTCCCCTCACTTTTAACTTTATTTTCACAATAACTTTAGTGATTCCCTTCATGTTTTCCATGTGCGTTTTGAATCACCTTTGTCAATTTTGCTATACTTGATTCAAATATAATGTGGTATATATATATTGTCACCAATTTCATTTTTAAGGAAATACATTAACCACTTTCAATGTTTTTATTATGTTAGTTAATCACCATACATTGGTGATGTAGTGTTGCATGATTCATTATTTGCGTATAACACCCAGTGCTCCATTCAGTATGTGCCCTCTTTAATACCCATCACCAGGCTAACCCATCCCCCCACCCC
>NC_058419.1:50883463-50964553 GCF_002201575.2 Neomonachus schauinslandi | reverse complement strand
ACCCAGCCACCCCCTCCCTCCCACCCCCCACCACCTTAGATTTTTTAGTGCAACATTCTTCCATAGCACTTTGGAAATACAGTGGTATCAACTGTACTATGTTGGCATAGCTGATGACTGTAAATTAACTCATGGTTTAGATTTTAGTGAGTAGAGACATATGCTTAAAATAATTTTAATATAAGGAAGTATACTTCAGAAACTTTTTGCCTTTATTTTCTATATTTTGGAGCATTGATTTTATTTTATATTTAGTTTAACTAAGTGCTTTATTCAGGACTTTCAGATATTTGTCCAGCTCCTTAGACATTCTTCTTTTACCTCCTTTATACATCCATGTTGACTTGTTCTGCTTCCCAAAGCCTACTGATTAACCATCCTTTGCTGTGTTTGTCAGCTCTAGTGTATGAGTTTGAATCGTACTACTTAGGGGAACATTAGGTATTTGTTGTAGTCATTGTCCACGAGTTACATCAAGGCAGCCATTTATGTATGGAAGCCATTGTTTTCTGGAACCCCACAGAGGCCTCCATAACTAGTTTTCATTACAATGCCATATGATAAAATTTTGAAGACTGACCTTCAAATGGAAATGCTGTTTTCATTAGAGTTTACGGGTGAGAAGAAAACGGAAACTCTGATAACGGTATAGAGAAAGTTGGAGAAATAATGAAAAAAAAAAAAAACCTAATTCTATAAACCTGATAGCCTATCTCCCCCAAAGGATGTTCTTTCTAGTTATATGTATTCCCATCTTTTTGTCCCAGCATCATTCCATTTGGGGGCTGCCTACCTATATCCTATCTTGCTCATAGGATTTTAACTGCAAATGTTACTTGTGCTTTTCTGCTTTCTTTAGTCAGTGCACATTTATTAAATGCCTACTTTTTCCCCTAGGCTCTATGCTGAATTCTGAAGATACAGAAATAAGACTTTACATCCTCAGGGAGCTCAAATATAGTGGGGAAGATAGATTATTATTATAACATGTGATAAACATCAGAACAGAGACAAATAGGGTACTGCAGGACCATGAAGAAGGAGGGCCACTGACCTCAGATGAAGGGAATTAAGCAAGAATTCCCAGGGGATATTGATGCCAGGTCTGAGTTTCAAAGATTTAATAAGGATAGTTAATGGAAAAAGGAAATTGCAGTTGAAAGAAATTCTAGACAGAGTAAAAGTACACACTGAGGTGTGTGTTAAGGTGTGAGAAATTGTGGTGTATTGAGGCAACTCTTAAGTTGTTTGGTATAGCTGGTGAGCAGTGTGTTTCTAGGGAAAGTGGTAAGAAAGGAGTATATAGAGGCAAGAAGAGAGCAACTTATTAATGGCCTACTGTGCTGTATTTAGGAGTTATTTTTTATCCTAAAGACAACATGGAATGTGAATTTTAAGCAGAGAAGTGACATTTTCAGATTAAAAAGTTAGAAAAATCCCTCTGAATATGGTATGAAGATTATCGGGACCTCGTTGGGGTTGTGGAGGGGACACTTGGACTTGACGAAGAAAGAAAGACCTGTCTGGAGCTTATTGCTTGAAATATAGGGAATACATTTTACATGCCCAAACTAAAGTAATGGGAATAAAGGCTGGTACAAATTCTATAGATGTAGAAAGTATAAAATGTAATTCCTAGAAATTGATAAGGGCTATTTATATTACCCAATTTACTAAATTATAGTTCCATTTGCTGAGTTCATCTCTATCATCTTGATTGGAATTTTGAGTGTTGGTTGGCAATTTAGTACCCAAATCTTTGAACTACTGTCTAGTTTTATGCCATTAGATACCTAATAATAACTATTATGTGTAGGTTTTTTACTAGTCTTATTTCCTTAATTTTTAAACTCTTAGGGGCTGGTATGGTATCTCACTCTTGTTCTCTTTTACATCTCTTATTACTAGAATATTCCACCTAAAAAGCACTCATGTCCACAAATTTTAGTGTTAAAAAGAAGAGCTTATCCAATTACACAAGGACTTGTACAGTTTCCTAGAACATTTTTAAAAGAGTTATATGATTGAAATTTTATTTTATTTGTATCCTTTCAGTTTTGCCTAAAGGATGGAACTTTTTATTTAAGAGAGTCTGACTTACATGACTAACTACTTTGGTGGTTTTATATTTTTCTTAACTAATACAGTAAGCCTATTTTTGGTTAAAATAATTTCCCTTGCTAGCATGTCTATGGGGATGATTGATTGTTTACTTCACACAATCATTTCCTGAAGGCCTAATCTATTTGAAGGGATGCCATACTGTGTAAGATACCTCGATGGTCTTAAGGAACACATGTAAACCTTTGTTTGGTCTCCTTCCCCAAGATCCTGGATTCTGTATTTTAAAAGTCTCATCCACTGCCTCCTGTCCACAAAAACTTTTCTTCTTTTTCTAGTATAAAAACAATTCCTAGTGTGCTATTAAAATTTTTGAGAATGTTTGATCTTCAGTTATAATTATGTTTCCAGAGATACATCTAGATTAGTTATTCATTCTGTGTCAGGAAATGAAAATGTGAGACTTTTTTGAGCAAGATTAGAAAACAATTAAAACCAGTTAGCAATTTTAAATATTTGGAATCATCACATTCAAAATGTACTACTTATTTTCCAAAGTAAGATAGTAGCATCTGAGTCCAGAAAGATGAGAGTTTTAATAAACCAAGTCAGTTGCATTAGTATGCTAGTAAATTTCTTTTTAAAGGGCATCCCCATTAGTTCTGTGTTGCTGTCCTTATATCTTCCCCCCTTTTTTTCCTTTTTTTTTTCTTTTTAAAATGTTCACTTTTGGGGTAGCTGGGTGGCTCAGTCAGTAAACATCCGACTGTTGGTTTTGGCTCAGGTTATAATCTTAGGGTCCTGGGATTGAGCCCTGCATTGGGCTCTGTGCTCAGTGCGGAGTCTGCTTGTCCCTCTCCGTCCCCTTCTGCCCCTCCCCCAGGTTGTGCACACATGTGCACTCGTGCTCACTCTCCCTCTCTAAAATAAATAAATAAATAAATAAATAAATAAAATCTTTAACAAAATACAATGGTCACTGGTGTACCATAACTTTCTTTTAAATAAAGAACTTTATGAATTATTTAAAACCTCTGTATTTAAGCACAATAAATAGAGAATGTCTAAATAATATAACAACATTCATAATCACATACTTTCTTCAAAGATGTTTAAGAGAAAAGAGCTGCAAAACTAAAGTCACTGTCACAAGGATTAGCAAATTCCTTCAAGTTCAGGAACCTTGTGGTACATATGCATAATTTTTTAAAGAGTTGGTGTATCAAGCTAACTTTTCAAACTCTTAAAATATGTTGCATAAATCTATATCTTGATGATAATGAAGTTGTGAATAGGTGTTAAACACAAGGGCCCTCAAAATATACACAAGTTTAGAGGGTCAAAGTGATTTAACATGCTGTTTTGATGTCAACTCCTTATATTTTATATCAAAGTTGTTCTGGTAAATAGCATGAAAGGAACTGCCCTAGCAATTGGAAATATCTTCCATCTGGGAATGTCAGTTTTTGTTTTTGTTTTTGTTTTTTGAGAGAGAGTGAGCGAGAGAGAGAGAGAGAAGACAAGCAGGGCAAGCGCAGAAGGCAGAGAGAGAAGCAGGCTCCCCACCAAGCAGGGAGCCTGATGTGGGGCTCGATCCCAGGACCCCGGGATCATGACCTGAGCTGAAGGCAGACGCTTTACTGACTGAGCCACCTAGGCACCCCTATTTTAAAACATCTTATATACATTTTGTATTTTCTATATGTTTAAAATAGTCTTGAAGTAAATACATATAAATATTTGTCATTTGACATATTTTTATTTTGATTTATATGAATTAATTAAAGGGCTTGGATACATACTAGGGTTTTATATACTTCTCTTATTATTATGGGACTATTACTAAAGCAGCTATTTATTTATTTTTTTAATTTAATTTTTTTTTAAATTTTATTATGCTATGTTAGTCACCATACAATACATCATTAGTTTTTGATGTAGTGATCCTCGATCCATTGTTTTCGTATAACACCCAGTGCTCCATGCAGTACGTGCCCTCCTTAATACCCATCACCGGGCTAACCAATCCCCCCTCCCCCCTCCCCCCTCCCCTCTAAAACCCTGTTTGTTTCTCAGGTCCATAGTCTCTCATGGTTCATCTCTCCCTCCAATTCCCCCCCCCCCCCATTTTTCCCTTCCTTCTCCTAATGTCCTCCATGTTATTCCTTATGTTCCACAAATAAGTGAAACCATATGATAATTGACTTTCTCTGCTTGACTTATTTCACTTAGCATAATCTCCTCCAGTCCCATCTATGTTGATGTAAAAGTTGGGTATTCATCCTTTCTGATGGCTGAGTAATATTCCATTGTATATATGGACCACATCTTCTTTATCCATTCATCTGTTGAAGGGCATCTCGGCTCTTTCCACAGTTTGGCTCTTGTGGACATTGCTTAAAGCAGCTATTTAAAGAGAGAAATAGTTTGCTTGAAGTCATACAACTTTTAAGTGTACTTAAAATTAATTCACCCAGGCGCCTCTCATCTGAGAATGTCTTAAGTCAACTTTTCATTACCTTCTATTGCAGATTATTGATAATTTAATAGGAATTTCAAGTTTAAATTACAAAAATTCTAAAGTTACTAATTTTGTTAATTTAGGTAAAGTAGGCATTTGTCTTGTATGCACGTCTTAGACTGTGATATTGTCTTGTAAATTAAAGTTAATAGCAAATACTTTATTACTGCTAGAAACAAAAAATAAAAGAGTACAGATATTGCCAGATAGCATTTGGTCAGAAGTGTTCATATATAGAAATTAGAATCTAAAAAGTAAATAAAAAACATGGGGTGCCAGCTGGCTCAGTCAGTAGAGTATGCTACTCTTGATCTCAGGGTTATAAGTTCGAGCCCCACATTGGGTGTAAAGTCTTTTAAAAAAATTAAAAATCAATAAAAATAGAATATAATTATTCCAATAAGCATTGCAGTCCACGTTCATTATTGATACGTAGATAATTAACAGTTCCAGATATATTCTGAGTAGACATACATGCTTCACATAGATTGGTCTTTAAAACAATCTATATGATATATACAGGATAGAATTTTTTTTAATGTTGTCAGCTTAAAGTTCCAAAGGAAAAAAAAAGGAAACTGAAAATCAATGTGGAATTGTCAAGTCTGCAAAATATCTTACGTTGGAATTATAAAGAAGTGGTTCTGAAAGTCAAAAACTTCATCCTCTAGCAATGTTATTTTATAAGATAGGACTAGAAAATTATAGAAATCAAACTACTGCCATGTAATGATTTAAAAATTAATCCATATTGAGACCCCTTCACCACTGTGTTATTTTAACATAACCTCCTTCTGTCACTTAGATAGAACTAGATTCAGAACATTATAGTTCAGGTAGGAATATATTACCATTGTAACTATTAAACACTGCTTTTTAATTTTTTTTTAAAAAAGGTGTGTGTGTGTGTGTATGTGGTCTGAATGTACAGTAATTTTGAAAAAGTCTCTGTGTAACAGTGAGCATGGTAGTTTTCTAGACACTGTTGGTCTCAGAGGTCCCCATTAAAAAGAGTAAGGATTGCTACTTCTCAAACCTTGTCAGATACTGGGCATATTACCTGCATGAACAATGGAGGCATTGGGGGTAGCAGTCTACCTTTGTGATAACCTTGTTTATACACTTACAGAACATATTGACTACAGTATGCATCATTTCTACAATACTACCAGAGCCTTGCTTATAAGATTTTGTAAGAAATACACAAGAGGAAGGAATCATAGGCCTCAGATTCTGAAATGTCTAATTCAGTCACAGTGATGCAGTGCTCAGATGAACTATAGCAGATTTAATGAACAATCTAGGACAAAGACACATGTACTGGACACACCAGGGAAAGAGATTGCGTGTACAGGGACTAATTAGCATGAAATATGAATACATTCTTATAAGTTATCTTGATCTATGGGACATCTTCATTATTGGGAATGATTTTTGCATGAAGTTAATGGAGAGAAATTCAGAAGTTATTCTGTATAAAGAATTTTAAAATAGTGCTTTAACTTTTTGATTCTGCATAGCCTAAACTTCTGGGGCAGAGAAATAATAAATTGCATATCATAAAATATCATAACCAAATGAAATGGACCTGTTTTTTACAATGTGGCAAACAAGGTGGGAAACAGTAGCTATCCTTCTTCTAACCAATTAACTTAATTAACAAGTAGTTTGACTTCAGTATCTGAATTAGAGATACACTCGATATTGAGTATTGTCTTGCTATTTTAAATAAGATGATCTGGGCATTTTCTATTCTAGATTAATACATCTAGCTAGTCTTGAAGAGCTTGGATTCAGTTCTTCGGGGTCTCTAAGATGTCTTTACCAAAGAAATCATCAATCTTGATGAAGGAGTTAGAGAATAGAATTCATTTGTTTCAAATTTGTTTAAGGCTTGTGGGAAGGGGAGCCAAAGAAGTGTTTGGAAGAACAGTATTCAAAAATAGACTTAAGTTCAACTGAGAAACAAAAACCCAGAAGTATAATATCCATTTGAATATTAGTTCTTTCAATTTACACAATATTTTTATTCTTAATTTAATGTTTGAAATTTAGCCTAGGAACACCTAGAATTTAAAACTACTTTTGGTAATCATTAAAGACTCTAAGTTTGAGGAATTAATCTTATTTTCCCCACTCTCACCTCTGTCAAAAGATTTCAGCATGATTACTTGGTTAAATGTATGGCTAGATTTTATGTAAAATACACAATGTTAATATTTTATTTTATATTTAACTTCAATAACATTTTTCATGTGCTTTCTGTTTACAAACATCTTAGAAACTACCACAGAAGTCAGTATTCTTGAAGAAAAGTCAGTGTGTTTGAGATGTGAAATTAGAACAAAAATTGCTAAAATAGTCTACACATTTATTTTATGGAATACTTTTAAGAAACAGTTCATTTGTGAGCTACCTGTGTGGTTCAGTTGGTTAAGTGTCTGACTCTTGACTTCAGCTCAGGTCATGATCTCAGGGCCTTGAGATGGAGTCCCATGTTGAGCTCCACACTCAGCGGGGAGTCTGCTTGAGGATTCTCTCCCTCCCTCTCCCTCTACTCCTCTCCCCTCTGAAATAAATAAATAAATCTAAAAAAAAAAAGAAACAGTTTATTTGTATATAGGGCTATGGGGCTACATGCCATATAGCAGAAAAACAGGCTCTGTACAGCACTTACCATGTTCATTGTCTATGGTTGCCCACAATACTAACTCACACCATTATATGCATGAAGTGTGTATAAAGCGGTGTAGAGGGCTGGCAGGGTGGTGGTAAAAAATAGAATAGGAATAGGAACAAATTTAGAAATAACCATCATTCTATCTGTCCCAACTTTGAACAGGTCAAAAAGCACAGGATTTTTTCATTTCAGTATTAGGCCACTTTTAAGAAGAGAATTGACTGACTGAAGATGGGTCATGAGCAGTCTGTGACTGCTCTTTACTTTAATGCAACATATTTGACCTTAGGGATACTAACTTTAGGGAGGTGCAGTAAATACATGGCAATTAAGATAGCGAAAGATACTTGCTGAGTGCTGAGCATTTAGAATGTGTTACATAATGTTCTAGATAAATTTACCTAAGAGTCTTCATTTATTTCTAGCAGATTCCTTTTGTGTTATAGGTATTATTTTTTTATCTCAAAATTGCAGTTGAAGAAACAGCTATTTAAAGAGAGAAATAGTTTGCTTGAAGTCATACAACTTTTAAGTGTAGATTCAGAATTCAGTTGTTGAATCCAAGTTGTTCATAGAATTGAATGTATACCTCATTTTTTGGTTTATAATGGAGTATAATTAAACATTGAGATGTACAAAAATTCTCTCAAATACTTTGTTGGTATTGATCTCATTACATATTTACTTTCCAACCTATATATGGGAGTTTAATTTTCTTAATCTAATAAACCAGGCTATTATATTGCAAGATTATTCATGTCTTGAACTTTGTAGGATGAGACTTGACAATAACCTGGTCATTTGAGGTTTTTTTTTCCAGAATGTGGTATCTGTCATGGTGTTCTGTCTATGGAATTATTATGAAAAAAACACTTACTAACACATTTATATGTATGTTAGCATACTGAGATAGAAGAAACTTCTTCAGAGGAAGAGTTAAGATAGCAGAGTAGTAGGAGGACCCTAGGCTTGCCTGGTCCCTCACACTCAGGTAGATAAATATCAAATCATTCTGAATACCCAAGAAATCAATCTGAGGACTGACAGAACAAACTGCAGAACTAGATGGAGAGAAGAGCCCACATCGTGGATGGTAGGAAGTGCAGAGATGCGATTCGGGGGAGAAGTGGATCATGGGTGCTGGGGAGGGGAGTAGGCGCTTGTCCTTAAGAGAGGTGAGAGAGAGGGGCGCCTGGGTGGCTCAGTCGTTGAGCGTCTGCCTTCGGCTCAGGTCATGATCCCAGGGTCATGGGATCGAGCCCCGCATCGGGCTCCCTGCTCTGCGGGAAGCCTGCTTCTCCCTCTCCCCCTGCTTGTGTTCCCTCTCTCGCTGTGTCTCTCTGTCAAATAAATAAATAAAATCTTTAAAAAAAAAAAAAAAGAGAGGTGAGAGAGAGAGGACAACACAGGGGATTGCACAAGGAAAACACTTGTCCAAGGCCATTGACTAGGAAAATGAGAGGTGCTGATTTTTGTAAGTCTTTACAACCACGAAGCCTGGAGTTTACAGGTATCTGGCATTGCAGATGTGGTGCTTTACACCACATCTTTACAACCACGAAGCCTGGAGTTTACAGGTATCTGGCATTGCAGATGTGTTGCAGTGCTCCTATGGAGAAGGAGGGCAGATAGCCTGGGGTACAAAAGGCATGGTATCTCCTGGGATGCACTGGGAGAGATAATTCCGTTCTTAGAGCTCATTTGAAAGAAGTGGCATTGCCTCTCCTGGGACAAAAGAGCATGTGGATGCCTTTTCTCTCCCCCACCCTTCAGGATAAACTATCTTCAGTATGCAGCACAACATTAACAGTGGCAGCATAATCCTACTTACACCAAACCCTGCCCGCCTGCACTCTGTAGGTGCTATTTTTCTCCAGAAAGTGTGCCTGAGAACAGGTGGAGCTGGACCCTTCCCCAGAAGAACACAAACCCTTCCCCCCACTCGCACCATGGCAACTGACCATAGAGTTCTGCAAAGCTTCAGTTCTAATGGAAATAGCATCAGGTCTCTTAACAAGCAGACCAGAGCATACCTACTTAAAACCACATTCTGGTAAAGGTCCAGACACTCCCCACTGCAGGCAAGGAGAAACTCTGCAGAGGACTGACCTGAGGGAAAGAGCAGCCAAAAGACAGTAGTTGAGTGTACACAGCAAACACCAGAAACACTTCCTGAAGCACCAGGCTCTGGACAATATATGACCTCTTATTTATAAAGCCAGTAGTATCAGGAACAGGAAAAATAACAGGCTTTCCTAACACAGAGAAGAAGCAGAGACCTAGACAAAATACCAAAACAGGGGAATTCATCCCAAAAGAAAGTACGAGAAAAGGTCACAGCCAGGGATCTCACTGAAACAGATATAAGTAATAGGTCTGATCCAGAATTTAAAGCAATAATCATAGGAATATGATTATTCTGGGCTTGAGAAAAGCTTAGAAGATACCACGGAGTCTCTTGCTGCAGAGATAAAAGACCTAAAAACTAGTCAGGCTGAAATAAAAAATGCAGTAACTGAGATGCAAAAGCACCTGGATGTAAGGACCACAAGGATGGAAGAAGCAGAGGAACAAATAAGTGATATAGAAGATAAAATTATGGAAAAGAAGCTAAAAAGAAGAGGGAAAGAAAAATACTGGATCATGAATATAGATTTAGGGAACTCAGTGACTCCATAAAGTGTAATAATATTCATAGTATAGGAGTCCCAGAAGAAGAGAGGGAGAAAGGCAGAAGGTTTAATTGAGGAAATTATAGCTGAAAACTTCCCTAATTCGAGGAAGGAAACAGACATCAAATTCCAGGAGGTTCCGGGAACTCCCATCAAAATCAACAAAAGTAGGGCAACACCAAGACAAATCATAGTTATGTTTGCAAAATATAGAGATAAGTAAAAAATCCTAAAAGCAACAAGAGAAAAGAAATCCCTAACTTACAAGGGAAGATGAATAGGGTTAGCACCAGCTTATCCACAAACTTGGCAGGCCAGAAGCAAGTAGCATGATATATTTAGCATGCTGAATGGGATGAATATGCAGCCAATGATACTCTATCCAGGAAGTGTATCATTCAGAATAGAAAGAGATAAAGAGATTACCAAACAAATAAAAACTAAAGAAGTTTGTGACCACTAAGCCAGGTACACAAGATATATTAAAGGGGACTCTGAGTGGGAAAGACCAAAAGTGAAAAAGTCTAGAACAGAACAGAGAAAATCTCCAGAAACAACAACAAAACAAGTAATAAAATGACACTAAATTTATGTCTATCGATAATAATTCTGAATGTAAATGAACTAAATGTTCCAATCAATAGAAATAGCGTATCAAAATGGATTAAAAAAAAAAAACACAAGACCTATCTATATGCTGCCTAGAAGGGACACATTTCAGACCTAAAGATAGATGCAGATTGAAAGTGAGGGGATGGAGAACCATTTATCATGCAAATGGATGTCAAAAGAAAGCCAGAGTGGGTTACTTATATCAGATAAGCTAGAGTTTAAACTGAAGATTATAATAAGAGATGAAGAAGAGCAAAATCATAATGAAGGTGTCTATTCAGCAAAAAGATTTAACATTTTTCAATATTTATGCCCCCAACATGGGAGCACCCATATATATGAAATAATAACAAAACATATAGGAACTCATAGTAATACAGTAATAGTAGGGGATTTTCAATTCCCACTTCATCAATGAACAGATCATTGACTATTTGGTCTTCTTTGTGGTTCCATACAAATATTAGGATTCATTATTCTAGTTATGTGAAAAATGCTGTTGACATTTTGATCGAGATTGCATTAAATGTGTAGATTGTTTTGGTAGTATAGACATTTTAACAATATTTGTTTTCCTATCAATGAGAATGAAATGTCTTTCCATTTCTTTGTGTCATGTTCAATTTCTTTCATCAGTGTTTTATAATTTTCAGAGTACAGGTCTTTAACTTCTTTGGTTCGGTTTATTCTTAGGTATCTTATTGTTCTTTGTGTAATTGTCAATGAGATCGATTCCTTGATTTCTCTTTCGCTACTTCATTATTGGTGTATAGAAACGCAACAGATTTCTCTATGTTGATTTTGTATCCTGTAACAGTAGTGAATTCGTGCATCCATTCTAGTTTTTTGATGGAATCTTTGGGGTTTTCTATATAGAGTATCATGTCATCAAACACAGTGAAAGTTTGACTTCTTTCTCCCTGATATGGATGCCCTTTATTTCTTTTGTCTGACTGTTGTGGCTAGGACTTCTGGTATTATGGTAAATAATAGTAATGAGAGTGGATATCCCTGTTTTATTCCTGATGGTAGAGGAAAACCTCTCAGTTATTCCAAATTGAGGATGATGTTAGCTGTGAGTCTTTTGTATATAGCCTTTATGATGTTGAAATATGTTCCCTCTATCCCTACATTATTGACTGTGTTTATCAAGAATGGATGCTGTTTTTTGTCAAATGCTTTTTCTGCAATTATTGAGAGGATCATAGGGTTCTTATCCTTTCTTTTATTAATGTGGTGTATTATATTGTTTGATTTGCGAATATGGAACCACTCTGACAATCCAGGAATATATCCCATTTGATCATGTGAATGATTTTTCCAATGTATTGTTGGATTTGCTTAGGTAGTATTTTATTGAGAATATTTGCATCCATGTTCATCAGGGATATTGGCCTGTAGTTGTCTTTGTTCATGGAGTGTTTATCTGGTTTTGGTTTCATGGTAATGCTTGCCTCATAGAATGAGTTTTCCAGTTTTCTTTCCTTTTCTGTTTTTTGTAATAGTTTGAGAAGAATAGGTATTAACTCTTCTTAAAATGTTTGGTAGAGTTCCCCTGGGAAGCCATCTGTACCTGGGCTTTTGTTTGTTGTGAGATTTTTGATTACTGATTCAATTTCTTTGCTGGATATAGGTCTATTCAAGTTTTATTTCATCCTGTTTCAGTTTTGGTAGTTTATATATTTCTAGGAATTTATCCATTTCTTGCAGGTTGTCCACTTTGTTGGTGTATCATTTTTCATAATTTTCTCTTATAATTGCTTGTATTTTTCTGGTGTTGGTTGTTATTTTTTCCTCTGTAAAGAATGATTTTATTTATTTGGGTCCTTTCCATTTTCTTTTGGTAAGTCTGGCTAGAGATTTATCAATTTTATTAATTTTTTCAAACAATAGCTTCTGCTTTCATTGATCTGTTCTATTGTTTTTATTTTCTATATCATTTATTTTTTGCCCTATTCATTATATTTCCTTCCTTCTTGCTGGCTTTAGGCCTTGTTGTTCTTTTTCTAGCTCCTTTAGGTGTAAGGTTAGGTTGTTTATTTAAAATATTTTTGTTTCTTGAGGTACTCCTGTGTTGCTTTATACTTCCCTCTTAGGACCACTTTTGCTGCTTTGAAAAGATTTTGGATCATTGTGTTTTCACTTTAATTTGTCTCCATGTATTTTTTATTTTTCTTTGATTTCCTGGTTGACCCATTCATTGTTTAGTAGCCTGTCTTTTAATCTCCATGTGTTTGTGGTCCTTCCTGTTTTTTCTTTTGGTTGACATCTAGTTTATTAGTTGTGGTCAGAAAAGTTTGCATGGTATGGTTTCAATCATTGTGTATTTGGTGAGGCCTGATTGGGGTCTGTTCTGTTCTGGAGAATGTCCCATGTGCACTTGAAAAGCATATGTACTCTGATGTTTTAGGATGGAATATTCTGTATATATCTGTGAAGTCCATCTGGTCCAGTAAAGTCATTGTTTCCTTGTTGATTTTCTGTTTAGATGATCTGTCCATTGATGTAAGTAAGGTGTTTAAGTCTCTTGCTATTATATTATTTTCAGTGATTTCCTTTGTTATTAGTTGTTTTATATATTTGTGTGTTCCCATGTTGGGTGTATAAATATTTGCAGTTCTTAGATCTTCTTGTTGGATTTTTGACTTCATTATGATACAATGCCCCTCTTTTTTCTATTGTTACAGTCTTTTTTAATGTCTAATTTTTCCAATATATGTTTTGCTACTCTGGCTTTTTATTGACATCCATTTGTGTGATAAATACTTCTCCATCCACTCACTTTCCGTCTGCCCGTGTCCTTAGGTGTGAAATGAGTCTCTGGTAGGCAGCATATAGATTGGTCCTTTTTTTTCCATTCTGATACACTACATATTTTAATTGGAGCATTTAGTCCATTTACATTCAAAGTAATTATTTAAAGATATGTATTGAAAGATTGCCATTTTATTACTTGCTTTCTTATTGTGTCTGGAGATTTTTTCTTATATTTTCTTTGTCTTTGTCTTTATCACTTTTTGTCTCTCCTTTGTACTCAAAAAGTCCCCTATAATATTTCTTGCAGGACTGGTTTTAAAGGTCACAAATTCCTTTAATGTTTGTCTACCCAACTCCTTATCTCTCCTTCTATTCTGAATGATAGCCTTGCTGGATAGATTATTTTTGGCTGCAGATTTTTCCCATTCAACACTTTGAATATATCATGGTCCTCTCTCATGGCTTGTTAGGTTTCTTTTGAAACATCTGGAGCTAGCCTTATGTGTCTTCCCTTGTAAGTTAAGTATTTCTATGATCTTGCAATTTTTTTTAATTTTTAATTTTTAATTTTCTTAAAGATTTTATTTATTTATTTGAGAAAGAGAGCTAGAGAGAGTATGAGCAGGAAAAGGGGCAGAGGGAGAAGCAGACTCCCCGCTGAGCAGGGAACCAGACATGGGGCTCCATCCCAGGACCCTGGGACCATGACCAGAGCCAAATGCAGACAGAAGCTAAACTGACTGAGCCACCCAGGTGCCCCTATCTAGCTTTTTTATAATTTTTTCTTTATCACTGTATTTTGCAAATTTAAATATCATAGGTCTTGATGTTGGCCTGTTTTTGTTGTTTCCAATGGGAGTTCTGTGTGCCTCCTGGATCTACATGTCTCTTTCCTTCCCCAGAATAAGGAAGTTTTATGCTTTCATTTCTTAAAACAAGTTTTCTTACCCTGTTTTTCTCTCTTCTTCTTCTGGGACTCCTGTAATATGAATGTTAATTACGTTTGATGGAGTCACTGAATTCCCTAAATTCATTCTTCTTGTATAATTCTTCTTTCTCTCTTTTGCTCAGCTTCTTTATTTTCCATTATTTTGTTCCAGGTCACTCATTCCTCTGCTTCTAACAGCCTGTTGTTTATTGCATCAAGCCTATTTCCAATCCTGTTTATTGCATTCTTCATCTCTGATTGATTGTTTTTTAACTCTTTTATCTCTGTGTTAAGGTTCTCAGTAATGTCTTCTTTTCTCATGCCCAGTGTATATCCTTATTTTTGTTGCTTTAAATTCTCCATCAGGCATGTTACTTATATCTGTTTCACTTAGATCTCTGGACATATCTTGTTCTTTCATTTGGAATGTTCATTTGTTTTCTCATTTTGTCTAAGTCTGCCTACTTCTACATGTTAGAAAAGCCATTTATGTCTCCTGCTCATGAAAGTAATGGCCTAATGAAGAAGAGGTCATGTAATGTCCAGGGCCTGGAGCTTCAGGGAATGTCTCTGGTGTGTTCTATGTGTGCTCTGCTGTTATGTTTTGGTGCTCTATTCTTCAGGCAGAGGGAGAAGCAGACTTCCTGCTGAGCAGGGAGCCAGTTAGGTTTAAGCCAGTTAGGCAGCCATTGTAGGTATGGCACTGCAGAGACTCTCCTTGCCTGCTGTGTGCAGTGTTTGGTCCGTGGCATTAATGTGGTGAGTTTTATCTAGGTGTGCTCTGGCCTGCTTGTGAAATGAGACTCAACACCACTTCTACCAGAACTGAGGCCTTGCAGAACTGTCTGGGAAATGTGGTGTGGACAGGGGTTTGTGCTGGTTTCTGGGTGAGGAGCCCACTTTCTGGGACTGAGCCTTTTTTGACTGAGAGGGTCTGTCCTGCCAGTGTGCATGGTGGGGGGCTTGGTGTAAGCCAGTTAGGCAGCCAGTGTAGGCACTGCACTGCTAACCACAGGCTGCCTCTGTGTTTATGGTGAGGGGTGGGGGTTTAAGATGGTACTAGTGTGCTCCTTTCTTCCCAGAGAGTGTTCTCTGTGAATGCTGCCTGTCAGGGACCATGCTATAAGAAGAGCAAATAATGTCTCCAGTGTGTGACCCAGACTTTTTTGAGAAAGCTGTTTCCACACTCTCTGCCTCCGTGTTTTTTGCCTGCCTTCTCTCCAGGAGGAGCACAGTGCCATCTGGACTCTATATCCCAGTGAAGCCTGCTGGTTGCAAGAGCTCAGAAAATTTAGCCCCTCTTGTTTTCCATGCCAGTGTCTTTGGGGAAATGTTCTCCTTGTGCATTCCTCTGTGTATTCCTGTCTCTCTCACCCTTATCAGCGACTAGGGCTTCCCCCCACCACAGTATCTGTGACCTGTTTCTCCCCTAAACCATGTCTCTGCACTTCTTGCATTCTTCGTTGTGGCCTCTGCTCTCTGTTTAGTTGTAGAATTTGTTCTGTCAGTTTTTCAGGTTGATTTCTAGGGCATTTAGGATGATTTGATAGTTTTCTTTTTAAAGATTTTATTTATTTATTTGAGAGAGAGAGAATGAGAGAGAGCAAGCACATGAGAGGGGGGAGGGTCCGAGGGAGAAGCAGACTCCCCGCCGAGCAGGGAGCCAGATGCGGGACTCGATCCCAGGACTCCAGGATCATGACCCGAGCCGAAGGCAGTTGCTTAACCAACTGAGCCACCCAGGCGCCCAAAATGAATGTCCTTGCCTTTATTTTAAAGATTTTTCTATCTAAGTAATCTCTCCACCCAACGTGGGACTCAAACTCACAACCCTGAGATCAAGAGTCACATGCTCTACTGACTGAGCCAGCCAGGTATCCCTGATTTGATAGTTTTCTAGTTGTGTTCATGGGACAAGATGAGCCTAGGGTCTGTCTACTGCTCTGCCATCTTCCCCCGCTTTTTCTCTTTAGTTGTGAGATTATACATTGACTAGCTGGCCATGATGCTTGCTGGCTAGGCATTAGCCTATTTCCTTGGTAAATTCTTATGTAATCTCTTGGCTATTGCTCTTGCAGAAACTAGTGGTTGTTTTTTGTTCATTTTTAAGAAAATAGTTGAGAGCATGCGATTTGTAGTCAGGAGATCTGAGTTTAAACCTTAGCTACAAAGCAACCAGGGCAAAGTATATTAACCTCTCTCAATCTCAGTTTCTTCAGAGTCATGTTAATATCTGTCTCATAGGGTTGTTCGTGTGTTTAAATAGAATAATGTACATGGAAAACATTGCCATTCATCACTACTCATAATTCATTGTGATTATAATGACTGTTGTATAAATCAGGTTAGAGTTCTTCTTAATCTATGAATATATTTCTAATTTTTTTTAGATCAATTTATTGAACATGGGAGAATTTTCTTTCACGGCTAATGGCTGTGTTCTGGAAAAATTTCCTATTAAGTGTGGAAACAGTCCTGTTTCTGTTTGAGTTAGGAAGCTAGTACTTTATTTTTTCCCTCTCAGGCTTCTGATTTATGTTCTCTTTGAGTAAATATCAGATTAGTGGTAATGTTATAAAAGAAAATCCCTAAATAAATAAGGTAGTCATTGAAAAAAACTCTCATCAAAATTGCTTTAACTATATTACATTTTAAAATAAGAATGGTCGATCTTTTGAGTTTTAGTATCATAATACCAACTGTGTGTGTGTGTGTTAACCTAAATGGCTGAAATACTGTTTGTATTCATTTCTCTTTTGTGAGGTCAGTTGAACTTTGAAAGTTCCATAAGAATAAAAGAAATGAAACAATTATTATCACTAGAGAAACCATTGCTTCTTATCATCTTGTTTTTTTTTTTGCTACTTAAATTGTTATTGAACCTAAATTTAAGCGAATTTATATTGGTAAACACTGCTAAAATTTGGAATTCAATATAGTTGGTTAAAATATATCAAAACAATATTTTAAACAGCTACTTTTAAGTAGGTGTAAAATTCACACTTGTTTGCTTTTATTTTTAAAGCAACCTTGAAGTTTGGATTTTAAAGCCTCCATGTCTGGCAATGTTTATACATTAAAATATATAGAAATAAGTTCTGATAGTTGAAATTACCCACTTAGACATTTAAAATGTGATTTTTGTGTTTTTTTTTTATCCAGAGTAGAAGCTGACAAAAATAAATGGATATTGTTTTGATAATAAGGTTCATAAATTTATATATAATTGTTACATTAGAATTCTTTTCCTCATTAGCAGTATTTCAAATGAGTGAATGAATGCCTTTTTTTGAATCTGAGCAAGCTTCATCATTTTTAGCAGTTCAAATGTAGACAACCTAGGATGAGTCAATTTTTACAAAAGGCTGTATCTCTGGAGCTCTTTTGCTATCTCTGCTTGACAGAGAGGGAGGATTTTGAAAACTCCCTTCTGCTGCTTAGCCTTGTAGTGTTTTAGTTGCCCTGTAATAAAAATGAAGGAAAGAAATGAAAGGCAAAAGCAGAGGGAGTTTTATAGCTTGGGATGTTTCATGTTTTCATATTTTTATTTTGTATTTAAATACTGGGGTGGGAGGACTTAATGGACTCTGATACTGTTCACTTTTTTCTGTTCAGGAAGTCAGTTGTGCAGAATATCAGTTTGCTTTTTTATATCAAAATAATAATATTTTACCTTTTCCAGAGGGTAATTTTAATGGTAACTTATAGAGATTTACTAGGAAGAAATTATAGGTATGTTTTTTATATTTATAAAGTATTTTGAAGGCCACGTATGAATTCTATATATAAATATACTACCAATAAAATAACACCACTAATACAATTGAGATATTAAAAAAAGAAAAATCAGGGGCACCTCGGTGGCTCAGTCATTAAGCATCTGTCTTCGGCTCAGGTCATGATCCCAGGGTCCTGGGATCGAGCCCCACATCGGGCTCCCTGCTCAGCAGGAAACTTTCTTCTCCCTCTACCACTCCCCCTGCTTGTGTTCCCTCTCTTGCTGTCTCTCTCTCTGTCAAATAAATAAAATCTTAAAAAAAAAAAAAAAAAGAAAGAAAAATCAGGGCGCCTGGGTGGCTCAGTTGGTTAAGCATCCGACTCTTGATTTTGGCTCTGGTCAACCGTGTTGGGCTCCATGCTCAGTGTGGAGTCTTCTTGGGATTCTCTCTCTTCTTCTCCTTCTTTTTCTCCCCCTGCTAGTGCTGTCTCGCTGTCTCTCTCTAAAAAAAAAAAAATCTACTTACCTTCTAGTGAGCAGAGACTTTCTTTCCCTAATTTGAATTTAGAAAGCTCTCAAAATGCTAAAAGGAAGTGAAACAATTTCAGCCAATGCTGCTGCTATTATAAATCCAACTTTTTTACTTGATATAATTTTAAATGAATACTCATGACATTAAGACATCATGCTTTCAGATCATGTAATGGTAAACCACAGAGTAATAGAATCATGTTTGAAATGGCCATAGTCTTTTTTTTTTTTTTTTAGAAAGAAGTAGCATGATTTTATTGAAATGTTTTAGTACAGTGTTGGACGATCTTAATGAAATGGCCATAGTTTTAACCACAGTGCAATATTAATTGCATGCTTCTATATTTTGAAAATAATTTGTGACATCTGTATATAGAAATAGATCTGTATAAAGAAAAATGAATAACTTGTTTGTGTACAAGTGTGTCATTTCTTTTGTATACTGCACAATAGTGGTTTCTATTTGGGGATATAACAAAGAAAATATGTAATGTTTTATCTTCCAAAAATACTTTGCTGTATAATAAGAAATTGTAATTTTCCAGCAAAAGAAAAAAAATCATGAAACTGGTTGTGTGTGTGTGTGTGTGTGTGTAAAATATAATTGTTTTGGTTAAGTCCTACACATGACCAATTAGACACTCAGTACTATCTTGTACATTTCCTAGTATCTCCCATTTAACACAGCTAATTCATACCTTTTCTCTTGTTCAACTTCTTTAATGCCCCACTCCTCAATCCCCAAGGCACGTACCACACAGATACATAGAGACATACAGGGTACACACACTCCAATGGCCTGCCTCATAATTCACTGAGAAATCTAGAAGCACTCAGTGAACAGTCCCTTCATCTTCCCCTGGGAAATCTACCAAATTGCTCTGCACATACTATGGATAAAAGAATCTCTGTACCTATGGAAGAGTAACCTCTCTACTTGAGTAATGTTTCCTGCCTTTCAGTGGTTTATCTTCTTTCCCCATGCTGTATTTATTTTTTTTCTTTGCAAATTGATCATTTTTAGCAGTATACTAACATGTGCTAGTATCTCCTCTCTGGGGAAAAAAAAAAAAAAACACTCTTGACCTTGTAGCCATCTCTGTTCCCCATCTCTTTTCTTGCCAGAGCAAACCCCTTTGAAAGATTTTTCTGTTGGTTGCTATCTTTACATTCTCATATCTCTTCAGTCTACTCCAAATAAACTTTCATCCCAATAGGGTCTGCTCTTCTCAAGGTCACTAATGTCCTTCAATATTTGCTTTTCAATTATTGTTTTAACCTCTCAGCAGCATTTGATACATTTGACTACTTCTGCTATTATAGAAGAAATTTATATATTGGCTTGCATGACTCCACATTCTCCTGAGTTTCCTCCTTCACCAGCCCATTCTTTCTCAGCTTTCTTTGTTCACTGCTTTGGTTGATTTTGAGATATATTTTAGGAATGGAGTCAGCAAGACTTGCTGGTGAATTGGCTGTTGTGTGGGATAAAAGACAAAAAGAAATGAAGGAAGGCTCCTAATTATTTGGCTGGAGCAACTGGATGATGGTGCCATTTACTGAGAAGGGAAAGACTTGGGTAGTGGCAGGGACAGGAGTAGGAAGTTTTGCTTTGGTCATGACATGTTTGAGATACCTTGTAGACAGAAATCATAGTGATGATGTCAGGTAACTAGTTGGACTTGAGTCTGGAATTCCAGAAATTAGTTATAGCTAAAGATATACATTTGAAATCATTGTCACATATATTAAAGTTTTAAAGTAATAAGTCTGGATAAAATCACTTTGTGAATGTTTATACATGGGGAAGAGCAGGAAGCACGGGACCAAGCCCTGGTGTATTATATCAGTTAGAGATTGGGTGAAAGACAGATTCAGCAAAGCAAGTGGAGGAAAATATGGCTAGAAAAAAATAGAACAGTGTGGTGTTATAGGACCAATATAAGAAAGTGTTCCAAGAATTAGGATAAGATCTGAAAGATTAGGTAGGATGATTATGAAATATTCATTGTGTTGGCAACATTGAGGTCATTGATGGCCTTAGGAAGGTTCACAAGAGAGTTTGAGCTAGGTGCTATGTTGGCATGAATTGAACAGTGAACTAAGAGGTAAGCAAGTATATGCACTGTGGATAGAAAGTTCTTAAGAAGTTTGGCTCTGGAAGGGCATACAGAGGGTGGTATCTGTGGGGTGGGGATGGCTTTAGGGGATTTTACTTATAATTTTTTTTATTTTGTTTTGTGAAGATGGGAAATGGTAAAATATCTTTGAATGCTGATGGGAATAATAGAGTTGGGAAGGAAAGTTTGGAGATACAAAACAGAGGTAAGTACATAAAAAGTGGAAAAAAAAAAGGGAAAGTTAGTAGCTCCATATGTGGAAGAACTTACCTGTAATAGGAGAATCTTTTTCTCCTTTGTAATAGGAAAGAAGAAGAAGATGGTATAAGTGCAGGTCTGCTTGCTGGTGGCATGATTAGGGTGTTGCCATTTGATGATTTCAATTTTTTCATGAGTTAGGCAGCAGGGTCATCACCTGACAGTTTAGCCAACAGTATGGGTTGGTTTGATGAGGACTAGATCATTTAAGAAAATTTGAAATAATTCTTGATGAAGTGTTGCCACCATTCCTGGACAATATCGAGTGTTCATTTGAAACTAATGATCATTACTTTTGAATGATATGACTCTTCCCAGTTATATTATTTTTTCAGAAATTCTTAACTATGCAAATGCAGGCCTCAAAAATGCAGTAGAAGCATTAAGAAGAAAATGTATTGTGTATGGTATATTAAATAGTGATTATAAATGCCTAATAATATTTATTTGGCCATAAAATTTAAAGTAGATGGAGAAGGAAGTGAGGACAGGAGAGGAATGATGGATTATGGATCAAAGGACTGGTATTTTCAATTACATTTGAAGATTGATTTGGCAGGGTTAATTGATTAATTGAGCTGGAACTATAGGAGAAAATGTCATCAGATATTGTGATTGAATTGGGGTTTGGGATGTTGAGTTATTTTTGGTACCCAGAGTATGACCATGGGATTGAATGGCTATGGCTGAATTTGGGAAAGAATAGACATGAAATTGAGAGACTAGGTAGATTTTGCACTTGGATGGTGAAGTCCGTGAAAACAACAGAAGTTAGAGCAGACAAAAAAACTATGTAAGTTGCTAAAGTCCTCAGTAAATGAGGGCGAGTGACTAAGAAATATGAAGATAAAATGGAAAAAAATGGTATAGCTGGATTATTGCAGTGACTACCTGTTTATCTCATAAAGATATGAAAATTAAATATTGGCAAAGCACTTAGCTTATAAACCAGTGAATGAATGAAAGTCACATCATACATTGTTAGAGGTAGCCAAGTGAAAATGGGTTCCATTATGTTTATCTAGTTTGGGTGGTACATTTAATGAGGACAGTTTAAGTAGAATGATATTAATGATGCATAGCTATGAGTATAATGAAGTTTTTTACTTTAGTTTCACAGTAGTTAATGCACAGTGTTGTATTAGTTCCAGGTATAAAATATAGTGATTCAGCAATACCATATATTTTTCAGTGCTCATCACGATAAGTGTACCCTTAATCCCCTTTGTCTATTTTCCCCATCTCCCCCTCACCTCCAGTCTGGTAACCATCTGTTTGTTCTCTACAATTAAGAGTCTGTTTTTTGGTTTGTCTCTTCCATTTCCCTTTTGTTTTTCTATTTTGTTTCTTAAATTCCATATATGAGTGAATTCATGTGGCATTTATATTTTTCTGACTATTTTGCTTAGCATTACACTATCTAGAGCTATCCATGTTGTTGCAAATGTCAAGATTTCTTTTTTATGGTGGAATAATATTCCATTGTGTATGTGTGTGTGTATGGGTGTGTGTGTACTACATCTTCTTTATCCATTTATCAATTGATGTACACTTTGGCTGCTTCCGTATCTGGTCTATTGTAAATTATGCTGCTATAAACGTAGGGATGCATGTATCCCTTTGAATTAGTGTTTTTATATTTGGATAAATACCCAGAAGTGGAATTACTGGATCAGATGGTAGTTCTATTTTTAACTTTTTGAGGAACCTGTATACTGTTTTCCAGAGTATATGGACCAGTTTGCATTCCCACCAACAGTGCATGAGTGATCCTTTTTTCCACATCCTTGACAACGCCTATTTCTTGTGTTGTTGATTTTAGCCATTTGGACAGGTGTGAGGTGATATCTCATTGTAGTTTTGATTTTTATTTCCCTGATGGTAATTGATGATGGATACCTTTTCATGTGTCTGTTGGCCATCTGTTTGTCTTCTTTGGAGGCATGTCTGTTCATGTGTTTTGTCCATGTTTTAATTGGATTATTTGTTTTAGGGTAATTGGTTTTATAAGTTCTTTATATATATTTTGGGTGCTAACCCTGTATCAGATACGTCATTTGCTAATACCTTCTACCATTCTGTAGGTTGCCTTTTGGTTTTGTTGGTTGTTTTTCCTACTGTGCAGAAGCTTTTTATTTTCATATATTCCTAATAGTTTATTTTTGCTTTTGTTTCCTTTGTCTCAGGAGACATAATCTAGAAACAAGTTGCTATGGCCAGTGTCAAAGAAGTTACTTCTTGTGATCTCTTCTAGGATTTTTATGGTTTCCTGTCTCACATTTAGGTCTTTAATCCATTTTGAATTTATTTTTGTGTATAGTGTAAGAAAGGGGTCCAGTATTTATTCTTCTAACTCATGAGCATGGGATGTCTTTCCATTTTTTTTGTATCCTCTTTAATTTCTTTCATCAGTGTTCTATAGTTTTCAGAGCACAGGTTTTTCACCTCTTTGGTTAGGTTTAGTCTTGGGTGTTTTATTATTTTAAGTGTAGTTGTAATTTGGGTAGTTTTCTTAATTTCTCTTTCTGCTGCTTCATTATTGGTGTTCAGAAATGCAAGTTTCCTGTATGTTGATTTTATATGGTGTTACTTTACTGAATTGGTTTATCAGTTCTAGCAGTTTTTTTGGTGGAGTCTTTGGGGTTTTCTATATGTAATTCATACCATCTGCAGATACTGAAAATGTTACTTCTTCTTTCCAATTTGGATGCCTTTTATTTCTTTTTGTTTTCTGATTGCTGTGACTAGAACTTCCAGTACTATGTTAAATGCAAGTGGTGATAGTGGACATCCTTGTCTTGTTCCTGACCTTAGTTGAAAAGCTCTCAATATTTTACCCATTGAGGGTGATGTTAGCTGTGTGGTTTTCACATATGGCCTGTATTATGTTGAGATATGTTCCCTCTAAACCTGTTTGTTGAGGGTATTTTATCATGAATGGATATTGTACTTTGTAGGATGCTTTTTCTGCATCTAATGAAATGATCACATGATTCTTATTCTTTATTTTATTGATGTGATGTATCACATTCAGTGATTTGTGAATATTGAACCACCCTTACAACCCAGGAATAAATCCCAGTTTTTTGTGGTGAATGATTTTTTTAATATATTGTTGAATTTGGCTTGCTAGCATTTTGTTGAGAATGTTTGCCTCCATGTTCATCAGGAATAGTGGCCTGTAATTCTTTTTTAATGGAGTCTTTATGTGGTTTTGGCATTGTAATGCTGGCCCCATAGAATGAATTTAGAAGTTTTCCTTCTATTTTTCAGAATAGTTTGAGATGATTAGGTATTTACCATTCTTTAAATGGTTGAATTTTCCTGTGAAGCCATCTTGTCCTGGACTTTTGTTTGTTGGTAATTTTTTCATTATTGATTCAATGTCTTTGCTGCTTATTGTTTTGTTCAAATTTCTATTTCTTTTGATTCAGTTTTGTTAGTTTGTATGTTTCTGGGAACTTATCCATTTCTTCCAGGTTGTCCAATTTGTTGGCATAGAGTTTTTCATAATATCCTCTTAAAATTATTTGTATTTCTGTGGTGTTAGTTGTTATTTCTGTTCTCTCTAAAATGATTTTATTTATTTGCGTCCTTTTCCTTTTATTTCTTG
The DNA here is from genome assembly GCF_002201575.2 of Neomonachus schauinslandi. NCBI lineage: Eukaryota > Metazoa > Chordata > Mammalia > Carnivora > Phocidae > Neomonachus > Neomonachus schauinslandi. The sequence goes on along the minus strand of NC_058419.1, from coordinate 50,940,082 downwards.
GTAAGTTTGGTTAGAAATTTATGAATTTTGTTGACTTCTTCAAAGAATCAGTTTCTGGTTTTATTGATCTGTTGTACTTTTTTTTTTAGTTTCTATATACTTTATTTTTGCCGTAATCATTGTTTCCTTTTGCTAGTTTTCGGTTTCAGTTTTTTGTTGTTGTTGTTCTTTTTCTAGCTCCTTTGGGTGCAAGGTTAGGTTGTTTATTTGAGACTTTCCTTGCTTCTTTTTTTTTTTTTTTAAAGATTTTATTTATTTATTTGAGACAGAATGAGAGAGAGAGAGAGAGCACATGAGAGGGGGGAGGGTCAGAGGGAGAAGTAGGCTCCCTGTCGAGCAGGGAGCCTGATGCGGGACTCGATCCAGGGACTCCAGGATCATGACCTGAGCGGAAGGCAGTCGCTTAACCAACTGAGCCACCCAGGCGCCCAGAGACTTTCCTTGCTTCTTGAGATAGGCCTCTATTGGTATAAATTTCCCTCTTAGAACTGCTTTTGCTCCATCCCAAAGGTTTGGGACCATTATGTTTTCATTTTCATTTGTTCCCATGTACTTTTTTATTTCTTCTTTTATTTCCTCGTTGATCCATTCATTGTTTATTAAATGTTTTTAATCACCATGTATTTGTATTCTTTCCAGATTTTTTTCTTGTCACTGACTTCTAGTTTCATTGCATTGTATTCAGAAAAGATACATGGTATGTGTTTATCAATAATTTTTGCCATTTTAATTACTATATTTATCAGTTTGGACCTTCATGGATTGATTTTTTTAGGGGATCTCTGTGCTTCCTGGATGTGGATATCTGTTTCTTTCCCCAGATTCCGGATATTTTCACCTATTATTTCTTCAGATAAATTTTCTTTCCCTTTTCCTCTCTAGTCTTCTTTTGGAATCCTTGTAATGCAAATACTATTACACTTGATGGAGTTGCTGAATTCTCTACATCTCTTCTCATTTTGCATAATTTTTTTCTTTTACCTGCTCAGCTTGATTACTTTCCATCACACTGTACTCCTGGTTGCTAATTCATTCTACTGCTTCCTATAATCTGTTGTTTATTCCATCTAGTAAATTTTTAAATTAATTTACTGTGTTCTTCATCTCTGATTGTTTTTTGTCTCTGTGTTAAGAGTCTCACTGACATTCTTCACTCTTTTCTCAAGTCTCATGAATATCTTTATGATCATGACTTTAAATTCTGTATCAGGCATATTATTTATTTGTTTCACTTAGGTCTCTTGCTGTAGTTTTCTCCTGTTCTTTCATTTGGGACATATTTCCCTGTCTCTTCATTTTGTCTAACTCTTTGTGTCTGTTTCTGTGTGTTAGGAAGGTCAGCTATGCCTTTTGCTCTTGAAAGTAGTTGGTGGGGTATACGTTTTCAACTAGGTAGTGTTTTTGTCCTTTCCCTGATGGGACATGCTTCTGCAGATGATACTGGGGCCTGTTCGGGCCACTCTATAAAGTCCACATGGAATGGGCACACAGTTTTATCAAGCTGCACGCATCCTTCACTGGAAATGACTGGCTGCCACTGGAATCGAGGCCCCTCAATGTGCACAGTTGGGAGATACAGTGTTGGCAGGGATTGTGCAGGTCTTCTGAGATAAGGTATCTGCAGTACTGAGGCAGGCCCAGCTGGAGGGAGCAGGTCATGGTGTTTTCAAGCTAGGTAGTGAATGCTGGTGCTGTGGATTCCTGCAGGTGGTTGTGTGTTTATGCACTTGAGGGATTGGTGCCTGTCAGCTTCTTTGTTCCTGGAGGTGTCTCCCAGTGAAATTGGTCCCTCTGTGACAGGCTTTGAGATTGGTAAATAACTGTGCCTCCAGTATGCCCTAGGCTTTTTTCAAACTGCTGTTTGCATGCTCTAACTTCTTGGGCTGTTGTTCTGTCTCTTTATGGGCTCTCCTGGCCTCTCCCATAGTCTAGCCTGCCGATTTTTAATTTTGTAGGCTTTATGTCCTGCTGATCTTTAGTACTCATGAAATTCGGCCCCTCTGCTTTTCAGAGGCTAATGCTATGGGGATTTCTTCCCTGTACAGGCTCCCTGGTGTGGGGGTCTGTTTCTCTCCCCTCTCCTCACTCATGGCTCCCTCTCTCGCATGGCCCATTTATCTCCTCACCCTATCTCCACCCTTCCTACTCTCTTTGATGTGGCTTCTTTTCTACATTTAGTTGTGGAGTTTGTTCTGCCAGTCTTGGGGTTGTTTTCTGGGTTATTTTCTCTCATGTGACTGTTACCTAGTTTTATCCATGGAAGGAGGTGAGCTTAGGGTCCTTCTACTCTGCCATTCTGTAATAAATTTTCCAAGGTTAGATTCATCAATTAGGTTTATATAGTACTGTTTATCAAAAAGATGTTTTAAAAAAGTATATAATCACAAACTATTTTTAAAATAAATAGTTCAGATATATAGCAAACAGTTTTGGAGATAAAATGTGCTTTCTACTCTGTTTCATAGGAATGGTATATAAAGGATTTACTTGAAATATTTCAGATTTTTGATGCTAGCCAAGTATATTTTGGAAGGTAACAAGGCTTACTGTTACCTATTGAGTAGTCCTGGTGTTTTAGTCTTGGTTCTCTCTAACCATATGACTTTAGTTCCATGCACAGATAAATGAGGAGGTTGTATTAAGATATTTTTAAAGGATTCTCTGATTCTGTTGTATGATTCTAAAAAATAAATTTGAAATATTTCTATGAAAATTGTATCTTAGCTTTTAGTGTAGACTAATAAAAATATATGCCATGTATATTTGTATCCCCTTGACATAGGAATCCAAGCTGTTAGTGATGGTATGAATTAGGGCTCTTATTTTCCTTTTATTCTGTAATATCATGTAAATAGACATTGAAATAATTTGCTTTCAAGTAAGTCCAGGAAAATGTCATAACAGTAAAATAACAAACACAAAGAAAATATGGATTGTATTTTAGGTTTTTATTTGGAAATCATTTCAAACTTTTAGAAATTACAAGAATAAGAGTACTACAAAGAACACTTTTATATATATTTTTACCCAGATTCACCTACCCTTGACACCATTACCCCCCTCCCCCCACAGTGTTTCTTTCTCTTTTGCTGTTTCACTTTGCCTCACCCTTCCACTGTATCTTTGTCACTGGCTCCATTTCTTCTTCAACCTCCTTTAATCTAGAACATTTCCACAGCCTAGTTTTAAACAACATAAATCTCTTTTTCTGTAATGGAATGTTTTTATCTTGTGTATGTCTAGTGTTTCTTCATGATTAGAATCAAGATATGCATTCTTGGCTATAATTATAGATAGTTGATACTGAATTAGTTATCACATCTGGAGGAACACAATTATCTGTCTGCCTGTCATTGGTGATGTTAATTTAGATCACTTGGTCAAAGTATTATACAATTTTTCAGTGTGTAATTACTATTTTCACTTGAAATTAATAAGCAGTCTGTATGGAGACACTTTAAAGCCATGCAAATATCCTGCTTCTTGTCAAAATGTTCCCATAGGTTATCCAATATATACCATAATGGTTGCAAAATGATTTTCCAAATTTAGTACTCCACACAGTTAGCACTCAGTATTCTGCTGTAAACAAGACCCCTCATTTCTCATCTATTGATTGATTAATCCATTGATCTACTTATTGATTGATGTATTATCAGAATGGGCTTATAAATTCCTATTGCACAGTAGTTTATAGTTCATTACTGAATTATTTCGCTGCTCATTTTTTCCCCAAATTTCATCAGAGAGAGCCCCCTCTAGCTATCCTTGTGGCATACCCCTGCCTTTTCTTTTTAGCACTACCTTACTTTCTGATATAAAAATACTTTGATTTCATCTTATACCTACCCTTCCATAGCCCTGGAATCATCTATTTCTCTAAGAAACTTGGTTCCTTCAATGGGGCATTTTATGACACACCAATATCTTGATGGTGGGTGTGTGTTCCTTGTTACTGAAATAGAAGAAAAGACAAGTTACTTTTAAATTAACAGAGTGCAGCACATTAAAAATATGATAAGGATATAACATTTTTAGCCATGTAATGGGATTTCACTTTTGTAAGTGTCAGTTTTGTGATAGAGGTATGAAATCATTTTGAACCCATATGTTGTAGCCTAATTATAATTTAATTTTCAAAAATAATAGTGTGTGAGGTGACAAAATAGCAAATACTTACCTGCCCTAACAAAGAAAATACTATTAACTATGTAATGATCATATATTAATACTCCATTTGAGTTGCTTTGGTGACTTAATTAATAAAACAATAAATTAAAATTAAAACAATTAGACAAAAGATTTTAGTAAAAAAACAGAATCTGTTTCTACTTCAAAAAGTTGCTGTTAAACAGTAGCTGTTATAATCCACTCTGGAGTACTATAAATGGGCAAAACTGTTTTTGAATTTTATTTTCAACTTCAAAAACCTCTCAGATTGTGGGTTTTCATAGTTTCTCTATGTATAAATAGCTCTTTGATTTTTTTGAACATATATTTTTTTGTAGTTAGCAAATAAAATTTGATGAAGCAAACTCCTGCATATTCAATAAATTAATTCAATTCAAAATTCAACTCAAATCTCTTACATTCAGTGTTCTATTTTATTTTCTGAAATCACACTATTTAATTCCTATCCTCCTCCTAAGAATCTAAATTTTTTTCCATCACTCTTGCATTGCTTCACCTTTGTATTAACTGACCTTTCTAGAAATCAGGATCCACTGAAGTTTGGCAATAGAAACCTAGTTAACACACTTAGATACTTTCTATTACACATTAGTTGCGTACTTATAAAATGCAAGGCACTGTGTAGGAAGCTCTATTTCTTAAGTTGTTTGAATTATTGGTGTTCCCAGTGAAGCTGGTAATAAAGTTTGCTTCCTCACTACCAAACTGCATTAAAGCAGCTTATCAGATGCATTACTTAATAGGTTGCTAAGGCATGAGGTCAGAACTTAATGTATATAACATGATGATATTATCAGTGCCATATCTGGTAGTGAAAGCAGAGAAACTTTATCTCTTTTCTCTCAAAATATTTTTTTCCCTAAAATCCCATATTATTGACTCTAAGTTTCCTCTAAAACATATCTTGGTGTTGATGGTATACCATTTCCCCATCTACCCTGACAGTGATAATCAAATGCTTACTTTTTGTAACATTTTCTTGACATGTCCGAACTGGGTATTTTTTTTTAAACCACTGCTTCTTTTTGATTTATCTTTTCCTTTTATTGCCTCTTGTTTTATGAATAATCATGTATTCTCACTTGGTTCATTAAGTAGTAGTACCATTATTATGAGAGTATATCCAAAGAATTTCTTTTAGATTGACTCAATCTATATGAATCATCAACAACATACAAGAAGGGATTTTTTCCCCCCTCTCTAGGAAGGAAATACTCTTACTAGCATTGAAACTGGAGTTACCGTTGAACTTTATTCAAATGTGTCAGTTTTGTAAAACCATACATACAAAGATGTTCACTTAGCTTAAGGGAACAGAACTTTGTTATGCTCTTTGAGTGTTACATTAAACTAGATCATTTCCTCAGGATCCTATTTAATATGTCCATCTGATTTACAATTTTTTTTGTAGTCCGTTTTCCTTTGATTTCTCTCATGTTTGGAAAACTTGGCATTTATTTCTGTTTTATTTTTTACACTGTCTCAATGGTTACCTGTGCATTCATTAATCTCAGTAATGTTACTTGTTGGATTTAAAGCAGTTTATGTTGGCATATTGTGTTTTGAATTTACAATCATGGTGTGAAAGAGGTAACATGGTTTGTAGGTTTACAGAATGAGTATTTTTAAAGTATCAGTTTCCATAAATTCTTGAAACACTATATTTAGTTTTTGATTTTATGTTTACCTAGAGCAATAGGAATGTTAAATATACTTTCGTTCTCATTTTTATTATTGATTTAAAGAGACTTTAAATTTCTATAGCAAAACACATTTCTCCCTTTCTGGCCATCTATCATATAATTCAGGTGATATCAAAGACAGTTTAGAATATTTAAGTCATTAAGTTTTAATTCTTAATTGCAGAATCTCCCTTGGCAGGGTTGTTAACTTTTATGATACAAGGAGGGCAGAAATTCATTCGAGACATACATACATTTATTTATTTATTTATTTATTTATTTATTTATTTATTTATTTAATGAACAGAGCTGTACAATTTGCATTTTTCCAGGGGGTATTGGGAATATGTGAATAGATCACACAGCTGCTGGCTTGGTGGATTTGGGGGGTATGTTTAGCAGATGCTTGCAGAATCTGGAATTTGAAGTATTCCCAAATATATCTGGGGACACAGATATATATTCTGTGTTTAACATTTCAGATAATGTCTATATCTTTGCATCTTGGTGGTTTATAATTGTCTTAGTGGTATATAACTGCTTTGTTTCCTGTTTTTTGGTCCCCTGCCCTCCCAAGACATTTTAACGGCTTAGGGGGTATACCTACCATAACCTTCAAATTGGATGGGCATTCCTATTAAGTAGCTGAATATATTTTTAAGGATAATGCAGGATTTCTATAATTAGCTGATAGTTTACCTACAAGAAGGAACATGAAAACCACAGTCAGCCCCATTTCCATCACTCATTTCTATAGCAAAATCATCATCACTGATCCGAGTTAAAGAAGTACCATTTTTCCCCATTTTAACTGAGATGAGATAGCCTTTGAAAAACTTGCACCAACCTGATTTTTTATCATTTACCTCATTAGCTTCTTTGGTTAAAAATAAAAGCTGACAGGGGTGTCCAGGTGACTCAGTTAAGCGTCTGACTCTTGGTTTTGGCTCAGGTCATGATCTTATGGGTCTTCTTTCCCTCTGGCCCTCCCCCGTGCACACACGAGTGTGCATTCTCTCTCTCTCTCAAAATGAATAAATATATCTTAAAAAATAAAAGCTGACAAACTGGGCGTTTTAAATGCCCATGGTCAGTTTATAGGCCTTCAGTACTTGTTAAAGCCAATTTATTTGTTAATTCAAACAGTATTTATTGAGCTACATGAAGGCTACTTTGCTAAGTATTTTGAGATCTACAGAGATGATTAAGTTAGACTTGGACCCTTATATCTAGGAGCTTAATGTTCAAGAATAAGACATGCACACAATTAACTAATGAGTAAAATTCTTGTAGGTGAGATTGAGATGAAGTGGTGCTGGTTTTAAGGGTATAAAGGAGGGGGAGGTTAGGGAGATAGTGGAAGACATCATGAAAGTGGAGTAATATAGCTGGATTTTTAAGGATGGGTGAAATTCAGGCCTTTAACAATGTAGGTGAAGGGAGGGCAAGATGTTTTCATCAGAACCAATTGTATATTGGAAAACCTGGAGCTTGTAATGTCATTCTCCCCATACAATAGCAGGAGGAGGTTACCTTCAGAGGAAATGGCAGAAAATAGTATCAGATGTTTGAACTGGATTATGAGGACCTTTAAATACTTGATTTAGAAATGCACATTGGAGTTCAAGCAAAATTTGGAAGCCTGAGGGATCTTAGAAGACTAACATGAGGAAAGTTTTTAAGGAAGTTTAGTGAGGGGTCCTGAGGGCCTGAATAAGAATGGTACCTGCCTTTACATTAGAATCTCTGGACTAGGAAACTTTATATTGTTGTGTAATAGGGTATAGGGAAGAAGTAAGTATGAATTTTAAGACTATATTACTGGAAAAATGGTGATACTTTTAAAAGAATAACTAGGGTAGGGAAAGAAAGAGGTAGAACAGACCCAGAGGAAGATGATGAATGGATTTGGGAAACCATAAGCTTGGTTTACTCGTTAATCAGCATTGAGGAGGAAATATCCAGTTGGTTTTGAAATGCTCGTCTAGTCTTGTGCAAAAATATTTTGAAAGTATATCCCTGGGAATGAAATTGCTGGGTCATAGGATCTGCACATCATTAACAAAACTAGTATTGTTGTTGCACTTGTTTTATGAAGTCATTATTTATTTAGATTTGCCCACATATTTACCACTTTCTTTGCTCAACATGGCATCATATATTTTCAACCTTTTTTCTGGGATCATTTTTCTTTGTTGAAGTATGTCAGTTACAATTTCTTGTAGTGAGGGTCTCTTTTAAGATTTATTTTGGGGGGGGTCTTGAGCTGGGAGAGGGATAGAGGGAGAAGGAGAGAATCCTCAAACAGACTCCCTGCTAATCTCAGAACCCAAATTGGGGCTGGATCCCAGGACCCTGAGATCCTGACCTGAGCTGAAATCAGGAGCCTAAGGCTCAACCAGCTGAGCCACCCAGGTACCTCTCATTTCTTTGTTTTTGAAAATACCTTTATTTTTATCTCTCTTTGAATAATATTTTTTGGACATTCTAGGCTATTATTTTCTCCCCATACATTGAAGATAGCATTTCCCCAATTTTTTTAAAAAGATTTTATTTATTTATTTGACAGAGAGAGACACAGCAAGAGAGGGAACACAAGCAGGGGAAGTGAGAGAGGGAGAAGCAGGTTTCCCTGCCGAGCAGGGAGCCTGATGTGGGGCTCCATCCCAGGACCCTGAGATCATGACCTGAGCTGAAGGCAGACGCTTAACGACTGAGGCCCCCAGGCGCCCCCTGTTGTTGATAAGTTAGCTCTCACTCGTATTTCTTCTTTTTAAGGTAATATCCTTTTTTTGTATATTTGATCTTAAGGTCATCTATTTACCTTTGGTGTTAGAGAGTTTGTATCACTATATATAAGTGTTCATTTCTTTTTATTTATCCTATTTGGAATTTTTTGAGTTCCCTCAATCTGTGTATTTGTGTACTTCTGGAATACTGGAAAATTATCAGCCATTATATTCTTAAATATTGCCTCTGTCCCATTCTCCCTTTCCTTACCTTCTGGAAATTGGATTATTAGAAATTGTACTTTGTTACTCTATGCTACATTTCTCTTAACCTCTTTCATATTTACCATGTATTGATTTCTAATCACTTAGAGATACATTCTGGAAAATTCCTTCAGCTGTATCTTCTAGTTCATGAATATCTCTCTTAAGCTGTGTTTCATCTGTTACAAAAACCACTCCATTGAGATTTTAAATTTTAAGTATTTTTTAATTTCAAGAAATTTTCTTTTTCTGATCTGCCTAGTCATTTTAATAATATCTTGAACTCATAATTTTAATCTACTTTATTTCTCTAAACATATTAAACATGCTTTTTGTTTCTTGTACATTTTTCTGTGAGGATATTTTAAGGCCTCTTGTGATGGTTAATATCCTTCAAAAGAGATTCATGTTTGTGTTTGCTAGATTGCTACCAACATAGGTTAATGCCAAAATTTTGGCTTAAGTTTTTTTGTTTGTTTTTATTTTTGGTTTTTAATACTCTTGAGGGAGTATGAATTCAGGCTGTATGAGGACTGGCTTTTGAGTAGGAATTTTTGGAGAATATTTTTACCATCTCATTTAGCACCAAGGTTTGGCATGGGCAGTTTTCTTCTTAGGCCCTTTGAGAGATGAAAAAGTTTCTTTCTTTTTTTTTTTTTAAGATTTTTAAAATTTATTTATTTGACAGAGAGAGACACAGCGAGAGAGGGAGCACAAGCAGGGGGAGTGGGAGAGGGAGAAGCAGGCTTCCCGCGGAGCAGGGAGCCCGATGCGGGACTCGATGCGGGACTCGATCCCAGGACCCTGGGACCATGACCTGAGCTGAAGGCAGACGCTTAATGACTAAGCCACCCAGGCGCCCCGAAAAAGTTTATTTCTAATTTACTGTTAAACTGAGTTGTAGTTCTGTGGAATTAGTAGGGCAATTTTCTCTTCCTCTTTCCATTATGATTGGACCCCAACTTGGTTTCCATTCCTTCATACTTGATGCTTTGGAAACTGATGGTCAGGTTCATTTGGTTTTAGCATATTCACTCAAAGTCAACGCTGACTCCACTGATGTTCACCTCTCTGAGATTTTTGGCCTTCCCATTTTCCTTAATTTGCTTGCCAGATTATATATGCATTATAAATTATTAAAAAAATAGTCATCATTTTGGATCTTTTGGGGTGGGGGCTGTCAGAGTATGTATTTTACCATATTTTCAGAAACAAGTTCAGGTGATCCATTTTTTTAAAAGATTTATTTATTTGAGAGAAAGAGAAAACAAGAGCACACATAAGCGGGGGGGAGGGGCAGATGGAGATGAAGAGACAGAATCTCCAGCAGACTCTGCACTGAGTGCAGAGCCCTATGTGAGGCTTGATCCTACCACCCTGAGATCATGACCTGAGCCGAAACTAAGAGTTGGTGCTCAACCATCTGAGTCACCCAGGTACCCCTGGCTGATGCATTTTTATGTGGACATGTGATATCTCATATTCTTATATAGGTTGCAGTTTCTTAAACATGAAACATTGGTACTTGAATACAGTGTATTCAAGTGCCTACAGTGCCTACTCTTTTTCTGATTTAACTTACTAAGATTCATTTTTGAACAGGGAAATTATTATAACTACATATTGTAGAATCAAAGTGATTCAAAAGGTAATTTTATGGGGAAGAATTATGTTCTGTCAATAGTTAACAGTTTCCAGGCTTTCTTTCACAGAGTTCTCCCCATCCCCATTCACAAATGAAATTTAAAAAACAGGCTGGGGGCATGACAAAAGTCAATACTGTCTACATAGAACATTATGTTACTAATGGGCCCTTAATAACAAATGCATGTGTATTTCTGAGTATATATGTATGATTTCTGATTTTTAGCTCAGGATTTGAAGGCATTAAGTGAAAGTTTCCTGAATGCAGTTGCTTCAGGCTTGAGAAGCTCTGGCAGAGGCTGTGTTTATCATGTAAAGTGACTTGACACTAAGATTTTGCCATAGGAAAATCTGTCCTAGTTGTTATCTGCTACCAATAATGGGTTTTACCAGGGAAACACATATGCCAGCTGTTAAGTTTCATGCGAGTGATAGAAATAGAAGATATAAATTATAAAATTACCATTTTTAAATGTAATATTCAGCAATGAATGACTATGGCATCTTAAATGCAATTTAATTATGGATATAAGGGTTAACGTTCATTAACTATGGAAAGGCTGGCTTTGAATTTGTTGAATTAGAGTATGTTTTAATTTCTAACGTAGAATTTTAATAATTTTTATAGTTTGTCAATATAGTACTTTGATTCAGATCAGCAAGCATTCTTTTTTCAGTGCCTCTTATTTACCAAAATGGTACTAGTTTCTGGTTATACAAGTGTGGTCAAGATATGGCTGATGTGTTTAAGAAGCTCATACTTAATTGGGGAACTGGATATCTAAATTAATCATAATGCAGTATATTAAGTGGTACATCTAGGTAGGAACAAAAAGCTACAGAGGAAGGTGTAATTAATTCTGCTTGGAAGAGTTCAAGAAAGCAATCCCAGAGGAGATGATATTTTAGCCCTGCCAGATGTTTTCAGGCTGAGGCGTGGAATATAAAGAGCTTTCAGCAAAGACATACAGGCTTGGAATTTCCTGACTTTTTCCAGGAATGGTGATATTTTGGTGTGGCTGGAGCATTGGGATACCTAGGGGCTATTCCTTTAATTTCCAGCCAGGTTTTGAAAGACTCTGAATGCCATGCTTATTACTTACGTTTTACCCTACAGGTAGTGAAAAAATAGTAATAAAATCATAATTTTTTTTTAAAGATTTTATTTATTTATTTATTTGATAGAGAAAGACATAGCGGGAGAGGGAACACAAGCAGGGAGAGTGGGAGAGGGAGAAGCAGGCTTCCCTCCGAGCAGGGAGCCCGATGCCGGGCTCCATCCCAGGACCCTGGGATCATGACCTGAGCCAAAGGCAGATGCTTAACGACTGAGCCACCCAGGTGCCCCTAAAATCATGTTTTAGAAAGGTATCCCCAGTAATGAATGTATAGAAGAAACTGGAGTACAGTGAAAATAAGACAAAAATGAATTTAGAAGACTACAATAAATTCATAGCATTTCCATATACCTTAATACATTGTTGTATTTATTTCAAGACAGAAGTTGTGCTTTAATCAGTTTTGCATTCACATTGCCATGTATAGTTCATAGTTATAGAATAAATAGATTACTGAATGAATGGTTTCAGCGATAATTATTGAAGGTTCTAAACAAGACAGTAGAAATGGAGGCAGAAAAAAAAAAGAAATAGAGTCAGAATTTTGCAGGGTAGGCTTAGCAAGAGAAGGGATAAAGATGACTTGATGGTTTCTCACTTGTATGGAATTATTGGGTTGTGGTACTTTCCACCAATGTAGGGAACAGACAATCCAGTTTTCATCTTACTGGATGTGAGTTCATGTTGGAACATCTTCATTTAGAGGTCCTGTGGAAGAGGTAAGAAATTGGATTTATGAGTCTACAACTCAGGGGAAAGGCCTGGAGTGGAGATACAGATTCAAGAAACATAATCACGTAGACTAATGGTCATTAAGTCAGGGCAGGGGATCACACAGGATGAAAATATAAAGTAAAAAGATGAGCGCATGGGGACCCTGGGGTCACTAATATTTAAGGAATAGGCAGAAAAAGAGAATACAATGTAGAAAACCAAAGGTTAGAAGCATGGGATTGCTTATCATGGAAGTCTCTGGTCTTTGGTCTTAGAAGAGAAAGTTTCCAGGGGTGCCTGGGTGGCTCATTTGGTCAAGCATCTGCCTTCGGCTCAAGTCATGATCTCAGTGTCCTGGGATAGGCCCTGTGTCAGGCTCCCTGCTCAGCAGGGACTCTGATTGTCCCTCTCCCTCTGCCCCTCCTCCCTGATCATGCTCTCTCTCAAATAAATAAATAAAATCTTTAAGAAAAGAGAGGGGGAAGGTTTCCAGAACAAACTGTGTTGATAATCTAATAAACTCAGTAGTTTCCTATATGGGTGGGTGCATATGATATTATGGAAATATATGTTACACACATATATTAATATAGATTTGGAAGATAGCAAGATCACCCATGTCTGGTGTTATATAATTTCAGATCTTCAACAACAGGACAATTTTTAGGAAGGTGTGAAGAGAACAAAGAGCAAATACTTCTTGATTCATGTCTTATCTGATAGAATGGTGCTCATTTTTCAAGTGTGCAATTCAAAGTAGTTTTTTTTTTTATGTGAGTTTGTGCATCCTAGTCCCATTGATTACATGCTTTAAAAGGTTTTAATGTGGCCACATATGGAGGATGTAGCTGTAAGAGCATTTATGTGGTGGTAAACTCTAGCATTTAATAATTGCTGAAAATGCAGTGTCTTCTCTCTCATTGTATTTGACAGGTTTTTTGTTATTATTTTGATACTCTTTATTTTGCCAAGAGGTACCTTATCCCCAAAGGCATTTTATACAGGATATTTCATTCCACTTTGTATAGAAGGCTAGCTTTTATATTATCGTTTGCGTGTGTATTTTTTACTGTGGATTATTAATTACTAGAATTACTTAAGCAAAATTCATACTGAGATTCTTTATTTTGAAAATGATAATGACCATATGCATTAGAAGGTTACCCCAGAAAATTGCCAGTGAATAATTACCCTTGCCTTTGGGAAACAGTGAGGTCTTTGCATCATTTTTCAATTACGATTAAATATATCCATGCATATACTCATTGATTCATTTTTGTTCTTTTTGTTAAACCAAAGTTTTCATTTATCATCTTTAGTTTTGGAATTTGGTATATCTGGTATCTTTACCTATAACATTACAGAACCCCATGTCTTTATGTAACTCACTTGAATAGACTGCATGTTGTACAGTATTTGTAAAATTATCGTTGGGGGACATTGAGTGGGAATTGCATTTATTGAAGGTTCTTATTAAGTGCTAGTCACTCTGCTTCATGTTTTATACCTGTTAGTTCAGTTAATGAAATGATATATAGAATTATATTTCCTATTGAAAACTCTACTGATCTGAGTTTGTATCTGAGGTTTATTATTCATTAGATGGACAAAGTTACTTCAGTGCTCAGAACCTAAGTTTTTGTATAGTAAGAATAGGATATTTACCTTGAAGAATTATTATGATAATTAGGAGATGAAGATGTACAATCTAAGGCACTCATTCAATAAGAGGTAATATGATAATCAACATCATTAGCAATAACTGATAGTAGAAAGGAAAGTAAATGTTTCTTTTGGGGGGTGCTATTACTAAATGGCAATTCATGCATGGCATACAGAGAAATGGGGGTATAGGCAATCTCCTTTTAAATAAAATTTAAGGGGCGCCTGGGTGGCTCAATTGGTTAAGTGACTGCCTTCGGCTCAGGTCATGATCCTGGAGTTCCGGGATTGAGTCCCACATCGGGCTCCCTGCTCAGTGGGGAGTCTGCTTCTCCCTCTGACCCTCCCCCCTCTCATGTGCTCTTTCTCTCTCTCTCTCATTCTCTCTCTCAAATAAATAAATAAAATCTTTAAATAAAATTTAAAACAAAAATTTACTTAAAATGTTAATTTGACAATCATGTTAGCTGTCTTAGGTTTCTTAAGGTCAGTGACTGTTCCCTGGAATTCCTTCACTTCCTAGGGTAACACCTTGCTCCCAACTTGGAACTTAACTATTTTTTTTTTAATTGTATTGCATTGAAATTGTTTGAGGAAGCATGCTTTTGTCATGAAATTGACCTGGCAGATTTTATTCTTTCATCTGACTATTTTCTCTTAATAAACTACAAATGCGGTCAGTAAGTTGAGAAAGCCACCTGCTGTCTTGTTAGGTCACCTAGCTGGTCCATCTGTACTCGCCATAGAGGGAAGCTTTTGTAGCTACCATTAGGTCTGCATACTGTCAGATTTCACACCTTCAGGACATCATAGGTAATTGGGTGAAAACCAGTTTATTTCCTTCAGCTAATGTTATAGATTAGCACTTCTTACTTTAATTTAGTCCTGATATGACAATTAAATAATATTCTAATCTTCATGAGCAGTTTGTTATCCAGTATCTTTTGTATTCCAATAAAAATGGCATAGGCTGCTGCTTCTGGAGCATTTACTGTCGAACATACCAATATTGCTCATTTGTTAACTCAAATGGATTGAATGTGTTTCTTTGCCATAGATGTTGACAGGATCTTATGGACCATGGTTGTTGTATGAACATTTGGTTCTTTAAACAATAATTTCCAGTCTAGTTCTATTGGTATTGCTACATACTACTTTTCTTTTCCTATGATACTGGAAAATGCTATTTTCTCATCAATCAAAAGAGGGTGTGGTACTTGCTTACTGTCTATTGGTTCTCTTTTCCTGGTTGATTTTGTTAACGAGCAGTTCCATTGCTCGTAGGCCATTGTATCACCTTGTCCCATTCCATTATAGGTATTGATGCAACATGGATCCCTGAACAGTATAACCTCCTTTGCAATGTTTTTATTGATCTTATTCAGTAAATCATTGTATGCTGGTTTTTTCTGAAATCATTTTGGACATAAAAGCTACTCTTGAATTTTACAATCACATGCCTTCTTGTAATATGCAAACTTACACAAAGTTGAGATTCAATCACTTTGTTTCTGTCTCCTTCATATTATATTGTTATTTTTCCTACTGAATTTCTCAAGTGAATGGTTGTTACTATTTCCATTCACTTCTTCCTCACATCCTGCAATATGGCTTCTGTTATCATTGCTCTGTCTTAATTGTTCTGAAAATGGGCTATTTTTTTTCTAATCTTTCTTTTTTTTCAAGACTTAGATTATGCTTAACCTTCCTGCTGTGTTTGAAACTGCTGATGACTTTCTGTTATTGAAACATTTTCCATTCTCACTGTGGGGACAGTGTTCTCCCCTGTTTCTCACATCTTTTGATTGTTCTTTTGTCCTCTTAATTGGCTGTTCTTTCTTCCCTGTGTCCATGACTTGGGACATCCTTCCAAATCTGTCCTGAATTCTTTCTCACTGACTGTTCACTAGCTGTTTCGGCTTTAGTTACATCTTGAAGACAGATCACCATAAAATTTCACATTTCTTTTTCTCCACCCTTATCATTTTTCCACTATAATATTTTTCATACTTTATTCACATATTTCTTGAGTATAATTTTCTATCTACTATGGGAGGTGGGATGGATATGGGAGATAAAGTTGTACTAAGTATGTTGTCTTCCCTGTGAGTTTATAACTTAGTGAAGGCAATAAGATGCATACATCAGCCTTAATTAAGTAGGTCAATGTGTGGAAAATACCGTATTGATGATATAGGTCGGAAAAAAACATAGTGGTAATTGGAGAAGGTTTCATAGAGAACATGACACTTTATTTGGTTCTTAATGGGTAAATAAAGGTTTGACAGCAAAGATGTGAAGGGAGATGCGCTCAAAGTATTTTACAGTCATTCAGGAGTCCTGTCATTCCTTTTCTATGTTCAGGTAGACTTGTCCTGTGTACACAATAGGCAAAAATCACTTAAAATTAGAACCTGTAATATTTTCATTGATATCAGGCACACAGAATAACATTATGTATAATAACTCATGCCATACCCATAATAAATGAAAAATGCATATATTTTGGAAGCAGAACATAAAGGGTGATTTTAAATAAGTATAACCATTTCATTTCCATATTTACTTACTCCTATTGTATCTTGTATGCCTTGGTTTTTTAAAGTACTACACTGGATATCAGATGCAATCTCTGCCCTTTTAAATGTCTTATTAGATTTATTTCCATGAATTTTAAGTGGAAAGCTAGATATATTAGTGATTCTTTCATTTTTCTTCATGAATTATCATACCCAACTTTGGAGTTTGTGTTTTTTAATGATATTTTAGTACAATTTTCCAGTAAGAAATAAGGAATCTGTCATTTCTAATTAGCCAGTTTGTAGCTTTTTTATTACTCATTTTTAATTTTTAAAAGTAGTCTCTACATCCAATGTTGGGCTCGAACTCATGACCCAAGATCAAGAGTTGGATCCTCTACCAACTGTGCCAGTGAGGCACCCCCAATTTGAAACTTTTAATTTGATTTTACTTCTTTATGTCACCTCTGTTCCCAATTTTATGTATTGACTTCCTGCTCCCTCTCCATAATTATAGTAGTGAATCCAAACCATTCTAGGCTAAAAGCAGAGGCACATATTGGTGGCTGCTATGAGGAAAGGAACAATTAGACCCCACAATGATGGGACTAAAGTGGCTGGGGTGAAGTAAAGGCCAGCCTAATGGTGAGAACAGCCTGTTTGAAATTTTGCTGGGAAAAAGAGTCAGCAGGTTGCTGACTTGGTCGAGTCAAATTTATTTGCTGTCTGTGACTATTAGCAGCTGCTTCTTAACTGGGCTATTTCTTTTCTCATTTAAGTTTCTGGTAAAACTTTCAATTCAAGAGATTTCAGATTTTTTTTTTTAACATAATGCAGGTTCCATTCTAATCTTTATGAGATGTTTTATTTTATATGGTAATAGCTCTATCGGCATTCTGTAGATTTCTCAGAAATTTGGGGCCATACATTGAGGGTATAATCTACATTTGAGATCTTTTTGCCCTGGGATTTAGTGTTTAATCTTACATTGCTTTCATCTTATGCCTTTATGCCTTTATGAAAAATACAGGGCCCTATCTTATCTACTTCTTAGGCTCAAAAAGTAATAAAAGTACACAATAGACAATTACCAATTATTAAGCAATAAATGACTAGGCTTATGTTCTTGTTTTATACTGTATCTTTTGCAGGTATGGTAAAGATGTTCTACAGCACTGACTTAGTATTACTAAAAGATAGTTCTTACGGAAGACAGAGTTTCTAATAGCTGGGCTCTTACCCAAAAGCTTTTTTTAAAGTTCTTAAAAGCCTATAACCCAAACTGTTTCTAACATTTAGTAGAATAAAATAGCTCATGGAAGATCATTGTTAAACAGAAGCCACCTAACTATGATATATTTAATGATAGGAACACACACCCACAAACCAGTTGTTATTAATGACTCCACATGAAACTAATTGTACCTATTAAAAAGGTTTCATAGAAGTTGACTTAATTTACTGTAATAAACAGTGTATATGTTGACCTCAAGTTACCATTATTCTCATTGTTTATTTTTTCCCAAAACCATTTGTTGAAGAGACTGGATTTTCCCCATTTGATATTCTCTTTCATCCTTTGTCGAAGATTAATTGAACATGCAGTTGTGGCTCCATTTCTGGATTTTCGGTTCTGTTCTGTTGATCTATATGTCTGTTTTTGTGCCAGGACCATGCTGTATTGATTACTACAACTTTGTAATATAACTTCAAATCTGGAATTGTGATACTTCCAATTTTGTTTTTCCTTTTTTCAGGCTTTGGCTAGTTGAAGTATTTTGTGGTTCCATACAAATTTTTGGATTGTTTGTTCTAGCTCTGTGAAAAATTCTATTGGTATTTTGATAGGGATTGCATTTAACCTATAGATTGCTTTGGGTAGTATGGACATTTTAACAGTATTTATTCTTCTAATACATGAAGATGGAATGTCTTTCCATTTCTTTATGTCATCTGCAGTTTCTTTCATCAGTGTTTTATAGTTTTCAGAGTACACGTCTTTTACCTCTTTGGTTAAGTTTATTCCTAAGTATTTTATTATTTTTGTTGCAATTTTTAATGGGATTGTTTCCTTAATTTCTCTTTCTGCTGCTTCATTATTTTTTATAGAAATACAACAGATTTTTGTACATTGATTTTGTACCTGTGACCTTACTGAATTCATTTATCATTTCTTTTAGTTTTGTGGTGGAGTCTTTAGGGTTTTGTGTATATGGTATCATGTCATCTGCAAATAGTGAAAGTTTTATATCTTCTTACTGATTTGGATACATTTTATTTCTTTTTGTTATCTGATTGCTTTGACTATGACTTCCAGTACTGTGTCAAATAACAGTGGTGAGAGTGAACGTTCTTGTCCTATTCCTGACCTTAGAGGAAAAGCTCTCCGTTTTCCCCCAATGAGTGTGATGTTTCCTATGGGTTTTTCATAAAAGGCCTTTATTATGTTGAGATATGTCCCCTCTAGACCTACTTCTCAGAGAGTTTTTATCATGAATGGATGTCATATTGTCAGATGGTTTTTTCTATATCTAGTGAAATGACCGTACAGATTTTATCCTTTCTCTTATTGATGTGATGTATCTCACTGATTGTTTTGTGAATATTGAACCACCCTTGCATCCCACAAATAAATCCCGCTTGATCATGGTATGATTTTTTTAATGTATTATTGGATTCTGTTTGCTAATATTTTGTGGAGGATTTTTTCCTTTGTATTCATGAAAGATACTGGCCTATAATTTTCTTTCATTGTGGTTTCTTTATCTGATTTTGGTATCAGAGTGACACTGGCCTCATAGAATAAATTTGGAATTTTTCCTTCGTCTTGAATTTTTTGGAATAGTTTGAGAGGGGTAGGTATTAACTCTTCTTTAAATATTTTGTAGAATTTGCCTGTGAAACCATCTGGTCCTGGACTTTTGTTTCTTGGGAGGTTTTTGATTACTCATTCAATTTTATTTCTGATAATTGGTCTGTTAAAATTTTCTATTTCTTCCTACTTCAGTTTTGGGAGGTTATATGTTTCTAAGAATTTATTCTTCTAGGTTGTCCAACTTGTTGGCATATAATTTTTCATAATAATCTCTTAGAATCCTATGTATTTTTATGGTGTCAGTTGTTCTTTCTCCTATTTCACCTTTGATTTTGTGTATTTCAATCCTCTCTCTGTTTTTCTTTTTCTTTTTTCTTTTTTTTCCTTTTTCTCTTTTTGGTGAATCTGGCTAGAGGTTTATCAGTTTTGTTGATCTTTTCAAAGAACCAGTTCCTGGTTTCATTAATTGGATCTAATGTTTTTTGTTTGTTTTTGTTTTACTTTCTATATCATTTATTTCTGCTCTAATCTTTACTACTTTTCTTCCTTGAGCTGGTTTTGGGTTTTGGTTTTTCTTCTTTCAATAGCTCCTTTAGGTGTTAGGATAGGTTGTTTATTTGAGATTTTCCTTGCTCCTTGAAAAAGGCCTGTATTGCTCTAAACACCCCTCTTAGAATTGCTTTTGCTGCATCCCAAAGATTGTCGACTGTTATATTTTCTTTTTTTTTCTTTATTTATTTATTCATGAGAGACAGAGAGAGAGAGGCAGAGGGAGAAGCAGGCTCCCAAGGAGCAGGGAGCCCGATGCGGGACTCGATCCCAGGACCCTGGGATCATGACCTGAGCCGAAGGCAGACGCTTAACCATCTGAGCCACCCAGGTGCCCGTGGACTGTTATATTTTCATTTTCATTTGTTTCCATGTAATTTTGTATTCCCTCTCTGATTTATTGGTTTTCTTTCTTTTTTTTATTCATTTCTTCTTTGATTTCCTGGTTAATCAATTCATTGTTTAGTAGCATATTATTTAACCTTCGTGTATTTGTGTTGTTTCCTGATTTTTTCCTTGTGGTTGATTTCTAGTTTCATTGCACTGTGTTCAGACAAGATGCATGGTATGCCTTTGATCTTTTTGAATTTGTTGAGACTTGTTTTGTGGCCAAATATGTGATCTATTCTGGAAAATGTTCCCTGTGCACTTGAAAAGGTGTATTCTGTTTCAGGGTGGAATGTTCTGAATATATATGTGAAGTCTATCTGGTCCAGTGTGTCATTCAAAGCCAGTTTCCTTAACTTTCTGTTTAGATGATCTGTCCGTTGATGTAAGTGGAGCGTTAAAGTCTTTGATTATTACTGCCTTACTGTCGTTTAGTTTCTTTATATTTGTTATTAACTGTTTTATGTATTTGGGTGCTCTCATGTTGGGTGCATAAATACTATTATTATACCTTCTGTTGGATTGTCTGCTTCATTATTATATAATATCCTTCTTTGTCTCATTATAGTCTTTGTTTTAAAGTCTGTTTTGTCTGATACAAGTATATCCACCCTCATTTTCTTTTGACATCCATTTGCATGATAGATATTTCTCCATCTCCTCGCTTTCAATCTGCAGGTGCCTTTAGGCCTGAAATGGGTCTCTTGAAGGCAGTATGTAGATGGGTCTTTTTTTTTTTTAATCCACCTGTCACCCTATGTCTTTTGATTGGAACACTTAGTCCATTAACATTCAAAATAACTATTGGTAGATAGGTATTTATTGTCACTTTATTATTTGTTTTGTCGTTGCTTTTGTAGTTTTTGTCTGATTCTTTCTTCTCTTGCTCTCCTTCATGGTTTGCTGTCTTTCTTTGGGGATATACTTGGATTCTTTTCTGTTTATTCTTTGCATGTTTATTACTGGCTTCTGATTTGTGGTTACCATTAAGTTTGTTTATAACATCTTCTGCACATAGTAGTATATATTAAGTTGATTTTCACTTATGTTTCAACTCATTCTTTATTCTCCCCCCCACCACATTTTAGGTATATGGCATCATAGTTTACCTCCTTTTATTTTGTGAATCCCTTGACTGATTTTTATAGATATATGTATTTTAACAGCATTTGAGATTCCTACTTTTCATACTCTCACTTATGGTCTTTACTTTCCATTCAAAGAATCCTCTTTAGTATTTCTTGTATGGCTGGTTTAGTACTCATTAATTCCTTTAGGTTTTGTTTGTGTCAGAAATTATTTATATCTCCTATTCTGAACGATAGCCTTGCTGGATAAAGTATTCTTAGTTACAGATTTTTCCCTTTCAGCACTTCGAATATATTGTGCCACTCACCTCTTGCCTGTAAAGTTTGCTGAAAAATCCCTTGATAGCTTTATTGGGTTTCCCTTGTATGTAACTGTCTTATTTTCTCTTGCTGCTTTCATTTTTTTTAATTACTTCTTTTTGCCATTTTAATTTCTTTGTGTCTTGGTGTGGACCTCCTTGGATTGATTTTGTTGGGAGATCTCTGTGCCTCCTGGATCCAGATATCTATTTCCTTCTCCAGACTGAGGAATTTTCTGCTATTATTTTTTCAAATAAATGTTCTGCCCCCCTTTTCTCTCTCTTTTTCTTCTGGGATCCCTATAATGTGAATGTTTTATGCTTGATGAAGGCACTTAGATCCCTAAGTCAATTCTCAATTTGAAATTTTTTTCTCTCATTTGCTCCACTTGATTGCTTTCCATTATGCTTTCATCCAGGTCATTAATTCATTCATCTGCTTCCTCTAGCCTGCTATTTATTCCATCAAGTATATTTTTAATTTGATTTTGTGTTTTTCTCTGATTATTTCTTTTTTATTTCTTTGTTAAGGGCCTCATTGATGTCCTCCATTCTTTTCTCAAGTCCATTGAGTATCGTTATGATCATTAATTTCAGTTGTGTATTGGGCATATTACTTATATCCATTTCACTTAGGCCTCTGGCCATGGCCTTGTCCTGTTCTTTCATTTGGGACATATTCGTCTGTCTCCTCGTTTTGTTTAACTCTCTGTGTCTGTTTCTGTTTTAGAAAAGTCAACTGTGTCTCCTGCTCTTATAGGTGATAGCCTTATGAAGATGTCTTGTAATACCTTGCAGTCCAGTATCCACTGTTCAGTAGGACCTGGCATTTCAAGGAGTATCTCCTCTGTGTGTTTTGTGAACCCTATTGTGTCCTGGTTGCTTTTACCCTCAGTCCAGTTGTCTACAGAAGATCTCTTTGCCTGTTGTGAGCAGTGTTTGTTCCCCTGCTCTGGTGTGGCATGTTTTAATAAGGCGCACACTGGTCTGCTTGGGAAATGAGACCTGCTGCCACTGCTGGAATGTGGAGGCCTTGCAAAACACATGGGTCATAGACATAGTGTTGGCAGGTTTGTGTAGGTTTTCTGTGGGAGGGGACCCACAGTGCAGGCATTGAGGAAAATGTGACTGGGAAGGGTGGATCCATGGATGTGCATGGGGAGGGGCTTCATAAATGCAAATAAGTTAAGGAGTTTTGGAACTGCCCTGGTTTCCACAATTGGCCATGTGTTTGAGTTGAGGGGTGAGGGAGGGAAATGGCAGTTGCCAGCTCCTTTGTTCCCAGAGGGTCTCCCTGTAAGCCCTGCCTCTCAGGGACATGCTCTGAGATGAGTAAATAATTCTCCCTCCCTTATGCTGCAGATGTTTTTCAAATTGCACCTTCTATGCTGTATCTCCACAGGCTGTTTGTTGTGCTTTCTCCAAGGGCAGTGACTCAGCTTCATAATGCCCTCCAGGCTCTTCTAGAGCCAGGCCTGCTGATTTTAAAAAGTTCAGGTGTTTTGTTTTTGTTTTTGTTTTTTGGGTTTTTTTTTTTTTTTTTTTCCTGCTGGTTGTAAGAACTCATGAAATTCGGCCCCTCTTGCTTTCAAAGCCAGATGTTATGTGGATTTATCTTCCCCTTGAAGTCTCCCTAGTATGATAGTCTGTTTCTTCCCCTTCTTGATGATGCCACTGGCTCCCTCCAGATCTTAGAGGGCCAAGGTCCATTTGGCTCTCAGATCATGTCTCAGCCCTTACTTTTTTCTTTGATGTGGCCTCTTCTCACTGTTGTGGAGTTTGTTCTGCTGGTCAGTGGGTCTTTTTCTGAGTTATTTATCCTGATGTGTTCGCAGTTTATATCTCTGGGAGGAGGCAAGCTTATGGTCTTCCTGCTCCTCCATCTTCCCATCCTTCTTTTGCTTTCCTTTTCAATAGAAAATCATTGTTTTTTTTTTTTTTTTATCTTCTCCTAGTATTGTGACAACTGCACCTATAAAAGGCTAGAGTGGCAATAGTATTTAATATTAATATTAGTGTGTATTATTTGTATACATATTTTAAATTAGTGCATGAAATGTATTCTTATTTATTCCTAAAAATTCTATGCAAGATTCTTGCCCTTAAGGAAGATATCTAGTTGATAGTTTATTTTAAAATAAACACAGTTGACTTGAGGTTCCTTTGCTTTCTCTTAAAATCTCTCTACTTATCACTACTATGTGCCCAATCATTGACCAAGTATTGCCTTAGTGTTAGATTGTGAACTTTACAAGAAATTACAAAGAGGACTTCCATGCTTTACTATTGATGATATTTGCACTTTTAAATTTGGAGAGTATTTATTGAGCTCTTTACACATTGTTGTGTTATATGCCATAGAGCTGTTGTTCCAAACTTTCCTACTATCCAGAATTACCTGGAGAGTTTTTAAGAGCTACAAGTCCTGAGGACCAACCTAAAGAAATTCTGATAATATGCTTCTGTAGTTCTGGGTGTGTTTAAATCCAGATTACCAGTAGATGAAAACATAGGGAAGGACAGGGAGATGTCGTTGGGCATTCTGCCTTTTTCATAGCATAATAGAGAGGATGATAGGTTGAGAAGAATAGGGTCATAAGTCTGTTCAGACTAAAAACAGAATAATATTAAGCTCATTTGAAAATTCTGTACATACCATGTCTTTTCACATTTCCAAAATAGTCTCAAATAGAAAGTCACCAACAGATGAAGCTTGAGTTAAAACAAACAAACAAACAAAAAAGAACAATTCAGGTACTCCCTCTCCTACCCTTCTCAAAAATTTTTCTAAAGCTTCCTTTGATTTCAACAGAATATACTGATGTGGTTTCTGAACTAAACAAATTTATTTTATTTTATTTTATTTTGTTTTGTTTTATTTTGTTTTGTTTGGTTTGGTTGGTTTGGGATGTTCTGTTATGTTATGTTAGTCACCATACAATACATCATTAGTTTTTGATGTAGTGATCCATGATTCCTTGTTTTCATATAACACCCAGTGCTCCATGCAGTATGTACCCTCCTTAATACCCATCACCGGGCTAACCCATTCCCCCCCCCCAAAAAAAACCCCTCAGTTTGTTACTCGGAGTCCATAGTCTCTCATGGTTCATCTCCCCCTCCAATTCCCCCCCTTCATTTTTCCCTTCCTTCTCCTAATGTCCTCCATGCTATTCCTTATGTTCCACAAATAAGTGAAACCATATGATAATTGACTTTCTCTGCTTGACTTATTTCACTTAGCATAATCACCTCCAGTCCCATTCATGTTGATGTAAAAGTTGGGTATTCGTCTTTTCTGATGGCTGAGTAATATTCCATTGTATAGATGGACCACATCTGTTGAAGGGCATCTCAGCTCTTCCCACAGTTTGGGTATTTCGGACATTGGTGCTACGAACATTGGGGAGCATATGGCCCTTCTTTTCACTACATCTGTGTCTTTGGGGTAAATACCCAGTATGAAATAAAGAAAATTACTACTGAAAGATAAAAGTGAAATCAGAATCAGAAAGGGGAAAACATAGACAATGTAACTATGGTTGTTTCCCATTGAGCTCAGCCAGCAACATACCAAATTGAGATACTCAATAATATTTTTATGTACATAAGGAGAACTGTATTATATGAAATTTAAAGGTCTTGTTTATGCCTGTCTTTTATAGAATCCAGATTTTATTCCATCATAAACCAGCATATCCCAAGTGAATCATTATCAAACATTGTAGCTCCTTATTAGCTCTCATTCTACCTAGTATTGATGGGATGGTAAAAACTAATTTTAAAATTTTATTAAGGCTGATATTTTATGGTCATTTTACATGTAGACATAAAATCCTAAGAGACTATATAGAGAACAAAGAAGAAACCGTTATGATTTGGGATCAAATCTTGGATCCCTGTTGGATTGATGCATTTAAAAAAGCATGAGTTGTATAAATGTGTTCGATTATGAGAATGGTATTTGCAAAACAGGATTACTAATCAACAGTTATATTAAGGTGCTTCTAAATACTGTTTTGCAAGGAAAATGTTGAACGTTTACTCACATTTTCAAAGATTGAAGCAAGAATAAATTGCCCTCAGTTGCGAAAGGAAGGGGAAAAGGTACCAGACACTTACTGAAGACATTTTATGTCAAGGATTGTCAAAATACAACATGCGAAATCTAGCCCATCAGGTACTTTTGTAAAAGAGGTGTTACTCAATCGTTGCCATTCTCATTTGTTATTTATTATCTATGACTGCCTTCACACTACAGTGGCAGAGTTGCATACAGTTGCAACAGAAACTGTAAGACCTACAAAGCCTAGAGTATTGAATATCTGGCTCTATCCACAATTCTCACTTACACATTCCAGAATTTGCCTGAACTCATTTTCAAAGGCTCTCCTGGTTCATTCCAGGGATGTATGGGGGAGAGATGATCATGACTCATCAGTTAATGTTCTTTTGGTTTGGACTTCCTCCTCAAACCTTTGCCTGTGCTGTGTATAACCATTTTTTAATCTGGTGACTTCTCTGAACCCTTGAATTCCTGACATAATCTCTAAGCCTCTTACTCTAGCTCTTCATTCATAAACTACACAAAAATTAGTTTACAAGGCTGGACTAGGTGGGAATGCATATCCCAAGCTGGTGGTCCATCTCTAGTCATCATCTTCCATCAACCATTAAAAATATAATTAGCACCCAGCATTTCCTGTAAGGATCACTGACCACCAAACGCAGAATTGCAGTTTGAGCAAGCAAGGATGCCAAGCCATTTATAGAAAAAGAAACTACAACTTTGAAGGCACAGCTTTGGTTAGAACATAAGGAAAAACTCTAAGAGTGATATTAAAGCATGGGGCATGTTTACCATCTCTACTGAACCCTCTTATCTTAAATTATTTAGTAGTAAGTATGTGGTAGGCAACTGTGAATCTCTTTCTGTATTTATGAAGAATGGTAGAGCCTAGGGGTAATAGCATGGACTTTGGGGTCAAACAGCCTGGGATTGAATTCCAGCTCTGCCATTTAACTTTTCTCTGAGATTTTTTTGAAAGTCCCTGGGATTCTCACTTTCCTTACTGTAAAGTAGGAATAATACTAATACTGTTATGGACTGAATATTTATGTCTCCCTAAAATTTATACATTGAAGCCCTATCTCCCAGCATGTTATATTTGGCGATGGAGTCTATAAGGAAGTAATTAAGGTTAAATGAGGTCATAAGTGTGGGGCCCTGATCCAATAAGAAAAGACACCACAGAGAGGTTGCTCACTCTCATTCTCCCTGAATACACACAGAGTGAAAGCCATGTGAGCATAGAGTGAGATGGTGGCCATCTACAAGCCAAGAAAATAGCCTTCAGAATAAAACCTACCTTTCTAGCACCTTGATCTTGAAATTCCGTGGCTCCAGAACTTTAAGAAACAAATTTCTGTTGTTTAAGCCACCCAGTCTGTGACATTTTGTTAGGGCAGACTGAGCAGACTAATAAAAATACCTGCCTTTCACAGTTACAAGGGAAATCCATACAGTGGCGTGTCTGGCGGTGGTTGCATATATACTCTTAATTATTATGTTTACCCAGTATTTTCCAGGTCATATGAATCTAGGTATAGAAATAAAAATTACAAAACTATTGTACAAATAATACACCTGAATTGGTATGGCTGGAAGTAGTCCTGTACAGGTCTCTTTAACTGGTTTGGGAATTCTTCAGGAGAGGCTTACTTATATATATAATACCTATGTAGTCCTTAATTTTTATAGGTTTAAACTTCAGAGTATCCTTTGCAGAGATTATTATGCATTGAAACTCTTAAATTGCCTTTTTCTAAATGATGAATTTAGCCATTTTTACAGACATGATAGTGCATATAACAACCAACAGTTCTGTTTCTATTAGCATTGCTTTCTTTATTTTTTTGTCTGCACAGGAAATGTATGTGCAGATGTTTTAATATTTTTATTGCAACTTGACTTTCGTTTAGAAATTATAAGTGATGAATAAGAAACGAATATGTTTAAGTGTAAGAAATAGGTGTATCAGAAAGATATCAGAGGGGGGGAAAGATGGCAGAGGAGTAGGGGACCCTATTCCAACTGGTCCCAAGAATTGAGCTGGATATCTACCAGACCACTCTGAGCACCCATGAAATCAGCCTGAGATGTAAGAAGATCTGCATCTCTACGAACAGAATATTGCAGGCAGTTGGTTTCCAGGTACGAAGCAGGGAGCCGTGAATCCGTGGGCAGATAATGGAGGATAAATGGCAGTGGGAGGGAGCCTGTCTGTGGGGATCCTACAGTGCTGGTGAGTGACGGCCTCCCGCACTGGGGACAGGGCACAGACTGGCAGACTGGTAGCGGCGGGGAAAGGACTTTAAGGTAGCCCCCGGGATGGAAACCCAGAGTGGTAGGGTTGAGCATGCGAACTGGGAGTGGCTGGTAGTATTAGAAGCACAAAGGGCAGAGACATGCCCCAGCCAGGAGGCAGGACTGGGAGCGCTGCGGAGGGGCACACAACCCAGGATGCTGCAGTTTATAGCAGCACAGACAGAAACAGAGATAGTGTGGCCTGGAGAGCTCACTGAAGAACAGTCTGCGATCTCTCTGCTCTGAGGCAGAGGGTTGGAAACGGTCTCTTCTGCTCTCTCGGAGGAGATGTAGAAAGCCTCCAGGGAAAGCCGCCAGAGAACAAAAGCCCCAAAAAACTGGTTCCCACTGAGACCATCCGCTGCCACATGGGGGCAGGGCAACTCTGCCCAAACAGGGTTGCTTGAGTAACAGCACAGCAGTCCTCTCCCCCAGAAGATAGGCTGGGAGAACAAGAGGCCAGCAACCCTAAGGTCTGTAGAAAACAGGTGCATCTTGCTTGGTTTCTGGTCAATAATTTTGACTCTATACATTCCCTCAAACACCCATCAACAGAATGACTAGGAGGATGAACCCCCGAAATGGGAAAGACTGAGAGATTATGACTTATGCCACAGATTTACAAATGAATGCAGATATAACCAAGATGGCAGAGATCGAATTCAGGCTAGCAATTGTGAAGACAATGGCTAGAATGGAGAAATCAATTAAAGGCAAGATAGAGTCTCTAAGGGCAGAAATGAAAGCTGAATTGGCAGAACTTAAAAATGCTATCAATGAGATCCAATCCAATCTAGATAATCTAACAGCTAGGGTTAGTGAGGCAGAAGAATGAATTAGTGACCTGGAAGACAATATAATAGATAAAAAGGGAAAAGAGGAGGCCAGGGAAAAACAACTCAGAATCCATGAAAACAGAATCAGAGAAATAAGTGACACCATGAAGCGTTCCAATGTCAGAATAATTGGAATTCCGGATGGAGTGGAGAGAGAGAGAGGACTAGAAGATGTATTTGAGCAAATCATAGCTGAGAACTTCCCTAATCTGGGGAATGAAACAAACATTCGCGTCCTAGAGGCAGAGAGGACCCCTCCCAAGATCAAGGAAAACAGGCCAACACCCCGGCATGTAATAATAAAACTCGCAAATCTTAGAACCAAGGAAACCATCTTAAGGGCAGTTAGGGGGAAGAGATTCCTTACGTACAGAGGGAGGAACATCAGAATAATATCAGACCTATCCACAGAGACCTGGCAAGCCAGAAAGGCCTGGCAAGACATATTCAGGGTACTAAATGAGAAGAACATGCAGCCAAGAATAGTTTATCCAGCAAGGAAGGCTGTCATTTAGAATGGATGGAGAGATGCAGAGCTTCCACAACCGGCAGAAACTGAAAGAATATGTGACCACAAAGCCGGCCCTGCAAGAAATATTAAGGGGGCTTCTATAAAAGGAGAAAGGCCCCAAGCATGATATACAAGAGAAATTTACAGGGACAATCTATAAAAACAACGTCTTCACAGGCAACATGATGACAATTAATTCATATCTTTCAATAATCACTCTCAGCATGAATGGCCTAAATGCTTTTATAAAACGGCAAAGGGTTGCAGATTGTATAAAAAGACAGGACCCATTTATATGCTCTCTACAAGAGACTCATTTTGAACCTAAAGATACATCTAGACTGAAAGTGAAGGGATGAAGATCCATCTTCCATGCCAGCGGACCTCAAAAGAAAGCTGGGGTAGCAATTCGTATATCAGACAAATTAGATTTTAAACTAAAGCTTGTAATTAGAGACGCAGAAGGACACTATATCATTCTTAAAGGGTCTATCCAACAAGAAGATCTAACAATTGTAAATATCTATGCCCCCAACATGGGAGCAGCCATCTACATAAGCCAACTGTTAACCAAAAGAAAGAGTCATATTGATAACAATACGTTAATTGTAGGAAACCTCAGTACTCCACTCTCAGCAATAGGCAGATCATCTAAGCAGAAAATCAACAAGGAAAGGAGAGCTTTGAATGATACATTGGACCAGATGGACCTCATAGATATGTACAGAACATTCCACCCTAAAACAACAGAATACTCATTCTTCTCGAGCGCATATGGAACTTTCTCTAGAATAGACCACATCCTGGGTCACAAATCAGGTCTCAACCGATACCAAAAAATTGAGATTATTCCCTGCATATTCTCAGACCATCAGTGGTTTAAAACTGGAACTGAATCACAAGAAAAAATTTGGAAGAAATTCAAACACTTGGAAGGTAAAGACCACTCTGCTGAAGAATGTTTGGGAGAACCAGGAAATCGAAGAAGAACTTAAACAATTCATGGACCAATGAGAACAAAAACACATTGGTCCAAAATCTATGGGATACTGCAAAGGCAGTCCTAAGGGGGAAATACATAGCCATCCAGGCCTCACTCAAAAAAAATAGAAAAATCCCGAATTCACCAACTAACTTTACACCTGAAAGAACTAGAGAAAAAGGAACAAACGATGCCTAAGCCACGCATTAGAAGAGAAATAATTAAAATTAGAGCAGAGATCAATGAATTAGAAACCAGAAACACAGTAGATCAGATCCACAAAACTAGAAGTTGGTTCTTTGAAAGAATTAATAAGATCGATAAACCACTGGCCTGACTTATCCAAAAGAAAAGAGAAAGGACCCAAATTAACAAAATGATGAATGAAAGGGGAGAGATCACGCCTAACACCAAGGAAATGGAAACACATATTAGAAATTACTATGAACAACTATATGCCAATAAACTGAGCAATCTGAATGAAATGGATGCCTTCCTGGAAACCTATAAGGTGCCAAGACTGAAACAGGAAGAAATTGACAGCCTGAATAGGCCAGTAACCAGTAATGAGATTGAAGCAATGATCAAAAAACTCCCAGAAAACAAGAGTCCAGGGACCTGATGGATTCCCTGGGGAATTCTACCAAACATTCAAAGAAGAAATAATACCTATTCAACTGAAGCTGTTTCAAAAAATAGAAACTGAAGGAAACTTCCAAAATCATTCTATGAGGCCAGCATTACCTTAATCCCCACACCAGGCAATGACCCCATCAAAAACGAGAATTTCAGATCAATATCTCTGATGAATATGGATTCCAATATCCTCAACAAAATCCTAGCTAATAGCGTCCAACAATACATTAAAAGGAACGTCCAGCACGACCATGTGGGATTTATCCCCGGTATGCAAGGGTGGTTCAACATTCGCAGATCAATCAATGTGATAGAACATATTAATAATAGGAGAGAGAAGAACCGTATGGTCCTCTCAATTGATGCAGAAAAAGCATTTGACAAAATACAGCATCCTTTCCTGATTAAAACTCTTCAGAGTATAGGGATAGAGGGAACATTCCTCAAGCTCATAAAATCCATCTATGAAAAACCCACAACGAATATCATCCTCAATGGGGAAAAGCTGAGAGCCTTTCCCTTAAGATCAGGAACATGTCAAGGATGCCCACTCTCGCCACTATTGTTCAACATAGTACTAGAAGTCCTAGCAACAGCAATCAGAGAACAAAAAGAAATAAAAGGTATTCAAATTGGCAAAGAAGAAGTCAAACTCTCTCTTTTCACAGACGACATGATACTTTATGTGGAAAACCCAAAAGACTCCACCTCAAATTACTAGAACTTATATAGCAATTCAGTAATGTGGCAGGATACAAAATCAATGCACAGAAATCAGTTGCTTTCTTATACACTAACAATGCAACTGTAGAAAGAGAAATTAGAGAAACGATTCCATTTACAATAGCACCAAAAACTATAAGATACCTCAGAATAAACCTAACCAAAGAGGTAAAGGATGTATACTCTAGGAACTGCAGAACACTCATTAAAGAAATTGAAGAAGACACAAAATGTTGGAAAAATATTCCATGCTCATGGATCGGAAGAATAAACATTGTTAAAATGTCTATGCTACCCAGAGCAATCTATACCTTCAATGTCATCCCGATCAAAATTCCAATGATATTTTTCAAAGTGCTGGAACAAACAATCCTAAAATTTGTATGGAATCAGAAAAGACCCCGAATCGCCAAGGAAATGTTGAAAAAGAAAAACAAAGCTGGGGGCATCACGTTGCCCGATTTCAAGCTCTATTATAAAGCTGCGATCACCAAGACAGCATGGTAGTGGCACAAAAACAGACATATAGACCAATGGAATAGAGTAGAGAACCCAGATATGGACCCTCTACTCTATGGTCAAATAATCTTTGACAAAGCAGGAAAAAACATGCAATGGAAAAGAGACAGTCTCTTCAATAAATGGTGCTGGGAAAATTGGACAGCCACATGCAGAAGAATGAAACTCGACCGTTCTCTAACACCATTCAGAAAGATAAACTCAAAGTGGATGAAAGACCTCAAAGTGAGACAGGAATCCATCAAAATCCTAGAGGAGAATATAGGCAGTAACCTCTTTGACATCGGCCACAGCAACTTCTTTCAAGATACATCTCCAAAGGCTAGAGAAACAAAAGCAAAAATGAACTTTTGGGACTTCATCAAGATAAAAAAGCTTCTTCACAGCAAAGGAAACAGTCAACAAAACAAAGAGGCAACCCACAGAATGGGAGAAGATATTTGCAAATGACACTACAGATAAAGGGCTGGTATGCAAGGTGTATAAAGAACTTCTCAAACTCAACACCCAAAAAACAAATAATCAAGTCAAAAAATGGGCAGAAGACATGAATAGACACTTCTCTGAAGATGACATACAAATGGCTAACAGACACATGAAAAAATGTTCATCATCATTAGCCATCAGGGAAATTCAAATCAAAACCACACTGAGATACCACCTTACACCAGTTAGAATGGCAAAAATGGACAGGGCAAGAAACAATAAATGTTGGAGAGGTTGTGTAGAAAGGGGAACCCTCTTACACTCTTGGTGGGAATGCAAGTTGGTACAGCCACTTTGGAAAATAGTGTGGAGGTTCTTCAAAAAATTACAAGTAGGGCTACACCCTGACCCAGCAATTGCACTACTAGGTATTTACCCCAAAGACACAGATGTAGTGAAAAGAAGGGCCATATGCTCCCCAGTGTTCATAGCAGCAATGTCCGCAACAGCCAAACTGTGGAAACAGCTGAGATGTCCTTCAACAGATGAATGGATAAAGAAGATGTGGTCCATATATACAATGGAATATTACTCAGCCATCAGAAAAGATGAATACCGAACTTTTACATCAACATGGATGGGACTGGAGGTGATTCTGCTAAGTGAAATAAGTCAAGCAGAGAAAGTCAATTATCATATGGTTTCACTTATTTGTGGAACATAAGGAATAACATGGAGGACATTAGGAGAAGGAAGGGGAAAATGGGGGGGGGGATTGGAGGGAGAGATGAACCATGAGAGACTATGGACTCTGAGAAACAAACTGAGGGTTTTAGAGGGGAGGGGGCTGGGGGGATGGGTTAGCCCAGTGGTGGGTATTAAGGAGGGCATGTACGGCATGGAGCACTGGGTACTATACGAAAACAATGGATCGTGGATCACCACATCAGAAACTAATGATGTGTGTTGACTAACATAACATAATAGAATTTAAAAAATTAAAAAAAAATAAAATATAGAAAAAAAGTAATACGTGTATCAAACATAATACTTTTGTGAAGATTAAATTCATTAATCAGGGTGAAAGCTATGAATTCTTAAGCATCCCCCCCATAGCAGATCATTATGTTGTTAAAATTTTGTTTATTTGAATTTCACTAATAAATTCTTATAGCCTCTAGGGCTAGGCCACCATTTGGTTTGTGTCTGTGTATTTTTCCTCTACTCTGTTGATGGCGCCACTGGAAGACTGGGCTTCATTTCTATGCTGCATCCTCAAGTGCACAAAGTACTTTTCCCCCAATTTGCAACACAAAGCATTTTTGTTCTTTGCACTCATATATTAGACATCTTTAGTGGTGAAATCCTTTTGTTCCTTTTCTTTGTTTTTCTATTAATTTTTGAATTGATAATATATTTACATGGTTTAAAGTTTAAGAGTTACAAAAATAGTATACTGGGAAATTTGTTACTCTCATCTCTGTACCCCAACTACTCAGTCCCTTCCCTAGAAGTAACTAATGTAATAAATTTCTTTGTTTCTTTCCACGAACGTTTTATATATATACTAGCAAATACATATATTCTTCCCTCTTCTTTTCTGTAAATGGTAGTACTGCCTAGTCTTGTATAACTTGTTTGCTTTATCTAACAATATTTTTTGATGATCATTCCATATCATTCTATAAAGATCTTCCTTGGTCTTGGATATAGCAGCAGACTGGTACATTGAATGGACATACCATAATTTAATCAATCATTCTTCTATTGACAAGCTTTTGGGTTAATTCAGATATTTTCCTATTATAAGCAATACCCCATGTAACATAATTTATTAAGTTTGTCTGCAGTAGATGAACGCTTACAGTCTTTTGCTATTATCAGTACTGGAATACATAACATTATATATAAATCCTTTTTTACAAATAAGAACATATATGTAGTATAAATTCCAAAATAATTGGAGTGCCTATTTTTTTGCAGGAATGAGTCTAGATGATAGTATATAACGGTGAACCAAACAGTGACAAATCCCTTTTTTTAAGAGAGCTCACATCAAAGTAGAAGGTATAGACAATAAAATAAAATATACATATTGTGTCAGATGATGGTAATTGTTTCTGGGAGAAATGAAGCAGACAAAGAGGAAAATATGTGTCAGGAGGGAGGAATTCTGATTTGGAACCATATCATCAGGAAAGATTTCTATAAGAAAGTGTCATTGAATAAAGATCTGAAAGAAGTGAGGTGAGATCTAGGGATGACATATTATCAAGATCAAAGAGTCTGCTGTGGGAATTGTCCTGGTATATTTGAAGAACAGCAAGGAATCTTGTGTGGCTAGATTGAATCAGAGGAAGGTAGCAAAAGATGAGATCAGAATAGTTATGGAAGGGACATGAAATACGATGTAGGACATTCTAAGCTATTGTGAAGACTTTCTTTTTACTCTGAATAAGTCAGGAAGCCATTGGAAGGTTTTGAATAGTAGAATAACATTAATTAATGTGTTGACAGGGTAGAATGAAGAAAGGCAGAGGCAGAATGGAGATGGGTTATTAGGCTACAAGAATAACTTAGGCTAGAAGTAATGGTGGCTTGAAACCCTTATGTAGAAGTGGAGGTGATGAGAAGTTATCAGATACTGGATTTGCCAAAGAATGGAATGTAGCCTGTCAGAGGGAAGAATTAATGATAACTTGTTTGTGTGTGTGTGTGTGTGTGCGTGCACATGCGTGTGCATGCACCTGTGTATTTTGCTTGAACAAGTAGGATTGAGTTGCCATTTGTTGAGATGGAAAAGACTATGGGAGGAGCAAGTTTGGGTGTACGATAAGGAATATGGTATAGGATGTGCTAAATTTATGGAGCATATTAGACAATCAAGTAGAAATATCCAGGAGATGAGAAGCTTCTTTTAGGATACACAGTTTCCCAGTGATCCTTCACTTTTGTAAATCCTTGGTGAGATCTACACCACTGACCTTCAAGCTATGTTCAGCTATACCTGAAACTAGGACTGAAAAATCCTACATTGTCAATTTGAGACCCTGGCTACAAATATTTCAAGGTATTATTTTGTTCAGTCTTGTTCACATTAAACTCAATTTTGTGCATGACTTGTACCAGTCTGAAATAGACCACATTATAAAAGAAAAACCTGAATATAATGAATGCCCAAAGTGTTCTCAACAAGAAATGACCTATAGCCTAGCAGTACTGGTTTTATCATCATAATTCCTACTGTTGCATTTCTTAGCACTCAGCTTTGACATACTTAGCTCTTGGGGTTTATTACTGGACTTACTGATTTGTGGCATGAATTAGGATATTTTGCGTAACGGCATTCTCTGAGTGTGTGGGATGGCCAGAAAAATACCAGTTCATACATACAAAGTCGGAGCCAACTTACGAGTAAAGGAATTGACTATAGTTTGAATAAGGTACTTCACAAAGGTTAAAGGTTAACAGAAATAACTTCCACCACCTCATTTGTCAAATACTAGATTGAGGTAAGAACCATACTTCCATTTTGGTGTTTAAAATATCACTGCAGGGGCACCTGGGTGGCTCAGTCGGTTAAGCGTCTGCCTTCAGTTCAGGTCATGATCCCAGGGTCCTGGGATCGAGCCCCACATCCGGCTCCCTGCTCAGTGGGGAGCCTGCTTCTCCCTCTCCCTCTCCCTGCTACTCCGCCTACTTTTACGCTCTCTCTCACTCTCTCTCTCTGTCAAATAAAATCTTTAAAAAAATATCACTTCAAAGAAGGGAGATTCTACCTAAAATCTTTAAGTCAACTTTATTTGTCCTCCCTAAAGTAAACATTACCTTCTGAGCTATTGAGGCCCAATTGTAAATACACAACATTAGCTATGCACGTTGTTAAACATAGTGTTCTGGTGACATTTAGCAGTGTTCAGTAATTTGCTTAATGAACAGGTGTACAAGTATATTAGTTATGCAGATGTTAATTTGCAGTAACATGTGCTTACTGATTTGGGGGGTTCTTGTCTAAGCTATGACCAGTAAAAAAAAAAAAAAAAAACACATAAATAAACTACCACCAGTAAGATTTGTTCCTTAATTAGGGAATCATTACAAAGTATGTATGTGTGATTCCCACTGTTAGAACCATTAATCTTGTTTAATGTGCTGTAAACTTCAGCAACATTCCTGGTAATGCCATTCCTATGGCTTCAGGTATGATGCAGGTGACAGAATGACATCTCCCTTTCTGTGGGATGCCTTAGTTAATGCACAGCTGTAGGCAACACAGGGGAAGCTTCACAGCTGCAACATGCAGCACATAAGAGAGGAGATGGAAATGCAGTCTCATACTGCATATTCCATCAGCTTTCCCTCTCAAGGTTTGGTAAACAAATATGTTATTCCTCACAAAATAGATTCAAAAACAGTTGAAAATAAAACTGTGCTTGCTGACCAAAGTGACTAATCTTTACCTGTAGTTTTTATTATTCCCTCTTCTATTGTTTCTGATTCCTATATACCCTTGTTCCTTGGATTGCCAAGGCTAACAGTTTATAAAGTGTAAAAAAGATACATATGTATCAGGTCATACAATTTTTATTTTTATGTTGAAAAAATGGAAATCTACATAGGCTAATATAGGAAACACCTATGTACCAGCCTCCCAGAATGAAAAAATGATAACATTTTGTCATATTTAGTACAGATATTTGCTTTTAAACAAATAAAACATTAGAGATAAAATTGAAGTTTCCAGGATTTTACTTGTTCCAGTATCACTTTCTTCCCCCAAGAAAAGAAGTCATTAATCTGCTAAGTATTTAGTCCAGGTTTTAAAATTTTGATACACACACACACACGTACATTTACATTTTATACACAAGACGTAAGATCATTTTTAATTTAGATGAATGCTATTATACTGCATGTAACATTTTCAATGATGTTTATTTTTCCATTCAAAATTATAATTGGGATCTATTCTTATTGGAATATTTAGCTGTAGTACACTCAGTATAAATGCTGAGCTGTATTCCATTATATGAATATAGCACAATTTATTTATCCATTTCATAACCCCCTGGCATGTGGGTTGTTTCCAGTTTTTGTACTGCTGTAAACATTGCTGCAGTGAACATCCTTGTCTCCTTGACTGTTTGACTCATAAATGGAAAGATTGGATTATACTTATGGTAACCACAGCTTAAATGTATTAGATACTAGTAAATGTTTATTTTATATTTGTTATCCTAATTTTTACTACCACTGTTGGCACAAATTCTTATTTTTTTGCCTGCTCATCCATACTTGGTATTACAAGACTTTTGTTACTTCAATTTTATGATTGTGAAATGGTCATTGGTTGTTTTCAATTGCATTTCCCTGATGACAGGTGAGGTTGAGCATCTTTTTATTACTTGCTATATGATCTTGGGCAAATGACTCAAGTTTTCTATTTTGTAGCTTCCTCCTTTATAAGATGACAATGGTGATACCTATTATATAAGATAACAGAGGAGGTATTTAATAAAAGTTGATTTTGGTGGTAATTGTGATGATTGTTATCATGGTTACTACTACTAGTACTACTATCACTGTTATTGTTGTAGTTCTTATTATCATACTTTCCCCTTTTATGTGATATGTATATATTTGTATAAGTGATACATATATAGTATAAATTTATTGTAGCTATCACACAGAAATCAGAGTAGATTTTCCCTGCCTGCCATTTTCATATTTGCACTCATTTTAACATGCAATTATTTATTGACGTTTAACACATATTTCAACTAATACATAAAAAATGATTCCCGTATAGTTAGAATCACTTCTGGAATGTATACAAATGGAAAAATATGTATTTATATAGGGTGATCACAATTCTTATATTGATATATCTAAAACAAGTTGGGTGTTTACTTGTTTGATATAACACATATGTATGAATAAAGTTACATAAATATTTTTAGGTGATTTTTTATCACTACTGTTACTGGCTTTATTTATCCTAGTTTTGAATAGAGTATACTTACTGGGAAGTGTCATATTTTTGCTTCTCCACATAGTCCTTCTAATATGATGTAATACATCAGTTGATGCTGATTTAAGATACAGGATTTGTTGATATGAAACTAATTCCAATAACAAAAAAAATTTGTTGAGTGATATGCATATATTCATTCAAACTATATTATTATGGATAAAGAAAATTATAAATGTTAGATATCTTTTGGAGATACTTCCCTAATTAGTAGTTTATATATGACCATGTTTTTTAGAAAACTGAGTAGACACTTAAGTCTATATGCTTGTGCCTAGGCTTACACATAGTAGGTCTTCAATAAGTATTTGCTGGATAAATGAATGAATTAATAGTATTGATGCTGACTTTAGGAATCAATCTTATTGCATTTTGAGACAAAGTAGTTTTTAAAAGTTTATTATGATTTATAATAGTTACCATTATGTAAATCATTCAATGTTACCCATTTATAGTATCTTAATATTTGCTACAACTTACAAATATCTTGTCACATGTTGTTTGTACCCACTGAGATAGCAGTAATTAATAGGGGATTTATGAACATTGCCTAAATTAGATCAGGAAAAGATTATAGCCATGTTTATTTATGCCAATGAGCACCCCTCAACTGTAAAGGAATAAATTTATAGAATAATTACAGATAAAAATCCATATGTTAAAGAAAATATAAGAATACTGAATAAGCATTTTATCTTACATAATTAGTATCTTGATGTTAACACATTTAATAATAATACAAATGTCTTTATTATACATCATTATCTTTCTACTGACAGTATTTTATGATGTTTCATTATTATTTGGTCAATTAGCAGTGATAATTTAAGCACTCAAATTAATCCATCAGATTTAAAACCAGTGGCTATATGGTTTTTCATTTGCATATGGAAAGATAACATTTGATTATAGGCCTCATTATGAACGTGAGGACCATAGGGCCATTGATGACAAAATCAATTATTGAAGTTTTTGTATTGAGACTTAAAAAAATTTCTTAAGTCCCATTCAAATAATTTCAAATTACAAAATCACTATAATTTATTTTAAGTTTTAAATTATGGTATGTTTGGTATAAGCACTTTTCACATGAGATCTACCCGCTCACAAATTTTTAAGTGCATAATACAGTATTATTAACCAGAGCTATAATTTTGTACCACAGATCTTTAGAACTTATTCATCTTATGTAATGGAAACTTTATACACATTGAGCAGCAACTCCCCACTTCTCCCATCCTCAGTCCCTGGCAACCATAATTCACTCTTTTGTTTCTATGAGTTTGACATTTTAGATGCTTCATAATTATGCAGTATTTGTCTTTCTCTGACTTGCTTATTTCACTTAGTGTAATGTTCCCCAGGTTCATCCATGTTATTATTTATGGCAGGATTTTCTTCTTTTTTTTAAGGGTGAATAACATTTCGTTATATGTATATGCCACATTTCTTTGATGGACACTTAGATTCTTTTCATATCTTGGCTGTTTTGTGAATAATAGTGCAGTAAACATGGGAGTGCAGCTATCTCTTTGAGATTTTTAGTTCTTTTGGTTATATACCCAGAAGTGGGATTGGTACATCATATGGTAGTTCTAGTTTTAATTATTTGTAAAATCTCCATAGTGTTCTCTATAGCAGCTACACCATTTTACATTTCTACCAACAATGTACAAGGGTTCCAGTTCCTCCACCACATCCTCATAACACTTTGTTTTGGTTTTGGTAAGAGCCATTGAAAGAGCTGTGAGGTGATATCTCATTATGGTTTTGATCTGCATTTCCCTCATGATATTGAGGGTATTTTTGTATACCTGTTGGCCATCTCTGTGTCTTCTTTGGAGAAATATCTTTAGAAATATCTTTAATTGAGTTACTAAATTGCCCATATTTTAATAAAGTTATGGAATATTTAATTTTAAAGCATTTGAAACATATGTAATAAAAGCATCCAAGGACAGGTAACAGTTTGAAACATTATGAAAGCAGGACATTTTTAACATAAGAAGCCTTCAATACTATCTGGATAAGTTTCATATGTCATTACCTCTCTTCAAATTCTCTATTTATCTAAGCCTGTGGTTGTGATCACTAAGGAATGCTTTTAAAGACAAGAAAGCCAAAGGCATTAATAGCCATTGGTTAATATTTACTGATCATGGCAAAAACTTTATTGTTTGTGAAAGGCTATCTGATTAGGGAACTATTTTAAACTAGCTTTGCTCTAGTAATTCTCAAAATAGCAGTGCCCAATCATGAAATTCTTATCATTTCTTCAACCTAAGATAAAGCCAATTTACATACTATAAGGGAAATATATTAGGATTTAAGATATTTAAGACGTCTAATCTTAATTTTAAGCAATTTGTTAATTTGAAAAGGGGAGAAGTTGGAATACATTTTAATGAAAAAAATGCAAAAATATGAGGTCATACAAAATGAACATTATGTTTGTGTGGGTTACTCCGGAGTCTTGTTAGTTTGCAGAAAATCTTACAATATCCATTATACTACAGCATTTTCACCCTATATGTACTTGGTTAACTAGTCTCCAATAGGGGGGATTAAGGCATATTGGGAGATTAAGACAGTTTCCTTGACTATTTCTTAGAGAAAGATTTTCTGAATGATTCTAGAAGTAATTTAAATATGATTCAGGTACCTTTTTTTTTTTTAATTAACAAAGGGATTTTGGATTGTTATTTGTTCATATAGAGTAGTCTTAACCTGGGCATGGCTTGGACTTGAGATCATGATTTTCAAGTGTAATTATTATCTAGTCTGCTTAGACTCTGCATCACTTTAGATAAGTCATAGTGATAAAGCTTAGAACTAATTATTAGGAAATAATTATTCAGGTAATTAATTTTATGTTATTTTTTCTAGGAAGTTCACTTAATTTTCCTATATTTTGCACCAGTAAAACAGAGGGGGGTCTTAATGGACTTGCAGTATTTGATGTATTCTATAACATGTGTGGAAAGTTTTC
The DNA here is from genome assembly GCF_002201575.2 of Neomonachus schauinslandi. NCBI lineage: Eukaryota > Metazoa > Chordata > Mammalia > Carnivora > Phocidae > Neomonachus > Neomonachus schauinslandi. Next base: position 50,898,401 of record NC_058419.1, on the reverse strand, counting down.
CAGCTATGAACACATAGCTTAGCAAAAATGTACTGTAGTAGTGTGTTGGTTTTCCTCTAAAGAAAATCAGTAACTCATTTATGATCTCTTTAACAAAAATCAGATAAGGTAAAATAATAAAAATAACGATTTCCTCAAAATGAAATTAAATTTTTAAAAATTATTATTATGGTCATATGATTCAGTGATGAAGTTTAGCAGCATGAGTTTGGGGATAAAAGCATATCACTACTTGAATGAAAAAAAAATGTTGGCTTTACTTTTCTCTTTTTTTTTTTTTTTAAAGAAGAGGTGGAGGTAGATTTTTTTTTTTTTTTGAAGATTTTATTTATTTATTTTACAGAGAGAGAGAGATAGCGAGAGCAAGAACACAAGCAGGGGGAGAGGGAGAGGGAGAAGCAGGCTTCCTGCCGAGCTGGGAGCCCAATGTGGGACTCGATCCCAGGACCCTGGGATCATGACCTGAGTTGAAGGCAGATGCTTAACGGCTGAGCCACCCAGGCACCCTCTCATATTTTTTAATGGTCCCATTACCTACAACCCTATTTTTATATTAAAAGAAGTAAACTGCCAACACCTGAGTACAATGGTAGCTGTGGAATTTTTGTATAGGTGGGTTTAGGGATTTGCCATAAAGCTTCATTTTTACAACAGATAGCCACATTGTTTTTTACTTTGGTTTTTGAGATGGGTTCTCTGAGGTAGAGCTGATGGAGGTTATGGGGGGGCTAAGGCCACTGCTACTTTTCACAGTTTCAGGTCATTTGAACTGTTCAGATCTAGAGGATTACCTTCTGAATGGAGCATAATTAAATATTTTCTTCTAAGAAGGCAAATAGTACTAAAAACTGTCATGGATACAAAGATAACTTACTCAAAAGACCAAGTCTTTGAGGTTAATTAATTATATGTATGCAAATGGTGCTGTTGTTGTGCAACTTGCAAATGGTTAATATTTATTCTTCAAAGCAATCTTAGCAGGAATTTTTATATGACAACCCATTTAGCAGTTAAAGTTACATAGTTTAAGGGGCACCTGGGTGGCTCAGTCGGTTAAGCGTCTGCCTTCGGCTCAGGTCATGATCCCGGGGTCCTGGGATCGAGCCCTGCATCGGGCTCCCTGCTCAGTGGGAAGCCTGCTTCTCCCTCTCCCCCTCCCCCTGCTTGTGTTCCCTCGCTCGCTGTGTCTCTCTCTGTCAAATAAATAAATAAAATCTTTAAAAAAAAAAAGTTACATAGTTTAAAGCAGTTCCACTGAATTAAAGACATGTCTAAATTTTAACATATTTTAGGATAAATGCATATATGCCTTTTTCCTCAATTAGTCCAAATTAGGGAGATTTTACTATGTATTTAATTCCAGTGCTGCTGTAGGTACCTAGTAAAGGAGTAATGAATGTTGTACATTAGGTAAGAAGCTGCAATGGATTTTTGGTACTATTTGGCTTATCTTTTCTGCTTAAGTGCTGATATTTAAGTTGTAGGGAAACCTCTGAATGGGTCTGTATTATTATGTTTATCCTTTTCCTTGAACTAATGAAATAAACACATTATTGATTTTTGGCATAGGCTTTGTTAATGTAGTTAATATGCCTTACTAATTTATTTCATGTGATTGGATTAGTACCATTATTGTTTATGAATAAACTTTTTTCCTTTAGTTCAAAAGAATGTAGAAGCTTCAGAAGAAAAGAAGATCCTCCCTGCAAAGAAGAAAGTGAAAGAATTGAGAATTTTGGATCCCAAAACGGCCCAGAATCTGTGTATGTGATGTTTTCTGTATAAGGGGTGGTGGTGATGGTGGTGATGAGGAGTTGTTGAATATTTTTACACAAAGTTGTAAATGATTTGAACAGGTATATTTAGCATCTGCTAGAAACAAAATTGTGTGTAAACGTGATTTGAATTGCCTTTTTATCATTCAGACCATCATAATTTAGTCTTCCTCAGGCCAGATGAAACTTATGAATAATAAAGCTTTGGAAAATACTGATAATTAAGCACTGTTACAGAGTAAGACATAAGGTTCACTCAAAGAGTTCAAAAGAGTGTTATGTTTCCCCTTTCTGCCTAGACCTAGGTGTGATAGTTTTGGACTATTCACTGGTCACATTGGGCAAATCCTTTTATTGCTATGCCTTTATAGTTGAAGTAATTGTGATGTTAGAGAGTTATATTGTTAACCACTGCACTTAACTACTGGTAGTGAACCGGGGGGAGGAATTAAGATGGTGAAGGAGTTGGGGAACCCAAAGCTTGTCACAGCTCTTGAACACAGCTAAGTGGTTATCAAATCATTCTGAGCGCTCAAGAAAATATTTGGGGGTCTGAGAGAACAAAATCTGCAAGTCAACAATTAGAAAAGCTACCACCTTTTGGAAGGAATCCCAGAACATGAAGGAAGAGAAAAGGGGGCAGAAGGTTTATTTGTTTCAATTATAACTGAAAACTTCCCTAATCTAGGAGATACATCAAAATCCAAGAAGCAAAAAGACCTCGTATTAAATCTAACAAAAGCTCACCATTGCCAAGGCATATCATAGTCAAATTCACAAAATACAGACAAGGAAAGAATCCTGAAAGCAGAAAAGGATAAAAAGTCCTTAAACTACAGGGGAAACAGATCACATTCACAGCAGGTCTGTCCACAGAAACTTGGCAGGCCGCAAGAGATTGTCAGGATATATTCAATGTGCTACATGGGAAAAATATGCAACCAGGAAATCTTTATCCAGCAAAGCTGTCATTCAGAACAGGAGAGATAAAGAGTCTCAGACAAACAAAACTTAAGGAGTTCATGGCCACTAAACCAGCCCTGCACGAAATTTTAAAGGGGGATCTTTGAGTGGAGAAGAAAAAAAACCAAAAGCAACAAAGACTAGAAAGGAACAGAAAACATCCCCAGAAATACCAACTCTACAGGTAACACAATGGTACTAAATTCATATCTTTACTGAAAGATATGAATCACTCTGAATGTAAATGGACTAAATGCTCGAACCAAAGACATAGCATATCAGAATGGATTAAAAAAAACAAGATCTATCTATATGCTCCCTCCAAGAGACTCATTTTAGACCTAAACACACCTGCAGATTGAAAGTGAGGGGCTGGACAAGCATCTATCATGCTAATGGATATCAAAAGAAAGCTGGAGTAGCCATAAACATATCAGAGAACTAAATATTTAAGCAAAGAATGTAACAAGAGATGAAGAAGGGCATTATATCATAAAAAAGGTTCTATCCATCAAGAAGATCTAACAATTGTAAATATTTATGCCCCCAAATTAGGAGAGCCCAAATATATAAATCAATCAACAATAAACATAAAAAAACTCATTGATACAGTAATACTGGGTAACTTTAACACCCTACTTAGAGCAATAGACAGATCATCTAAGCAGAAAATCAACAAGTAAACAAAGACTTTGAATGACACAGTGGACCAGATGGACTTCACGAATATATTCTCAACATTTCATTGTAAAGCAGCAGAATACACATTCTTTTTGAGTCTACATGGAACAATCTCCAGAATAGATTACATCCTGGGTCACAAATCAGGCCTCAAGAAGTACAAAAAGTTCGAGATCATACCATGCATATTTTCAGACCACAATACTGTGAAACCTGAAGTCAATCACAAGAAAAATTTTGGAAAGACCACAAATACATGGAGGTTAAAGAACATCCTACTAAAGAATGAATGGGTTAACAAGGAAATTAAAGAAGAAATAAAAAAAAATAATATGGAAACAAATGAAAAAGAAAACATGACACTCCAAAACCTTTCAGATGCAGCAAAGGCAGTCCTAAGAAGGAAGTATATTGAAATACAGGCCTACCTCAAGAAACAAAAGTCTCAAATACACAACCTAACCTTATACCTAAAGCAGCTAAAATAGGAACAGGAAATAAAGCCTAAATCCAACAGAAGAATGGAAATAATAAGGATTATAGAGAAATCAATGATACAGAAACAACAACAACAAAAAATTATTAGAACAGATCAACAGTACTAAGAGCTGCTTCTTTGAAAGACCCAATAAAACTAATAAACCCCTACCCAGACATATAAAAAAAAAGAGAGAGAGAGAGAGAAAGAAACCAAATAGAGAAAATAACAAATGAAAGAAGATAGATCAGAGCCAACACCACAGAAATACAAACAATTATAAGGCAATACTATGAAAAATTATATGCCAACAAAGTGGACAATCTGGAAGAAATGAAGAAATTCATAGAAACTTACAAACTATCAAAACTGAAACAGGAAGAAATAGAAATTTTGAACAGACCCATAACTAACAATGAAATTGAATCAGTAATCAAAAATCTCCCAACAAACAAGAGTCCTGGGCCAGATGGCTTCCCAGGGGAATTCTGCCAGACATTTAAAGAAGAGTTAATACTATTCTTCTTAAACTGTTTCAGAAAATAGAAATGGAAGGAAAACTTCCAAACTCATTCAATAAAGTCAGCATTACCTTGATTTCAAGACCAGACAAAGACCCTACTAAAAAAGAGAACTACAGGCCAATATCCCTGATGAACATGGATGCAGAAATTCTCAATAAAATACTAGCTAATTTAATTCAACAGTACATTAAAAGAATTATTCAATATGACCAAGTGGGATTTATTACTAGGCTGCAGGGGTGTTTCAATATTTGTAAATCAATGTGATACACCACAGTAATGAAAGAAAGGATATGGACCACTGATCCTCTCAATAGATGCAGAAAAAGCATTTGAAAAAATGCACCATCCTTTCTCGATAAAAATCCTCAACAAAATAGAAATAGGTGGAAAATGCCTCAACATCATGAAGGCCATATACAGAAGACCCACAGGTAATACCATCCTCAATGGGGAAAAACTGAGAGCTTTTCCTCTATGATCAGGAACAAGACAAGGATGTCTACTCTCACCATTACTGTTTAACATAGTGCTGGAAGTCTTAGCCTCAGCAATCAGACAACAGAAAGAAATAAAAGGCATCAAAATTGGCAAGGATAAAGTCAAACTTTCACTATTTGCAGACGACATGATACTCTATGTAGAAAACCTGAAAGACTCCAACAAAGCTTGCTAGAAGTAATATATGAATTCCCCAAAGTTGCAGGATATAAAATGAACTTGCAGAAATCTGCTGCATTCCTATACAGCAATAGTGAAGCTGCAGAAAAAGTAAATAAGGAATCGATCCTATTTGCAATTGCACTGAAAACAATGATACCTAGAAATAAACTAAAGAAGTAAAAGATCTGTACTCTGAAAACTACAGAACAGTTATGAAAGAAATTGAAGAGGACACAAAGAAATGGAAAAGCATTCTATTCTCATGGATTGGAAAAACAAACACTGTTAAAATGTATATACTATCCAGGGGTGCCTGGGTGGCTCAGTCGTTAAGCGTCTGCCTTCAGCTCAGGTCATGATCCCAGGGTCCTGGGATTGAGCCCCGCATCGAGCTCCCTTCTCAGTGGGGAGCCTGCTTCTCCCTCTCCCACTCCCCCTGCTTGTGTTCACTCTCTCGCTGTATCTCTCTCTGTCAGATAAATAAATAAAATCTTTAAAAAAATGTATATACTATCCGAAGTAATCTACACACTTAATGCAATCCTTATCAAAATATCACTATCATTTTTCACAAACAATCCTAAAATTTGTATGGAATTACAAAGGACCCTGAATAGGCAAAGCAATATTGAAAAAGAAAAACAAAACAGGAGGCAGCACCATTCCAGATTTCAAGTTACATAACAAAGATGCAGTGATCCAGGCAGTATGGTACTGGCACAAAAATACACACATAGATCAATGGAATGTAATAGAAAACACAGAAATGGACCCACAGTATATGGTCATCTCATCTTTGAGAAAGGAGGAACAAATATCCAATGGGAAAAGATAGTTTCTTCAGAAAATGGTGTCAGGAAAACTGGACAGCGGCATGGAGAAGAATGAAAGCGGACCACTTTCATACACCATAAACAAAATTAAATTCAAAATCAATGAAAGACCTAAATGTGAGACAGGAAACCATCAAAATTCTTGAGAAGAACACAGGCAGAAACCCCTTTGGCCTCGACCATAGCAATTTATTACTGGACACGTCTCTGGACACAAGGGAAGCAAAAGCAAAAATAAACTATCAGGACTTCATTAAGATAAAAAGTTTTTGCACAGCAAAGGAAACAATCAACAAAACGAAAAGGTAGGAGAGGAGGGGGGAAAGATGGCAGAGGACTAGGGGACCCTATTTCAACTGGTCCCTGGAATTGAGCTGGATATCTACCAGACCACTCTGAGCACCCACGAAACCAGCCTGAGATGTAAGATCTGGAACTCAAAAAAACAGAATATCGCAGGTGGTTGGTTTTGAGGTATGAAGTGTGGAGCCGTGATTCTGCGGGCAGATATCGGAGGATAAACGGCAGGGGGAGGGTGCCTGGCCGTGGGGATCCTGCACCGCCGGTGAGCAACAGTATCGCGCGCTGGGGACAGGGCACAGACTTGCAGACCCATAGCTGCGGGGAAAGGACTCTAGGGCAGCCCCTGGGCTGGAAACCCGGAGCAGTGGAGTCGGGCGCGCATGAACTGGGAGCGGCTGGCGGTTTTAGAAGCACAAAGGGCAGAGATGTGCCCCAACCTGGAGGCAGGACTGGGAGCACTGTGGAGGGGCGCACAACCCAGACCGCTGCAGTTTATAGGAGCAGGGACAGAAACGGAGACGGTGTGTCCTGGAGAGCTCACTGAAGAACAGACTGTGGTCTTTCTGCTCTGAGGCAGAGGGTTAGAAACAGTCTCTTCTGCTCTGACTTGCAGAAGAGACACGGAAAGCCGCCAGGGAAAGCCTCCAGAGAGCAAAAGCCCCAAAGACTGATTCCCGCTGAGCCCATCCCCCACCATAGTGGGGCAGGGCAACACCGCCCAAACAGGGTTGCCTGAGTAACAGTGCGGCAGGCCCCTCCCGCAGAAGACAGGCTGGGAAAACAAGAGGCCAGCAATCCTAAGGTCCCAAGGAAACAGTTGCATCTTGCTTGGGTTCTGGTCAATAATTTGGACTCTATACATTCCCTCAACCACCCATCAACAGAATGACTAGGAGGAGGAGCCCCCAAAATAGAAAAGACTCAGAGATTATGACTTATGCTGCAGATTTACAAATGGATGCAGATATAACCAAGATGTCGGAGAGAGAATTCAGGCTAGCAATTGTGAAGACAATGGCTAGAATGGAGAAATCAATTAAAGGCAAGATAGAGTCTCTAAGGGCAGAAATGAAAGCTGAATTGGCAGAACTTAAAAATGCTATCAATGAGATGCAATCCAAACTAGATAATCTAACAGCTAGGGTAAGTGAGGCAGAAGAGCGAATAAGAGACCTGGAATACAATATTATAGATAAAAAGGGAATAGAGGAGGCCAGGGAAAAACAGCTCAGAATCCATGAAAATAGAATCAGAGAAATAAGTGACACCATGAGGCATTCCCATGTCAGAATCATTGGAATCCCAGAGGGAGTGGAGAGAGAGAGAGGACTAGAAGATGTATTTGAGCAAATTGTAGCTGAGAACTTCCCTAATCTGGGGAATGAAACAAACATTCGCGTCCTAGAGGCAGAGAGGACCCCTCCGAAGATCAAGGAAAACAGGCCAACACCCTGGCATGTAATAGTAAAACTTGCAAATCTTAGAACCAAGGAAACCATCTTAAGGGCAGTTAGGGGGAAGAGATACCTTACGTACAGAGGGAGGAACATCAGAATAATGTCAGACCTATCCACAGAGACCTGGCAAGCCAGAAAGGCCTGGCAAGACATATTCAGGGTGCTAAATGAGAAGAACATGCAGCCAAGAATACTTTATCCAGCAATCTATGACCAGCAGAAACTGAAAGAATATGTGACCACTAAGCCGTCCCTGCAAGAAATATTAAGGGGGGGTTCTATAAAAGGAGAAAGAACCCCAAGTGTGATATAAAACAGAAGTTTACAGGGACAATGTATAAAAACAACGTCTTCACAGGCAACATGATGACAATTAATTCATATCTTTCAATAATCACTCTCAATGTGAATGGCCTAAACGCTCCCATAAAACGGCACAGGGTTGCAGGTGGATAAAAAGACAGGACCCATCCGTATGCTATCTACAAGAGACTCATTTTGAACCTAAAGATATATCCAGACAAAGTGAAGGGATGGAGAGCCATCTTCCATGCCAGCGGACCTCAAAAGAAAGCTGGGTAGCAATTCGTATATCAGACAAATTAGATTTTAAACTAAAGCTTGTAATTAGAGACGCAGAAGGACACTATATCATTCTTAAAGGGTCTATCCAACAAGAAGATATAGCAATTGTAAATATCTATGCCCCCAACATGGGAGCAGCCATCTACAAAAGCCAACTGTTAACCAAAAGAAAGAGTCATATTGATAACAATACGTTAATTATAGGAGACCTCAATACTCCACTCTCAGCAATAGACAGATCATCTAAGCAGAAAATCAACAAGGAAAGGAGAGCTTTGAATGATACATTGGACCAGATGGACCTCATAGATATTTACAGAACATTCCACCCTAAAACAACAGAATATTCATTCTTCTTGAGCGCATATGGAACTTTCTCTAGAATAGACCACATCCTGGGTCACAAATCAGGTCTCAACCGATACCAAAAGATTGAGATTATTCCCTGCATATTCTCAGACCAAAATGCTCTAAAACTGAAACTCAATGACATGAAAAAATTTGGCAGAAATTCAAATACTTGGAAGCTAAAGACCACTCTGCTCAAGAATGTTTGGGTCAACCAGGAAATCAAAGAAGAACTTAAACAACTCAGGGAAATCAATGAGAACAAAAACTCATCGGTCCAAAACCTATGGGATACTGCAAAGGCAGTCCTAAGGGGGAATACATAGCCATCCAAGCCTCATTCAAAAAATTAGAAAAATCCCGAATTCACCAACTAAATCTACACCTTAAAGAACTAGAGAAAAAGGAACAAACGATGCCTAAGCCACGCATTAGAAGAGAAATAATTAAAATTAGAGCAGAAATCAATGAATTAGAAACCAGAAACACAGTAGATCAGATCCACGAAACTAGAAGTTGGTTCTTTGAAAGAATTAATAAGATCGATAAACCACTGGCCAGACTTATCCAAAAGAAAAGAGAAAGGACCCAAACTAATAAAATGATGAATGAAAGGGGAGAGATCACGCCTAACACCAAGGAAATAGAAACACATATTAGAAATTACTATGAACAACTATATGCCAATAAACTGAGCAATCTGGATGAAATGGAGGAGGCCTTCCTGGAAACCTGTAAGCTGCCAAGACTGAAAGAGGAAGAAATTGACAACCTGAATAGGCCAATAACCAGTAACGAGATTGAAGCAGTGATCAAAAACCTCCCAAAAAACAAGAGTCCAGGGCCTGATGGATTCCCTGGGGAATTCTACCAAACATTCAAAGAAGAAATAATACCTATTCTACTGAAGCTGTTTGGAAACATACAAACAGAAGGAAAACTTCCAAACTCATTCTATGAGGCCAGCATTACCTTAATCCCCAAACCAGGCAAAGACCCCATCAAAAAGGAGAATTTCAGATCGATATCCCTGATGAATATGGATACCAAAATCCTCAACAAGATCCTAGGTAATAGGATCCAAGAATACATTAAAAGGCCATCCACCACAACCAAGTGGGATTTATCTCCGGGATGCAAGGGTGGTTCAACATTGGCAATTCAATCAATGTGATAGAACACATTAATAAGAGGAAGGAGAAGAACCATATGGTCCTCTCAATTGATGCAGAAAAAGCATTTGACAAAATACAACATCCTTTCCTGATTAAAACTCTCCAGAGTATAGGGATAGAGGGAATATTCCTCAAGTTCATAAAATCCATCTATGAAAAACCCACAGGGAATATCATCCTCAATGGGGAAAAGCTGAGAGCCTTTCCCTTAAGATCAGGAACACGTCAAGGGTGTCCACTGTTGCCATTGTTGTTCAACATAGTACTAGAAGTCCTAGCAACAGCAATCAGACAACAAAAAGAAATAAAAGCTATTCAAATTGGCAAAGAAGAAGTCAAACTCTCTTTTCGCAGATGACATGATAATTGATGTGGAAAACCCAAAAGACTCCACCCCCAAATTACTAGAACTCATCCAGCAATTCAGTAATGTGGCAGGATACAAAATCAATGCAGAGAAATCAGTTGCTTTCTTATAGACTAACAACGCAACTGTAGAAAGAGAAATTAGAGAAAGGATTCCATTTACAATAGCACCAAAAACCATAAGATACCTCAGAATAAACCTAACCAAAGAGGTAAAGGATCTATACTCTAGGAACTGCAGAGTACTCATGAAAGAAATTGAAGAAGACACAAAAAGATGGAAAAATATTCCATGCTCATGGATCTGAAGAATTAACATTGTTAAAATATCTATGCTACCCAGAGCAATCTATACCTTCCATGCTATCCTGATCAAAATTCCAAGGACATTTTTCAAAGTGCTGGAACAAAGGATCCTAAAATTTGTATGGAATCAGAAAAGACCCCAAGTCGCCAAAGAAATGTTGAAAAAGAAAAACAAAGCTGGGCTCATCACCTTGCCCGATTTCAAGCTCTAATAGAAAGCTTGGTGATCACCAAGACAGCATGGTAGTGGCACAAAAACAGACATATAGACCAGTGGAACAGAATAGAGAACCCAGATATGGACCCTCAACTCTATGGTCAAATAATCTTCGACAAAGCAGGAAAAAGTATGCAATGGAAAAAAGACAGTCTCTTCAATAAATGGTGCTGGGAAAATTGGACAGCCACATGCAGAAGAATGAAACTCGACCATTCTCTAACACCATTCAGAAAGATAAACTCAAAGTGGATGAAAGACCTCAATGTGAGACAGGAATCCATCAAAATCCTAGAGGAGAACATAGGCAGTAACCTCTTTGACATCGGCCATAGCAACTTCTTTCAAGATACATCTCCAAAAGCTCGTGAAACAAAAGCAAAAATGAACATTTGGGACTTCATCAAGATAAAAAGCTTCTGCACAGCAAAGGAAACAGTCAACAAAACAAAGAGGCAACCCACAGAATGGGAGAAGATTTTTGCAAATGACACTACAGATAAAGGGCTGGTATGCAAGGTCTATAAAGAACTTCTCAACCTCAACACCCAAAAAACAAATAATCAAGTCAAAAAGTGGGCAGAAGATATGAAAAGATACTTCTCTGAAGAAGACATACAAATGGCTAACAGACACATGAAAAAATGTTCATCATCATTAGCCATCAGGGAAATTCAAATGAAAACCACACTGAGATACCACCTTACACCAGTTAGAATGGCAAAAATGGACAGGGTATGAAACAACAAATGTTGGAGAGGTTGTGGAGAAAGGGGAACCCTCTTACACTGTTGGTGGGAATGCAAGTTGGTACAGCCACTTTGGAAAACAGTGTGGAGGTTCCTCCAAAATTTAAAAATAGAGTTACCCTATGACCCAGTAATTGCACTCCTGGGTATTTACCCCAAAGACACAGATGTAGTGAAAAGAAGGGCCATGTGCACCCCAATGTTCATAGCAGCAATGTCCACAGTAGCCAAACTGTGGAAATAGTCGAGATGCCCTTCAACAGTTGAATGGATAAAGATGTGGTCCATATATACGATGGAATATTACTCAGCCACCAGAGAGGATGAATACCCAAGTTTTACATCAACATGGATGGGACTGGAGGAGATTCTGCTAAGTGAAATAAGTCAAGCAGAGAAAGTCAATTATCATATGGTTTCACTTATTTGTGGAACATAAGGAAATAGCATGGAGGACATTAGGAGAAGGAAGGGAAAAATGGGGGGGGGGATTGGAGGGAGAGATGAACCATGAGAGACTATGGACTCTGAGAAACAAACAGGGTTTTAGAGGGGAGGCGTGAGGGGGAATTGGTTAGCCCGGTGATGGGTATTAAGGAGGGCTCGTACTGCATGGAGCACTGGGTGTTATACAAAAACAATGGATCGTTGATCACCACATCAAAAACCAATGATGTGTTGTATGGTGACTAACATAACATAATAAAATTTTAAAAAATAAAAACAAACAAAAAAACGAAATGGTAGCCTCTGCAATGGGAGGAAATATATGCAAACGACATATCTGATAAAGAGTTGCCATCCCAAGTCTATAAAGAACTTTTCAAACTCAACACCCAAAAAACAAATAATCCAGTTAAGAAATGGGCAGAAGAAGGTGTGCCTGGGTGGCTCAGTCATTTAGGCTTCTGACCCTTCATTTGGGCTCAGGGCATGATTTCAGGTTTGTGAGATTGAACTTCCTGCTTCCTGCTACAGGTGGAGTCTGCTTGAGATTCTCTGGCTCTGTCTGCCTCTCTCCTCTCTCTCTCACTCTGTCTCTGTCTCTTTCTACCCCAATCCCTCTCTAAGTAAATAAATAAAAATCTTTAAAAAAAATGGGTAGAAAACACAAATAGACACTTTTACAAAGAAGTCATCCAGATCCTAACAAACACATGAAAAAATGCTCAACCTCACTCATGATCAGGGAAATACTAATCAAAACCCCAATGAGATACCATGTCTTGCTTGCAGAATGGCTAAAATTAACACAAGAAACAACAGGTTTAGGTGAGGATGCAGAGAAAGGGGAGTCCTCTTGCACTGTTGGTAGGAATGCAAACTGGTGCACTCACTCTGGAGAACAGTTTGGAGGTTCCTCAAAACATTAAAAATAGAATTATCCCAATATCCATCCATTGCACTACTTGGTATTTACCCAAAGGATACAAAAATATATATTCAAAGGATTATATGCGCCCTGGTGTTTTTAGCAACATTATCAACAATAGCCAGACTAAGGAGAGAGCCGAAATGGATGGATAAAGAAGAAGATTTGGTGTGTGTGTGTGTATATATATATGCAATGGGATATTACTCAGACATCAAAAAGAATGAAATGTTAGCATTTGCAATGACGTGAATGCAGCTTATATGTATTATGCTAAGTGAAATAAGTCAATCAGAGAAAGACAAATTCCATATAATTTTATTCATATGTAGAATTTAAGAAAGAAAACAGATGAACATGTGGGAATGGGGAAAAGAAAAAAGAGAGAGGGAAACAAACTTTAAGAGACTCTTAATGATAGAGAACAACCTGAGGGTTGATGAAGGGAGTAGAGTGGGGGATGGGCTATATGGGTGATGGCTATTAAAGAGGGCACTCTTTGTGATGAGCACTGAGTGTTGTATGTAAGTGATGAATCATTGAATTCTGGTCCTGAAACCAGTATTGTACTTTATGTTAACTAAATTTAAATGAAAATGAAAAACCTGTTTAGTGAACCTTAAAGCCTTCGACAAATCAGTCCGCCATTAAATACGCTTTTGCTGAAGCAGCTGTACAGTTAAACCCATCTTCATTTAACTAGGCCTTACATTTTACTCTGACATATTCTCCCCTCTGTATTAAATTCAGCATTTTTTTTTTATCACAGTAGACATATGTTTATATTCTGAGGACACTCAAACACTATGCTTGAGAAATTACAACACATCAAGCATTTCTAATTATGCAAGGAAATACCATGGGAGTTTATTTTGTTAAGGGATGTACAGTAGGGAATCAGATTAAAATAAGCAAGTCATCATTCTCCTGTGAGTTGGAATGTTGCTGTCAGAAAAGAAGTCTCCTAATAGTTGTGAATGTGTACATTGCTTAACTGAGAGTACAGTTTCTTTATAAAGTGAATGCTCAGTAATTAAAAAAAAAAACACAGTATGATCTTAATTGCTAGTTGATATCTGTCAAACATTATTTATTTAGATTATGGAGATCTCACTTGGTGTTTATGTCGAGGTAATCTTTTGCCTAGATAGTGAGGATTTGTTTTTCCTTTAGGCGCCAGTGAAATCATACAGACCTTTACATGAAAGAAAATTATGAGAATATATTCATGTTCTGGTGATGAGAACACATGAATGTTCATTAAAATGTGTGCTTAGTGGAAGTTGAAGTGGAATGTGTTGTTGAAAAATACTTTCTGAATTAGTTTAAGCTATTCTCAGTGTAATCTGTTGATTTATTTCAGTATGACATAATACATATCCAATAAAGAAAAAGTTGAGAAGGGAAATTGTGAAAATATAGAGCTACTACTAGTATACCACATGATTTTCGGGAGGAATTCAGATAACACTGATGATTCAGACACTTTAATTTTTTCCTATGTGGGAGAATTGCAAAGTAGATTGATATGATTTTTTTTTATTTGGTTACTTTATTGTCATCTCTGAGAAGTACTGTGTTGAATGCATCTGACAATAGCCATATTAAATTCAATGTTGAATTAAAAGGCCAACTTGAAATAAAATCTCTCATGAGTCACGTTGTATCAGCTTGATCTAAAATGCATAAGCATGTAATCATCAGCATTATTAGGGGTTTTAATTTCTTTTTTTTTTAATTCTTATGTTAATCCCCATACATTACATCATTAGTTTTAGATGAAGTGTTCCATGATTCATTGTTTGTGCATAACACCCAGTGCTCCATGCAGAATGTGCCCTCCTCAATACCCACCACCAGGCTAACCCATCCTCCCACCCCCCTCCCCTCTAGAACCCTGTTTGTTTTTCAGAATCCATCGTCTCTCATGGTTCATCTACCCCTCCGATTTCCCCTGCTTCATTCTTCCCCTCCCGCTACCTTCTTATTCTTCTTTTTTTTTTGTCTTAACATATATTGCATTATTTGTTTCAGAGGTACAGATCTGAGATTCAACAGTCTTGCACAATTCACAGCGCTTACCAGAGCACATACCCTCCCCAGTGTCTATCACCCAGTCACCCCATCCTTCCCACCCCACCCC
>NC_058419.1:50880929-50883453 GCF_002201575.2 Neomonachus schauinslandi | reverse complement strand
GACATTGCTGCTATAAACATCGGGGTGCACGTACCCCTTCGGATCCCTACTTTTGTATCTTTGGGGTAAATACCCAGTAGTGCAATTGCTGGATCATATGGTAGCTCTATTTTCAACTTTTTGAGGAACCTCCATACTGTTTTCCAGAGTGGCTGCACCAGCTTGCATTCCCACCAACAGTGTAGGAGGGTTCCCCTTTCTCCGCATCCCTGCCAACATCTGTCATTTCCTGACTTGTTAATTTTAGCCATTCTGACTGGTGTGAGGTGGTATCTCATTGAGGTTTTGATTTGGATTTCCCTGATGCCGAGCGATATTGAGCACTTTTTCATGTGTCTGTTGGCCATTTGGATGTCTTCTTTGGAAAAATGTCTGTTCATGTCTTCTGCCCATTTCTTGATTGGATTCTTTGTTCTTTGGGTGTTGAGTTTGATGAGTTCTTTATAGATTTTGGATACTAGCCCTTTATCTGATATGTCATTTGCAAATATCTTCTCCCATTCTGTCGGTTGTCTTTTGGTTTTGTTGACTATTTCCTTTGCTTTGCAAAAGCTTTTTATCTTGATGAAGTCCCAATAGTTCATTTTTGCCCTTGCCTCCCTTGCCTTTGGCGATGTTTCTAGGAAGAAGTTGCTTCGGCTGAGGTCAAAGAGGTTGCTGCCTGTGTTCTCCTTTAGGATTTTGATGGACTCCTGTCTCACATTGAGGTCTTTCAACCATTTGGAGTCTATTTTTGTGTGTGGTGTAAGGAAATGGTCCAGTTTCATTCTTCTGCATGTGGCTATCCAATTTTCCCAACACCATTTGTTGAAGAGACTGTCTTTTTTCCATTGGACATTCTTTCCTGCTTTGTCAAAGATGAGTTGACCATAGAGTTGAGGGTCCATTTTTGGGCTCTCTATTCTCTTCCATTGATCTATGTGTCTGTTTTTGTGCCAGTACCATGCTGTCTTGATGATGACAGCTTTGTAATAGAGCTGGAAGTCCGGAATTGTGATGCCGCCGGCTTTGCTTTTCTTTTTCAACATTCCTCTGGCTATGCGGGGTCTTTTCTGGTTCCATACAAATTTTAGGATTATTTGTTCCATTTCTTTGAAAAAAGTGGATGGTATTTTGATGGGGATTGCATTGAATGTGTAGATGGCTCTAGGTAGCATTGACATCTTCACAATATTTGTTCTTCCAATCCATGAGCATGGAACGTTTTTCCATTTCTTTGTGTCTTCCTCCATTTCTTTCATGAGTATTTTATAGTTTTCTGAGTATAGATCCTTTGTCTCTTTGGTTAGATTTATTCCTAGGTATCTTATGGTTTTGGGTGCAATTGTAAATGGGATCGACTCCTTAATTTCTCTTTCTTCTGTCTTGTTGTTGGTGTATAGGAATGCCACTGACTTCTGTGCATTGATTTTATATCCTGCCACTTGACTGAATTCCTGTATGAGTTCTAGCAGTTTTGGGGTGGAGTCTTTTGGGTTTTCCACATAAAGTATCATATCATCTGCAAAGAGTGAGAGTTTGACTTCTTCCTTGCCAATTTGGATGCCTTTGATTTCTTTTTGTTGTCTGATTACTGTGGCTAGGACTTCCAATACTATGTTGAATAGCAGTGGTGATAGTGGACATCCCTGCCGCGTTCCTGACCTTAGGGGGAAAGCTCTCAGTTTTTCCCCATTGAGAATGATATTCGCTGTAGGTTTTTCATAGATGGCTTTTATGATATTGAGGTATGTACCCTCTATGCCTATACTCTGAAGAGTTTTGATCAAGAAAGGATGCTGTACTTTGTCAAATGCTTTTTCTGCATCTATTGAGAGGATCATATGATTCTTGTTCTTTCTTTTGTTAATGTATTGTATCACATTGATTGATTTGCGGATGTTGAACCAACCTTGCAGCCCAGGGATAAATCCCACTTGGTCATGGTGAATAATCCTTTAATGTACTGTTGGATCCTATTGGCTAGTATTTTGGTGAGAATTTTTGCATCCATGTTCATCAGGGATATTGGTCTGTAATTCTCCTTTTGGATGGGGTCTTTGTCTGGTTTTGGGATCAAGGTAATGCTGGCCTCATAAAATGAGTTTGGAAGTTTTCCTTCCATTTCTATTTTTTGGAACAGTTTCAGAAGAATAGGTATTAATTCTTCTTGAAATGTTTGGTAGAATTCCCCTGGGAAGCCATCTGGCCCTGGGCTTTTGTTTTTTGGGAGATTTTTGATGACTGCTTCAATTTCCTTAGTGGTTATAGGTCTGTTCAGGTTTTCTATTTCATCCTGGTTCAGTTTTGGTAGTTGGTACATCTCTAGGAATGCATCCATTTCTTCCAGGTTATTTAATTTGCTGGCATAGAGTTGCTCATAATATGTTCTTATAATTGTTTGTATTTCTTTGGTGTTGGTTGTGATCTCTCCTCTTTCATTCATGATTTTGTTGATTTGGGTCCTTTCTGTTTTCTTTTTGATAAGTCTGGCCAGGGGTTTATCAATCTTGTTAATTCTTTCAAAGAACCAGCTCCTAGTTTC
>NC_058419.1:50632083-50860929 GCF_002201575.2 Neomonachus schauinslandi | reverse complement strand
CACACACTAGATTTGGGGTGTATTTTGGTCTTTTAGAAGAAAGTGCCTCCCAAAATTTTAAAGAAAGAAAAACTTATACATGTACAAAAATAAGGGTTGATCTGATGAAGGGATGGAATATGACTGTAAAGATGGAAATTATAAAAAATTTTATAAAAGGAATTGATAAGAAGTTGTTTGAAAAAAGAAAGAAGAGGATTTAAAAAAAGAAAAAAAAAAGGGAGAGGATGTGATCAGGCAGGGGAATAGAAAACACCATATACTAGAGATTTAGGGTATATTTTAATCTGTTAGAAGAAACTATCTCAAAATTTTAAAGAGAGAACAACTTATATATATAAGCCAAAAATACGGGTAACTACTATGAAGGGATAGAATATGACTCTAAAAATGAAAAATAAAAATGTTTTTTTTTTTTTAAAAAAAGGGATTGATAAGATGTTGGTTGAAAAAGGGAAAAAGAAAAATTCAAAAAGAAAAAAAAAAGGAAAAAAGACAGTTAAAAAAATTAACTTTGAAAGACTACAGAATCATGGTAAAAAAGCCATGAATTCTATGTGCAGTAGTCCCCTAGCGCTGGAGTTCTGCCGTTCTCATTGATCGGTAAACTTGGTCTTGGCTGGCTGTTCTCGCTGATCTTCTGGGGAGGGGCCTGTTGCCGTGGTTTCCAAATGTCTTTGCGGGAGGCAGAATTGCCCCGCCCTTGCCCCCTCCCAGCTAAGTAATCTGCTCGGGTTTGCTCTCTGGGGCTTTTGTTCCCTGCGAGCTTTCCGTACAGCTTTGGAGGCGGAGAGTGAAAATGGCGGCCTCCCAATCTCCGCCGCGGAGGAGCCGAGAACTCGGGGCCCCGCTTCTCAGTGAGCCCCCAGAGAAAATCCGTCAGTCACTCCCGTCTCCAGCCGCACTCCGTGCTCACCCGGCCTGTGACCGCGGGTTTCTATCTCTGGCACCCGACCCCGGGTGGAGTCTCCAAACCCAGCAGATCCCTGCGGCGCACTCCCGCGAGGCTCCTCCCGGGGGAGGAAGGTGAGTCTCCCCGGATCTGCCGCTTGTTGGGTCCCTGCTGGAGGAACATTGGTCCGACTGTGCCGCGGATCACGGTTTATGGCAACCCCGAGCTGAGAGCCCGCGCCTGGGCTCCGCCTCTGCAGCCGGCTTCCCTGCTCCGATCCCTGGGAGCTCTGCCACACTCAGGCACCCCCGGTTTTTCTGTGACCCGTGGGTCCTGAGACCACACTGTCCCGGAGGGTTCCACCCCCCGCTTAGCCAGCAGAGTGATGTCCCTCAGCAGAGCAGACTTCTAAAAGTTCTGATTCTGTGCACCGTGGCTCTATCACTTGCCAGAAGCGGCCGCCGGAGGCCCCTCCCCCGCCGTCTATCCTCCCGAATATCGCCTCGGATTCACTTCTCCGCACGTCCTACCTTCCAGAAAGTGGTCGCTTTTCTGATGAGAGAGTTGTTGCTCTTCTTTTCTTCGATCTCCTGTTGAGTTTGTAGGTGTTCAGAATGGTTTGATCCCTATCCAGCTGAATTCCTGAGAGGAGACGAAATCCAGGTCTCCTACTCCTCCGCCATCTTGCTCCGCCCCCCACCTGGAGATTTTTTTTTGTTCCATTCTAGTCTTGTTGCTTTTGGTCTTTGTTTTCCACTCAGAGAGTCTCCTTTAATATTTCTTCCAGGGCTGGTTTAGTGGTCACAAATTCCTTCATTTTGTTTGTGAAATTCTTTATCTCTCCTTGTATTCTGAATGATAGCCTTGCTGAATAATATATTCTTGGCTGCATATTTTTCCCATTCATCACGTTGAATATATCCTGCCACTCCCATCTGGCCTGCCAAGTTTCTTTGGTGATCTGCTGCTAACCTGATTTGTGTTCCATTGTAGGTTAAGGATTTGTTTTCCCTTGTTGCTTTCAGGATTCTTTCCTTATCTCTGTAATTGGCAAATTTTACTACCATATGTCTTGGTGTTGGCCGGCTTTTGTTGATTTTGATGGGAGTTCTTTGTGCCTCCTGGATTTGGATGTTTCCTTCTTCCCCCAGATTGGGGAAGTTTTTAGCTATAACTTGTTTAAGTAAACCTTCTGCCCCTTTTTGCCTCTCTTCTTCTGGGACTCCTATGATATGGACGTTATTATGCTTTCCATAAAGGATCACTGAGTTCCCTAAGTCTTCATTCACGATCCAATATTTTTCTTTACCTCTTATTTTCAGTCTTATTATTTTCCATAATTTTATCTTCTATATTACTTATTTGTTCGTCTACTTCTTCCATACTTGTGGTCATTACATCCAGTTGGTTTTGCATCTCAGTTATAGAATGTTTTATTTTGGCCTGACTAGATTTTAGGTCTTTTATCCCTGCAGTAAGGGTCTCTCTGCTTTCTTCTATGCTTTTCTCAAGCCCAGCTAGTATGCTTATGATTGTGGTTTTAAATTCTGGTTCAGGTGTATTACTTATATCTCTTTTGATTAGCTCCCTGTCTGTGACCTCATGTTGTTTGTTCTTTTTGAATGAATTCCTTTGTCCTTGCATTTTGTCTAGGTCTTGTCTTTTGTGTGTTAAGAATACCTGTGCCTGGTCCTATTTCCACTATAACTGAAGCTTTCAACGCTCTATGATCAATAGACCTGGTGGGTGCACGGTTTTGTCTTCATTTTCTGGGGAAGGGTTCTGTTGCTGCTCTGGCTCCCAATCACACTTGCCTGTTATAAAAGGCACATGAAGTGTACTAGGGGGTGGGGTGTGGTGTAATCAGGCCCAAGCCTCCATTGTGTGCGCTGTGCTGCTTGTTGAAAGTCTGTTCATGTTGATGGGAGGGGTGAAAAATGGCATTGGCCTGCTCTCTTCCCTGGAAAGGGGAGTTTGCATCCACCACTTTTCAGGAAGCCCTCTTAGAAGCGCAAACAATCTACCCTCTTGTGTCCCAGGCTTCCATCAGATCCCTGCCTCTACCATGTCTGTTTTTGCACTGTCAGCCCACCCATTGGCAGTGCAATGTTCCTGTCTTTTATCCCTGGCATGTGGCTGGGTTTTAGAACTCCAAATTTTAGAGACCCAGTGCAGTGCAGAACTGCCCTGATCCTCTGGGTGAGGTCTTGAGACACTGTGGCTGGTACAGGTTTCTCATAGAAAAGCAGTTATATGACTGCTCAGGGGCTTGGGTTTTAAGGTAAAGCATAACAAAAAGCTGGCATTCAGGCTAGTTGCCCTCAGCAGGTGTCTTTGATAGGGGATGTCAAACCACATTGATCTTGTTGCTTTTCAGGGATGTGTTGACTATTATTCTCTCTTATTTCAGCCACATAAATTTTATAATCAGTTTGTCAAGTTTAAACAACAGCAAAAATTCAGTCATAATATTTGATTACAATTGCATAAACTTGCGAAGTTGTGTCTATTGAGATTCTTATATTTGATTCTTCCTATCTTTGAACATGGCATGTGTATCTATTTATTTACATCATTTTTAACAACTTTGAAAAAAAAAATTTTGACACTTCCTAATTTATCTGTTGGTCCATATTTTAGTTATTTTTTTAAATCTAAATTAGACAATATGTTTACTGTTTCATCCATGTTTACTTAAATTTAGTCATATATTTAACTTATGTTTATACCTTCCTTTTTATATGACAGCTTCGTTCTAGGATCATTTTATTTCTTACTGAAACACATTTTTTAGAGTACCTTTAATGAGATTTTGGTCATAGTAAACACTTTAAAGTTTGATAATATGTTTATTTCATCTTTGAACTTAAAAGATATTTGCAATGGATATATAATTCTAGCTTTCAAATTATTTTCTCTCAGCAGTGTAAACAGATTTTTTCATCAATACCTCGTTTTGATTGTTGTTAAGCAACATTAATTCCTCTGTTTATCCTGATTCATTGGGCTTCCTGAATTTAATGATTGTTATTTTATCCATACTGGAAAATTATTAGCCTTTTTTTTAAGCCATTTTTATTTAAAGTATTATCTTTTATTCTCTCTATTCATAGTTGCCTTTGTAATTCTAATTGAACATATTTTAAACATTCTCACTCTGTTTAGGTTTTCTTGTGTTTACATCTCATGGTTTGTCTTTATGTTGTGTACTTTACTGGATATTTTTTAGGCCTGTTGTCCAGTTTACTTATTCTTTTTATGATTTGTGCCTCATCTTCTGTTTTACCTAATCCAATGAATTTCTAATATCAATTATTACATTTCTTATCTCTAGAAATTGTTTTTCCAGTATTATATCTTGTGTCTTTATAAGTCTAATTCTATCGTTTGTTTTTGCTGACTTTACTAATGTTTCTTCACAGCTTTCTATGTTATCTTTATTTTTATTGTGAACTAATGGTTACTAAACTTTATCTGTGAGAATACTTTGAAACTGAAGTTTAAAGGTACTTTTTTCTTGGAAATTTGCATGAATTATTGCCAGACGTCTGGGAGCACTACCAAAGACTAATCACTTTAAATTTAAATTTAAATTTAAATTCATTCTCTCTCTCTTTATCTCTCCTTCAGTATGTGTGTGTGTGTGTGTATATATATATATATTTTTTTTTTTTTTTTTTTTTTTGACAACTAGGTAGTTAAATTCTGGCCAAAAACCTGCATGGGAGGTGTCTTGTGGTTAGAGATTTATAGGGGAGAAACCCCATACCCTAGATCCCAGAGTCAAGGCGAAAGTAGGCAAGATTTCATACTGTTTTCCTCTGTGGGTGAGCATTGTTTTTTCTTGAAGGTAAGCCTTTCACTGGGGATATTATCTTTTGGGGTCTTATATTTACACAAGAAATTGAATTGAATTTTCCCTCTCATCTTGTAAAAGGTCTAGGCTTTGTGTATGCTCCATCTTAATATTTTAGGCACATTAAAGGTGAAAACTCCAGACCACTTGGTAGATGTTCCTAAGATCGTCTTAGTCTTCAGTATTTGGTTATGTCTCTGGATTAGTGCTTTTTTTTTTTTTAAGGTATTTTTAAAGAATTTTATGTGTTCTATAAATTGACAGCCCCTACTCCATTTGACTACCCAGTTGACTAGGATAACCAGTCAGCTAGAAGTAAAAGTATTTTCTAAAGTATCTCAATGATGCTTTTATTGGGAAGTTGGGACAAACCTGTTAGATACTTCTCATCTGCCACCATGTTTAAGTCAGTGTATTTTACATTCCAAGTATACCTGATGTGTCAAAATGTCCAGTGCATTATGAATGCTTCATATTGGCTTTATACTTTTATGCTTATTTTGGATGCAGGTGTCTATAACCTGTTCTTACATGAAAACACAGAAGTAGGGGCCCCTGGGGGGCTCAATCGGTTAAGCCTCTGCCTTCGGCTCAGGTCATGATCCCAAGATCCTGGAATTGAGCCCTGCTTTAGGCTCCCTGCTCAGTGGAGAGCCTGCTTCTCCCTCTCCCTCTGCTGCTCCCACTGCTTGTGCTCTCTCTCTTTCTCTCTATCAGATAAATAAATAAAATCTTAAAAAAACCCAGAGACGTAAATACTTAAGGATAGTCAATCATGTATGACAGTTTCTAGTATAAATCTCTTCAACTAATTGAAATGACTTTCTGGTACTATGGTCTCAGAAATAGAAGCAACCTCGTGTTTGCGTGTTATTGTTTTCCTAGATAGTGGTGTTTTTACATTTGGATCTGCATAGGTATGGTAGCATTCTGATATTTCATGTTTTCTTTAACTATATGCATATTCTGTTAGTGTGCTAATTTTCACAGTATACATAGAATTGCATCATTTCATTTGACCAAACAAAAATCAAGGGAGAGAAACACTGACTTTGTGAAGTGAAATGATTGGGTATAGATGAATAAACACCCCTGTAGAGTTGGCTGAAATTTCCAGGTATTTTTTTTGGCGTAGTCTACATCAAGTGCATTGCAATACTCTCATTTCATGATCTGTAAGCTGTTAGCACTCTTCAGACTCCCTAGATAGTTGTATTGACTGTTGGAGTAATATTCAGCTTTGGAAACATCTATATATAGTATTTAATAATAATGCATCCTTGCATTTGTGGCAGTTTGTCATGGACATTTTAAGGTATTGTATACCTGTTACCTGTTTTAACAGATATGAATCTATTCTATTATGTATCTGAGAATATCAGTTGGCCCACTTATATGAGAAGATATTTTATATTTTATTTGAAATGTGTTAATTTAAAATACATATAGGTTATATAATATGTAGAAGAATATTAATCACATGGATAGTCTGTGTTATATTTAGGATGAACATATTACAGCTAGACCTGGGCATACACTCCTCATATTTTATTCAATATTCATAGTCATTCATTCTGTATATTCTATATTTTTAATTCTAAAAATCACCTTCTAGGTTTAATATGATTTCTGATTTTTATTTTTAGTACAAAGAGGGAGATAAATGAAATAGAAGATAATCAACATCAAAGGAATAGTGTTAGTAATTATCTTCCAGATTAAGTGTAAATCATATACATTATTTTAGGAAACAATGCATTTTCTCAACAAATAGGATCGTGATATTAGCAGGGGTTGAATTTTTTGTGTACAAAGTAGTCACAGTTTTTCTTGTTATTATTATAGAAGTTGTAAATATATCTGTGATCTCCATCAACCTACTACAGAGCTAGAATACTTTAACACATTTAATTGAGCTTAAGTTAGGAAATGTTTGAATACCATGTGATTTCTGTGTGTATATTTTTGGCTGTAGAATATAAAAGGATTGAACTCCGAAGAGATTTTGCTGGTTAAGAGTTGTCAGAACTTGTGACTGAGGGGTAAGCCAGTTTGAAAGCTTAGAAGATGGAGAGAATGCCAGTTCTTGCTGGCAGAATGGGGCTGTTAGGAGATGCTGATAAGAGGTAAGAATCAGTAAGAAGCTGATAAGATAAGAGGTAAGAATAAGAGTGCAGATGAATTCTCCTTTAGATTTGTTCAGTTTGAGTTAATGTTAGGATATCTAGGTGGGACTGTCAAAAACAAGGAACTTGAAGCTGGCTACCCATGGTGAGAGCTGGAGCTATTGGTTTGACATATTAACACTGAGGTAATGTTGATCCTGGGAGGGTCGGTGAGCTTTCTAGAGGACTGGAGAAAAGTTTCCTTACATGGGACAAGTTGATTAAATAGGTAGGAAACCTGTCAAAGCCTGCTTCTTTGGAAGGCGCAATTGTTATACTCCAGGGTCAGGAATTTTCTCATCAAGGGTTCAATGCTTGTGTGTCCTTTTATCAACTAATATTATTTTTTTTAAAGGGTGGCTCCATGGAGAAGGCTAGAAAAGCTCCCCCTGAATGCTTTAGGCCAGTTAATCAGCATTTTAATATACTTTAGTTGGCTTTTTGAGTCTATTATAGGAGTTGTAGAAATGTTAGTAATCAAATCAAAAGGAGAGAAATATATTTTGAATAAAATGCAATACAAATTATCATCAGTCATATGTTGATTATGGTTCCACTGTGTAGTTAGGAGTATATATGGCTCTTTTGAACCTGTAATCTTCATGAGGGCAGAATCTCTAGTGGTTAACATGGTGGCAATCCCATATTTGGCAGCCAGTATATATTAGCTGCATGGATGAAAGAAACACAAAATAAGTATAGAACCAGGCCCAGCGTCAATGTGTATGCCATTTAACCCAAAGAACAAGAGCGCATAAATGTGATTTAAGAGTATGAAATATACGCACATAATTTGAGATATGCCATAAGAAAGTATTGAAAAACATATAATGAAGTAGAATGGTCAAGGGACTGAGTTTTTTAACTAGATAAAATGGGAGAGGGTTGTGTTGAGATCACAGAGATTTATTCAGGACTTTGGGGAAACTTTTCTGGTCTGGATTTAAAAAAGGAAATAAAGTATTTGTAAACATAAGTTAAAATAATTCTGTTTTGGGGCGCCTGGGTGGCTCAGTTGGTTAAGCGACTGCCTTCGGCTCAGGTCATGATCCTGGAGTCCCTGGATCGAGTCCCGCATCGGGCTCCCTGCTCGGCAGGGAGTCTGCTTCTCTCTCTGACCCTCCCCCCTCTCATGTGCTCTCTCTCATATAAATAAATAAAATCTTTAAAAAAAAAAAAATAATAATAATTCTGTTTTGTATACATATATATGTATCTCCTATATAATTCTATATGAAATATAAATATGTATATGTCTATCCATACACACACTGTAATAATATATTTTTAAAGGAATAAATAATAAATTTAAAAAAAGAAATACTGGCCTCAATTCATTTATATGGCGAATGATAGACTTAATTACAGTGAACCTAACCCTACTCTTCTACTAAAATGACTTAATGAGATATAAGACAAAAAAGAAAGGTTATGTTTTGGCAAGAAGGAAAGGGCATTATGGTTCAATACTTTCACTTAACTAACCTTTAAGTGTGCAGTTAACATTTAAAGGAAATAAAGTTTTGAAAGTATTATAGAGTAATTGTAAAAATGTAAAAAGTAGTTAAAAGCCCATAGTCTGTTAGGAGAAATTTCTTCAGATAACAGTGACAATCAGCAGAAAGTAGATTTGTGATATGTAAAAGATGAAGAAAAATCTGCTCATTTAGTGACATAGTTACTGCTTTCCCCTTTGTTGTTTTCTTTGTAAACTTCCGCTCATTGACATTTTCTAGGATGAAACTTTCGTATTGGCTGAGAATCGATCTTTTAAACACAAATCTTGAAGTATTTGAAAGAAGATGCTCAGTACTAAACAGGAGGAGTGGGAGGGAAAAATGGAAGGGATGCAACTTTATAAGATATTTGCCTATCACCTCACAATTTGTCAGAATCTAAATTGCATTTTAAAATTTATAGTATCTAGCTCCTATTATGAACAGCTTTTCACTTACAGAGTGTGTCAGAACTCACCATTGCAATTTATTTAGAGAATATAAGTAGTGATAGTATCACTAAGCTACCAAAAGTCAAAAGCTGTATTAAATTTTTTAAGTTTAAAATACTTGTCCAGTCTTATCAGTTCACCTGTATTTTTCTTTTATTCCTAGTTACTATTGCAGGACCGCAACTCTTTCCAAAAGCCCCTACATTAGATCTTTTTAGGGGTCTCCAAAAATATCTTATGCATCCCATGAACTAGATTTGTCAGCTACCATGTGGCAGTTGTGGGTAATTTTACTCATTTCCTGTTTTGAAGCTTCTCCTAAGGATGACTGTATATGGGGAGAGGGGAGGAGTTTTCCCATGGGCCACAGCTATTGTGTACTGAAGCCCTCTGTGTGCAAAGGGTATGCAGTGTTCTATGCAAAATACAGAAACATACGTTTCTTCCTTTCTCTCCTTTTTTAATATACTTGACTAGAGGTGTACCAAAGTGTGCTCATCACACAGCTCCCCTTTCCACAGCACTCAGACATTTGACTGTGTTGGGGGTGGGCAGGCTGAGCCTGGTGATACAACCAAGAAACACATCTGCTGCACTCAGAATCACTCCAATCCTTTTGAAAATACAGGCTTTCTTCCTGCATTTTTTTTAAAGATTTTATTTATTCATTTGAGACAGAGAGAGAGAGTACATGAGCACGGGGAGAGGCAGAGGGAGAGGGAGAAGCAGGCTCCCCGCTGAGTCAGGAGCCTGATGTGGGACTCGATCCCAGGACCCTGGGACCACGACCTGAGCAGAAGGCAGACGCTCAACCATTTGAGCCACCCAGGTGCTCCCATCTTCCTGCATTTTAAAATGCAGGTTGGCTTTCTTATTGCATGATACACTTCAATTAGGCAGGAAATTTCTCTCCCAGGAGGCCCCTTAGTCTACCATACAAATGGAATTCCAGGTGATTCTGCAGACTGTCCACTTTAGTCTCAAACCATGCCTTGAACTTGTATTTTTTTTTTTTTTTCATTTTTTCTCTTGACATGCTTTTGATGAGTAAGTGAAAGAGAGTGGAGGCAAATTTGTACTGGTTTGTCTCTCTTTTGTCATCTTATCTTCCTGCCTCTTCTATTCAGGAATTTATGGGCATGAAAACATATTAATGTTCAATCTTATAATACATCTTTGTGTATAAAGTTTAGTGTGTAGGTAAAAAAAAAAATCAGGTATCTTTAGGGATTGACTGTGATAGCCACTTGCAACATGGGATTCTAACAGAAGCTGATTCATTAAGCAATAAGTAGTATAATAGTAGTCTGCGTTTGTTACACATGAGAGAGAGTGAGTTTTATTCCAAATCTTACTTGTAAATAGAACCTACTAATCACTGGCAGTTATGTAAGTTTGTAACACAGCCATAAAATGGTATCCAGAATCAGAATACATCTAAGTCTGCTGAATGTGTTAAATATTTCATATAGCTGAAGAGAAGAAGAAACGGTATGTCACCTACTATGGAGCCTGCATTCTGAAGATGAGTTATCAGGTTACCTATAGCTAGAAGAGAAACAAAGTAACAGTGTTTCACATTCTGAGCTGAAATTTTATTTTAGTCCTGATTCATACTATTGTACTTATTTTCACAGTTAAAATTGAGATGAAAAGTTTGAAATATGCAGAATTGGTATTTTTTAATAATTTTAATACCGTTCTTAATCTTTCTAGCTTAGTTGCCTTGTAGTCACAATTATTGAAGTACCCAAACTGATTCGTTGTTTTTCATAATAACATACTTGACCAAAAATCCCATTAACAGAAAAATTTTTAAAAAACAATTGAGTAATTTACATGTATTGAAAATTGTTCTGGAGAAATGGAAATAATAAATTGGTATTTACTTGCCTTTTCATTTTATAAAAGAAAATTATATTAATGAGGCAAAATAATGGATGTTCTTAATTTCATTTGGTTATATGTACATGTTGTTATATCAATATTCATATTTCTTTTAAGTGAAAGGGCATGATATTTTAAATTTGGTTTCATCAGTTACACAATGGATGCCATTGCAGGCCTAGAGTTTAATGGAAATGCAAAATTAACTAGAAGGAGGGAAAATATAAGCAGAGAGAACAAAAGATAACTTGTACAGTTGTACAGAACATGATACAGTAATTTCCCATGGGACTTATGCTATATGTTGCCTACTGTATCTTTTAATGTGTACTTGTGTTTATTAAGGGATATTGGCCTGAGGTAGTAGTTGTCTTGTGTCTTAGACCAGTTTTGATATCAAGGTAATGATGGCTTTGTAGAATGAGTTAGGAAGTGTTCCCTTCTCTTAATTTTTTTGGAAGAGTTTGAAAAGGAATGGTGTTAATTTTTATTTAAATATTTGATGGAATTCATCAGTGAATCTCTCAGGTCCTGGGCTTTTCTTTGTTGCGAGGTTTTTGGTTACTTACACAATCTCCTTACTTGTTATAGGTCTACTCAGATTTTCTTTTTTTTCCCCCTGGACTCAATTTTTGTAGTTTGTGTGTTTCTAGGAATTTGTCAATTTCTTCTAGGTTATCCAATTTGCTAGTGTACAATTATTCATAGTATCCTCTTATAATCTTTTTTAATTTCTATAAAATCAGTAATAATGTCCCAACTATCATTTCTGATTTTAGTTATTAGAGTCTTCTTTTTGTTGTAGCTAAAGATTTGTCAATTTTGGAATCAACTTTCAGTATCATTGATTTTACTCTATTGGTTTTCCAGTTCTCTAATTAATTAATTACATTTTACCTCTGTTCTAATTTATAGATTTCCTTCTTGCTTTGGTTTGAGTATGATTTTCCTCTAGCTCTTTAAGGTATACAATTAGGTTATTGATTTGAAACCTTTCTTCTTTTTTAATGTAGATGTTTATTGCTTTAATTTTCCTCTTAGCACTGCTTTTGCTGAATTCCGTAAGTTTTAGCATGTTGTGTTTTCATTTTCATTCATATCAAGGTATTTTCTAATTTCCCCTGTAATTTCTTCTATGACTCATTGCTTTTTAAAGAGTGTGTTATTTCTGCATATTTGTGAATTTTCTCCTTTTCCTTTGTTATTTATTTCTAGTGACATTTCCATTGTGATCACAAATGATATTTTGCGTGATTTCAGTCAGTTAAAATTTATTAGGGGTTGTTTTTTGGTCTAATATGTGATATATCTTGGAGAATGTTCCATGTGCACTTAAGAAGAATGTACATTCTGCTGTTGTTAGGAAGAATGTTTTGTATAAATATATTCGGGGTAATCAGATTATAGTGATGTCCAAATTCTCTATTTTCTTGTTATTCTTCTGTTTTCTTATTCTATCCATTATTGAAAGTGGAGTATTAAATACTCCACCTATTGGGGCGCCTGGGTGGCTTAGATGGTTAAGTGTCCGACTGTTCATTTTGGCTCAGGACATGATCTCTCAGGATTGTGTGATCAAGCCCTGCATCAGGCTCTACACTCAGCGCAGAGTCTGCTTGTCCCTCTCCCTCTGCTATGCCTCTCCCTTTCTCTGTCTCTCTCGCAGATAAATAAATAAAATCTTAAAAAAATACTCCACCTATTATTTTATTTATTTTTTAAGTTTATTTATTTAAGTAATCTCTACACCCCACATGGGACTTGAACTCACAACCCCAGATCAAGAGTCACATGCTCTTCTGACTGAGCCAGCCATGGGCCCTTCCACCTATTATTTTAGAACTGCCTTTTCCTCTCTTCAATTCTGTCAATTTTTATTTCATATATTTTTGAGCTCTGCTTTCAGTTGGGCATTTGCTTATAATTATATCTTCCTGATGGCATTGAAAATTTTATCAATATAGAATATCCTTCTTTGTCTCTTGTTACTTTTTTTTATTTCAAGTTTATTTTGTCTAACAATAATATAGCCACCACAGTTTGTTTTTGTGTATGTGTGTGTATATGTGGTTACTATTTACATGGAATATGTTTTTCCATTCTTTTGCTTTCAACCTCTTTGTATCTTTTTATCTAAAGCTGAGTCTTATGTAGACTGTGTATAGATAAATATGTTTGTTTTTAAATCCAATCTTCCAAGCTCTTTCTTTTAATTGGAGATTTTAATTTATATACATTTAAAGTAATTATTCCTAAAGAAGGGCTTAGTTCTTCCAGTTAGCTGTTTTCTGTATCTCTTACATGTTTTTGTTCCTTAATTTCTCTATTACCATTTTTATATTTGATTTGTTTTTGGTAGCCTACTATTTTGATTCCCATCTTTATTTCTGTGTTTTCAGTTATTTTCTTATTAGTTTCTTTAGGGATTATAATTAATATCTTAAACTTATAACAACCCATTTTTAATAATACAAACTTAGTTTTCATAACATCCACTCTTCCTATACATATTTGTCCTTTTTATATTGTTTTTGTCACAGACTGCATCATTGCACATTGTATGATCAT
Source organism: Neomonachus schauinslandi (assembly GCF_002201575.2). Taxonomy (NCBI): domain Eukaryota; kingdom Metazoa; phylum Chordata; class Mammalia; order Carnivora; family Phocidae; genus Neomonachus; species Neomonachus schauinslandi. The sequence goes on along the minus strand of NC_058419.1, from coordinate 50,847,613 downwards.
TAACATAGATTTTTAATTATTGTGTTACTCATTTGCCTTGTAAATCATAGAAAAAGGTTATAAACCAAAAGTACAATAACATCGGGTTTTATATTTATCTATGTAATTCCCTTTATAATTGTTCATTATTTCTTATGTCTTTGAATTACTGTTTAGTGTCCTTTTATTTCTGTCTGTAGGACCTCTTAGTATTTCTTACAGAACAGGTTTGCTAGCAGTAAATTATATTTGTTGTTGTTGTTGTTAATTTGGGAATATCTACTTTCTCCATCATTGTTTAAAGGAGGTTAGTTTGGTGGATACAGAATTCTTGGTTCAGAGTTTTTTTTTTTTTAAATTTCAGAACTTTAAATATGTTATCCCACTACCTTTTTGCTTACATTGGAGAAATCAGATATCAGTCTTACTGTGGGTCCCTTAAATGTGACAATTCACTTCCTCTTGCTGTTTTAAAATCACTCCCTTTCTTGGCAATTTGATTCAATGTATCTCAGTGTGGACTTCTTTCAGGTCCTGCTCAGAACTGATGTATTTGTTCATAGTTTCCTTTAGCTCATTGAACATATTTAAGATAGTTGATTTAGTGTTTTTGACTAATTCGAAAATCTGAGTTTATTCAGGGATAGTTTCTGTCATATTCTTTTTTTTTCTTTCCTGTGTAGCTTATGCCTTCCTGTTTTTTTGTTTGTTTGTTTGGGTTTTTTTGTTTTGTTTTGTTTTTGCAGGCCTTGTGATTTTTTGTTGTTTTTGAGAACTGGACATTTGAGTCTATTTTAACTCTGGAATTTGGATTTTTCTACTCCTCAATGACTGCTGATTTTTGTTTGCTGAGAGCTGTAGTTATTTGTTTGTAATTTTTCCCAACAGTTGTTGCAAGCTGTATTTTCCTTGTGTATGGTTACTGGATTTAGGGTTTTATTATCTCTGCTGTCAGCCAGTAATCTGACAAAGATTTCCTTAAATGTCTGGTTCCAAAAAGCAGGGGGAGGTGTTTCTGTCTATTTAAGTCTTCTGATAGATGCCATCTTGGGAAGCTACTGCAACCTAAGAGGGTTGAAACCAAGGCAAGCACCGTACCGGCCCTTCAGGAAACCAAAATACACGTCCTCAAATTTCAAATAACATGAGTCCCACTGCCCACCCTGGCATCAGCCAGCACCTCTTCACAGTGGTGCTGAGGAATGGGGTTTGATACCCATTTTGTGCATGTTGTTCTCTTACCAGAGAGCAGCAGTGTCTCCCTTCAACAAGCACTTCCTTTGTTGTAAGTATCCAATTAGGTTTCAGTGTTTTGAAGTAGTTTATTTACTCTTTCTAGCTCAGTGATTACTTTCGTGGTGGGACCAATCCCTGGAATGTACTTTTCTGCCATTTTGTGTCAACCTTACTTTCTTAAATCTCTTTTTCCTGCTTTTCTTCCTTTGGTATGTCTTTTGAAATCCCATACATGTCCCCAAAATGTTGGTTGCATGCTAATGTAATGATAATTAAAACTGTATCATAGTCCAAGATAAACTAGGTTGAGAAGAATTAATCAATTTTGATTCTCTTCAGCATCAAACTTGAACATGTATCAGACTTCATTACTTTCGCTTGGTTCTCCATTAGAGTGGGAATGCATTGTGTATATTAAATACATTGTAATTAATGGGAGATTTTTTGCAGGCTTTGTGTGGTTTATAGATTAAAGATTATTCCAAATTTTGCCAATTATGAAGACTAGAGTTGACTTTTATTATTATTACATATAATTTAATTCTATGTTTTCCAAATGAATTGACTTCCTGATAGAAAATAAAGCTTAAAAATTATGCTATATAAGTTTAAGGCCCAGAAAGTTAGTAATTTTTCAGTGTCATTTACTTCCATATGATCTTTTTATTTATCATTTATGTACTGCAGTGCATGGAAAGCAAATGCATTTGTACATTTATTCACATTAAATTGTAGTTCATTTTTTGGTTATTTATTTGGGAGAGAAGGGGAGTATACACTAGTGGTATAACAGAATCTCAATCAGAAATTTCTACCCTAGATAATCACTTTTAGAGTTGTTAATGCAGGGTTAATAGTCCTAATAATAAAATATTAAATTTTTATACTTTTATTTCTTTTTAGAACCTTGTAAAACATCTTCCTGAGCAGAAAGTACTCAGTGAATTAGCACAGCTGAGGAATGAATATGATGACCTCTGTGAGCCTGAGCAATTTGGAGTTGTGGTATGTATCTAGCATAAGGGCCCACAAACTCAGCTGTGATGTAATAATTGTCAGAAACAGTGAAAAGGACATTTCAATTGTTGATTTTTTTCAAACTGCATATCTACATAATTTTTTTTCAAACTGCATATCTACATAATTAATTATAACATTGTCAGGAAAAAAACCTTATTATTATTTGTAATGGTTTTGAAAAATAAAGAAATTTAGATTTATATTCTACAGAATACCTCAGGGTATCTCATGGCATCTCCTCCATACTAGTGCAGATATTTAATTCTATTAATATATGAAAAGTAGTATGTATTATTGTATTGGCTATTTTTTCTTTTATTTCGATCTTGCTGTTAGAATTTGCCCCCTCCCCAATTTAGGCTAAATAAAAGAGTAGGAACTAGATAAATAGCAATATTTTAAAAAACTTTTTTGTTATATACATATTGTGTCAGAGAAAGCACAAGAATTTTTAGATTTCCTATAGAGTGTCATTAATTAATTGAAAACTTTAAATACACTGTTTCAGTGTTTCATAAATGCATATCATACTTTAGTATGATTAAATCGTTATTGGAATGAGTTATGTTTCCTCATCTCCTCTTCATTTTAAGGGGTACAAAAGATGACTAGATATAAATTATGTATTAAAGAATATAGTTATATGTTTTAAGCATTCCTCAAAACTGCTATTGAAATAATGGACAAAAAAATGGGAAAGAAGGGATGGTGATTTATTTAATTTCTTGGAGGAAAAAAAACCTGTTTTTAACTTAGGTATTCAATACAAGTTTGTTCAGTGTATGGATGAGCAGCTGTACTATGGCTGCTAACTTTACCCTGGCTCCCTAAGAATTTCACATCTGAATACGAAGACTCAAAATTAACATCAGAACTAGTAGTCAAATACTGTGTTTCATTCAAATATTTTATTACCTTTTCAATAGTAATATATTTTAATTTATCTGATTTGGTACATTGCAATTTAAAAATCTTGTTTAAAATGAAAATGTAATAGATGGGACAGAGAACATTCCTTTTGAATATGTGCAATAGCTGCTTGCCCATATTCAGAGCTTATTAATACTCAGATATGGCATTGCATATACTGATATGGGAAGGTTCTGTCAAATCCTTGAAAAGAAAATCAGGAATGTATATTTGGGATGAGGTAGAGCTAATGTAAAGGTACCTGAGGAAGATATTTTTTTCTTTTTTGAATTAGGCAAATTATTCAGTTGAATTGGCTAGATATTATTTATTAAATAGTGGTGTTTTAGTGCAATATTAAATAATAAAATTTTCTAGACCAAAGTCCTCATTTGAAACCTAAGCTGCTTGAATTCATACCATAATTGAAGCAAGGCTGTATACTATCTGAGAATTCAGCTGTGTCATGATGGTTATGAGTTTTACAGTAGGTACACTACACAGTTTCTCTGAAGTCATTTTTTTTTCTGAATGCAGTGTATCTTGGAAGATGTATTAGTTTGCCAAGCAAATCCTTCAAGAGGAATATCCTTGGTGCCACAGTGAGGAAATGAAGTTTGGGGACATAAAAAGCAATATACCTTCCGAACTGAAAGCAAAACAGAAAATGGAAGAGATTTCTTGTTTATGCACATAACCATAAATAATTCTGGGGCTGTGAATATGAAGTCACCTGGTCCTCTTATTTAACTCTCCCCATCCTTAGTTACATGTCTGTAGGGAAAAAAGTCAAGAACATTACAAAGTAGTTTGTGCTATGTAAATCACCCAAGGTAGTATCCATCAGGATTTGCCAAATAAAGTTTAGATAATCTCATATCTAGGAAAATATTTTGGAAATAATAATAGGCCCTAGTCTTTTAAGTACCTGCTATTTGTGTTGCCATTATTATTTATAGAGAAAATGTATTAGGGTGCTTAGAATAATATCTTATATACAATAGATAATAAATTCTATTGAATTGAATTATAAGGCAATTATTAAACCCAAGTGTGAGCCTGAGATTAAACATAGCATATTTTAGATCTGTGAAGTAAAAATTATATTAAAACATATTTCTCTAGGTCAGTGCTAAAATTAAATTAATTTCAGTGTGAATACATTCAAAGACTTTTTAATCCTCAAAATCTATCAACAGTCTGTATTTCAGAACATTTCAGAAATGTGTAGAATCATCTGCAGTAATGAGAGAGGCTCCAAACTGGCTGTCTCGCTTCTGCTAATTCCCCCCTCAATACAATTAGTGTAGTCTACTTAAAATCTATATCCAACGTGTGATTTCTATATTGAAAACCTTCAGTGTCTCCTGGAACTTATAGAATAAAACCTGAGCTCCTTAGTATGCTCATTGTGCCTCTAACTCTGTGGCTTTTTATCTCTCTGTTCTCTTTGGTGAACCGAGTGAATTGGTATCTTTATGACATTTTAGCTTTTACCTCAGCGGGACTCTCTTTGCCATTTCAGCAGTTATTTTACTTGTTCCTCTTCAGCAGCCTTTCGTTTTCCATAGCAGCTATATTGTCTCTTACCTGCTCTTCTCAAGTCTTCTCTCCCTCCCCTCCCCATTCTTTTCACTTAATACCAACAGTGTAATCTCTTACTCACCAGAGAAAAAGGAAAGCACTTAGGCTTTTAGAACCTCCAGTATCTCTTCTACCTACAAGACTATCTCCAGACATACCTTTTATTAACCTATTCTCTGTCAAATCTCAGGAAAAGGGATACCTTATTATTATGACTAATATTATTGTTGTTGGTATTATTATTTATAGAAACAAAATGTATTAAAGAGTTACTGTATTTGATACCATGTTAAGCATTTTTACATGCACCATCTTACATATTCTTCACGACCCTATGAGGTTAGCACTTTTATCAGCTCCGTATTATGAATGAGGAAACCCCATCTAAGGAAGGCTAGGGACCTTGTCCCAAGGTTCAAAGTAAGTAGTAGATGCAGAATTCAAACCCAGGCAGTCTGACTTCATAGATGGTGTTTTTATTCCTTTTTTTATTTTAAAATTTTATTTTTATTGAAGAATAATTGACATACAGTAGTATATTAGTTTTAGGTTACAAGATAGTGACTTGATATTTATATACTTTACAAAATGGACACCACAGTAAGTCTAGTTACCATCTGTCACTATACAAAGTTATTACAATATTATTGACTATATTCCCTATGCTGTACATTACATCCCTGTGTCTTATGTATTTTATAACTGGAAGATCGTACCTCTTAATCTCCTTCAGCTGTTTCATTCATCCCTCCACTCCCCTCCCATTTGGCAACTAGTAGTTTGTTCTCTATATGTATGAGTCTGTCATTGTTTTGTTTGTTCATTCATTTTTTTTTTTTTTTTAGAATCCATGTGTAAGTAAAATCATATGGGATTTGCCTTTTTTTTTTTTTTTTTTTTTTTTTTTTTTTTTTTTAAAATACTTTTTTATTTAAAATCATTTGGGTTTTTCCTTTTTTTTTTTTTTTTTTACTTATTTCACTTAGTATAATACACTCAAGGTCCATCCATGTTGTTGCGAATGATAGGATTTCAGAGTAATACTATATTACACACACACACACACACACCATATCACACCTTCATTCATTTATTGATAGACATTTAGGTTGCTTCCATATCCTGGATATTATAAATAATGCTGTGATGAACATAGGGGTACATATATGTCTTTTCAAATTAGTGTTTTTGTTTTCTTCTAATAGATAAAGAGTGCTTTTAACTGCTATACTGTTCCATTGTGTGTGTGTGTGTGTGTGTGCGCGCGCACGTGTGTGTGAGATGCTCTACTACATGCTAATTTACTTATCTCTGTTTGGGGCATTATTATGTCTCTCTTTTTCTAAGATTTTATTTATTTATGAAAGAGAATATGCACTCGCATCTGGGGAGGGGCAGAGGAAGAGAGAGAATCTCAAGCAGACTCCCCACTGAGCAGGGAGCCAGATGGACAACTCAGTGACCTGAGCAGACGCCAAGAGTCTGATACTAAACCAACTGAGCCACCCAGGTACCCCTGGGCATTATTATCTCTTGCTTATTTTATACTTCTATTATTTTATGCCTCTTCAGTTTGTCATTCTGCACTTTGACTTTCTTTTCAGGAAAAAAAAAAAAAAAACACTTAAGTCACTCGCTGCCTAAAACTGAATAAATTGATAGCTGCATAGATGGATAAATAAAAATCATTTATTGACTCTGAGGTCCCTGATAGCTGCTGCTCTCTATTTCCTACCACCTGTTTTTTCAAAGATCAGTCTTCTTTTGCTTTCTACTTCCTTACCTCTCATACACTATTCAACAAACAATAATTAGAATTCTGCCTTAAGCAGTGCATTGAAAATTATCTAAGAGAGGTCATTATTACTTCCTAATTGCATCTAAAATATACATCAGATCTATTCTTCATCTGTGCCATTACCACCTTAGCCCAAGCCAACATCATCATTCTCTTTAACAATTATGATCTACTTGTAGCTTGTTTTCCCCACTCCTGCAAAAGCCTTTCTCCAAGTCAGTCTTAGCACAGCCCTCAAATGTGGCATTTCTGAGTTCATTTGTGTTGCATCATACATTTATCTGCTTAAAGCATTAGTGCTCTTGTATGGCACTAAGGCTGCAATATAAACTCCTCACCAGAATTTACCACCTCTCCCACTTCTCTCTCCTGTTGTTTGGCTTCTTGGTTATTATAATTCAACCACATTATATTTTATTTTTCAGTGTTTTGAATTTACCAGGCTTTTTTCCTGCCTCTGGCCCATTACACATGTTGCTGCTTCTTACTCTCACTTGCTGCCTGCCTCTTTCTTGTTAATTCTTCCACTTTTAGCTTAAAGTTCATTTTCCCAGTGATACCTTCACTTGCCTATCAATCAAAATTAAGGCTCTCTATTAAAATCCCACAGAGCACCTTTTTTTTTCTTTTCCTTTCTAGAAATTATCATGGTTCTTAGTTAAATATTTATTTGTGAGGTTGTTTATTGAATGTCTATAAACCCCCACTAGATTGCAACTTCAAGTGCATGCATCATGCTGATTTTATTCACATGGTATAGGCTTAATATATATTTGCTGAATGTATAGCTTGAATGCAAAATCAAGTGGGTTCATTTTAGTCCTGTCTAATTCTGTATCCATGTGGCACTTGATAACATTGAAGAACTTAGCTTCCTTATTGAAAACTTTTATGTTCCTTCTCTAACAATAAATACTCTTTCCTAATTTCATTCTTATAACCTCTGCTAGTGCCCTGCAGAGTTTCCATTATTATATAACTTCTTGAATGATAAAAACAAATCTCATCAGTTAGTAATAGGCATACGCCAGAAGTGAGATTATTCCTGCAAGATTCATTAAAATTCTCATCATTAAACAAAAAACAATAAGATTGGTAAATCTTGGGAAAAAATCTAGCTTTGACTTTTTGAAAGAAATAAAATTATCTGAGATAGTGACTGGGCTGCTAAGCTTTCTCTAAACTTTTTGGTTCCTTTCAGCAGCAACATCATTGGACTTGCTTATATTCACATGTAGTAAGTTGAAAAGAAACAAATAAAAAGGGAAAAAAAGAAACAAATAATAAAGCCAGGGACCTTTCCTCTGTCTAGAGGCAGACTACCTGGTAAGAGCGATATGCTAGTTCTCAGACCTTTTATGATCAATATTCCTTTTTTTTTGGTGATAGTCGGGGGGGTGGGTAGGTTGTCTGCATAGCATCCCACTGACTTGTCCTCCAACCCACCTCCCACAGAACTGAATTTGGTATGTCACTGTAATTATGTGCTGTACTTTTACTGGGGAAAAAAAGCACAGATCTTTGAAAACTTTGCCAGTTAGAACCCCAGCAGGAGCTTTTAGACTCTTCAGAAAGTGTTTGCAGCTCAGCTGTTCGCAAACCTCAGAGCTATGGAAATTCCCACTTGTCTTGCACTGAGGATGGAGACCCATACTGTGTGTATCTATTAAACTAACACATCTTCTGAGAAAAAGAAGGCAACACTTAGTTCTTTTAGTAATCATTACTTTGTTTTTCTGAGTTCAAAATTACCCATATTTTTCAATTTAAAACATTCTACAGCTATAATCTAACAAAAATGTTTGAGATGCCTTATGCATAAAAACATTTATAATGAAAAGCACAGATTATGTCATATTGCTGATAGCATATTTTTTCCTTTCCTGCACAGATACATGAAGGCACAAGGAGTGGATTTTTGCCTATAGTTGGAAGTATAACTATAAAGTCAGTGTGCTTTTTAATTTTTTTAAAGCCTCATAAGAGCTTATGAGCTCTATTCAAGATAGCTTAACCAGGTGAAAAGGAACATTTTAAAAAGCTTTTTTTCTCTCCGACATCAAAGGCAATTAGTTCAGATGAAAAATTGTAGCTCTTCTGTTCCATTAATATTAAACCATTATTCAGGTTTGCATATTCATTGGGAAAATCACATTTTTTTCATATACTTTCATTCAGAGTGTTCAGTGTTTTGATATGTAATGCCTTGATTTTTTCTGTTTTCATTCTTTTTGTAAATATGAATGCTGGCTTTTATATCTAGATGTATATTCATTTTATCTGATGAAAAAGCTGGTTTGATAATTTTGAGATCAAGTAAAAAAAAAAACTCACCATAACTCATTCTCAAATCCATGTATTCATATTTTTGTTCATTTCATTAACTTCTCATAATAGTTCATTTTATAGCAGGATTACTTATTTACATCAGCTTTTACAATAAAATAAAATAAAAACACCTGAAAACTGCACATTCAGATTAGGCCTATGGATATCAATCAGTTTTGCTATTGATTGCTTTTCATTAATTTTAAAAACCAGAAATTAACTCCTTTTCCCCCTGTGTTTATTAGTAATGCCTAATACAACAGCATAGCACAGCCATCATTTCAATGGCCATTCTCGGTCTCAAACAGTTGTTTTCAGAAGGATTTTTGAAATTCTCTCAAATTCTTAGTGTGATTCTTTTGAGTTTATAGTGCCTTTTGGGGCAGACATTGTTACTATGTTTTATTCCAGACTAAAGACTAGTAGATGTTTGTTGATGCATAACTTCCACATTATCAGTATCTTTGGGGAAAGTATTCTCTATTAGCATGTCATTATTTTTCTGATAATGAGTTTTTTTAAAAAAAATTCAATTGAAGTATAGTTGACATACATATTAGTTTCATGTGTACAACAGCATGATTTGACAACTCTATACATTATGCAACTCTCCAAAGCCTCATTTTATAGATTAACTATGGCTCTTATCTCTCCTTTACATCTAATATAGAAACATTTGCCATTCACATAGGTGCACTTGTATTGAATATTTTGTCCAGTCCAGGTCCAGCGTATACTGCAGAAAGTACAGTGATAAGCAGGAGAGATCCTGCCCTTGAGGAGGTTATTGTCTAAAAGACGATAAGAAAATTACTTAATAGAGAATCACAGATTTCTTGTTATATTTCCATACTTCCAGGCAGAGTTTTGCTAAGTCATTGAGTCTGGATTTCACAACTTGTATAGGAAGTTCTGCCTGTTTAACTTAAATCTACCCTTCTTTAATGTGTCTTCATTATCATGACCTTTATTATAGTCACTGACACAAATTACTCTCTATTTTCAATGTGCAATGGGTCCTAATAGTATTTAACTATTTGGGACAAATATCTTGTAACAAAGTATATTTGTTATAAACATATCTGTTAATTCTAATGAATTCTTAACATTACATTTTAAAGAGACTATAAGATCGATTATGTTTGCATATGATGATATTGAAGGTGTGTTTCTTGTCAGTGCAAAAAGAAAAATAATAGAAATAACCTTAAAAGCAGGTGACACATGGGAGTAGGAGTGACATGTGTCTATCTCCTCCTCCTTCACACATGATTTTTACACCTGTGACTTTTTTTTTCTCTCTCTAGATTCTTATGATAGTTTGGCAGTAGATCGATATTCACCAGCTGCATAGGTAGTGAAGTGTATAAAATTTAAATTATATAAACAGAAGTCAGTCTAACTCTTTGGGGAAATAACCCACTTGTAGCTGCTCTCACTAAAGCTGTCAGTGTATTTTTTTAAATATAGTACAGATCAGCTAAAGAAATGATAGCTGTTTAATGTAATTGGATAGACAAGTACCTCACAACACAAATAAATCCCCTACATAATACAACACCATGGTCAGCACCCCATGGTACTTCAAGGAATGAATTACAAAACAAAGAATGTCAGTCAACTAAAATGCTGCTGGGGAACACAACTAAAAACAAACATATATTTTAGTCGAGAGTGTGTTTTATTTAGTTATATCACTTAGGTACACTCAAGTGCCTTTATGAGACATGAGCCTTTTAATAATTGTATCTGTGGCTGGGGAAGTTGCGCAGTGCTTCCTATTATTTCTACGCTTATTCAGTACATTCCCTTATACACCTAGATCCTGTAATGGAGATTCAACTCTTATCTATCTGTGTACCTAGTCTGATCGTAAAAATTCACACTTTTGATTGCAGCAAATTCTGTTAGTATGATTAATGCATATTAATTTGTGGCTAAAAAATAGAGTGTTGCATAATGTATATTAATAACGAGATGAATATAGCTTCACCTCCTCCATAGTCTCTTGATTTTACATTAACACATTTTTAATGACAACATTTATAATAGTAAGTATATATTATGTATTAAAACTGGCTGAAAGGAGCACAGCACAATATTTACAGTGTGTTCAGTAGATAATGTGTGCTGTTTTTCACTGAGCTCTGAAAACACATTCCATTAATTGTGGATAAGAGAAACTTTCCCTTAGGTTTGGTAGAACAATCGGGGACCATGGTTTCTTTTTGGGTATTTCTGAGGATGAAGAAAGAGGATAATAACAGTAATAGCTATTGTTTTAGAGTGCTTACATTGTCAGCTACTATGATAGGAGAGTTATACATAGCATCTTATTTAAGTTCTGCTGCAACTTGTGCGGGTTATTTAAGGAATGCATTTTACTAATGGGGAAATTAAGTCTAACAAACATTAGGTAACTTGTACTAGGTCATAAACTAGAAAGTAATAGAACTGTAGATCAAGTCCAGGTCTGTGTAATTCAAAATCCCTCTTTCTTCCACTACAACTTGCATTATAAGTCTGGAGAATGCAGAGAATGGTTTCTCTCCCTCTTTGAGGATTAGGGAAAAAATTTCTCTCAAACCTACCCTTCAAAATAGTTATATGGGGCTCTGCACTTGGACTCAGATTGAGCCAGGGCAGTATTGTTGGGATGACCCATATGGTAGCAAATTACTTTATGTGGGAGGTAGGATACCCCTGTCTTTACCCATATCAGCCTACTATGATACCTTTTCATACTGTGCATCCTTTCCCTAATCCAGCCCTTTGCTGATTTTGGAGTTCCTATTTGTGTGAATGAATGCATTCACTCATTTTATAATTATTGTTTTAAGTCATCTGTCATATTTATCAGCTGCTGTGAGCTAAACTGTGTTCTAGGGGGCAAATGAAAGAAGAAATTTTGCCAGATCCAAGGGCATCTCTGACCCCTTACAGTATACCACCTCTTCCCCAAATCAGGCTGACTGATGATGGATTAATCTAGTAATAACAGTTCAACAAAGTTAATTCCCTGGCATTTCTGATTTGATAGCTTAGCTTAAGACATTATTTTGGAAACAGTAAAACATCATCAATCACTGTTAATTTTGTTCACTAGATACTCCGGCTGTCCTACTTGGGAAATTGAAAAATGGTTAGTCAGCTAAGGAGTTCTTTTAAATATTTGAATGTCTAATATATGCAAGATCCTGTGCTAGCTGCTATACAAGGTGCAGTCCCTGACTCTTCTCCCTATGTACTCTCCTCATCAACAACCTTACCTCCCACAGCATCTATTTGGATAACTCCCCAAATCTGCGAACTCTAATACTTATCTCCTCCTAAACTTAAGGACTGAATTTCCAGTTGCTACCAGATATAATACCTAAAACTAAAAATGTCAAGAAAGCAATATTTTCCTATCACAGAGGTGTCATTTTACTATTTATGTGAAGATTTGGAGGGGGAAAGGCTGGAGGGATCAGAGAGCACATTTATTTTTTAAAAAATTTTTACTTATTTATTAGAGAGAGAGAGAGCATGAGCCCGGGGAGGGGCAGAGGGAGAAGTAGACTCCCTGTGGAGCAGGGAGCCCTACGCAGGGCTCGATCCCAGGACCCTGAGATAATGACCTGAGCTGAAGGCAGATGCTTAACGGACTGAGCCACCCAGGTGCCCCAGAGAGCACATTTAAATAGTCAATTTTACTAAATCAACCTTGAGGTACATAAAACTTATGCTTGAATGTTGAGCATGGAAAATAAGAGACAATTCTAAGAAATTCTTCAAGTCAAAATATAGGCAAGGAATTGTATTAAATTACATTGTGTTTACCACAATTTGAATATGATCCCAAGATTTGGAGCCTTAATAGTGGAAAGCTAGTAGTGTCTAAAGTATACTGTTGATGTCTGAGAGGATGGTAAACCAAGTTCACTTAAAAGTCCATTTTTTTTTTTTTTGTAACAAGTAATATTTTTATTTGTAGATCAAGCACCCTTTACCCCACCTTTTCCGAATTCTAGAAGCAGAGATTAAAAAAGAAGGAGGTAATGTTTATGGATCATTATATGGCTCCTATCTAATTAATCAAGACAAGACTGATCACAGGAATTTCCCCTACCTTGTAGATGAGGAAACTGAAGACAGGAGAAATTAGGTAGGTTAGTTTCTCACAGTGAGACAATGTGAAAGTTTCTAGATTCAGTCTTTAATTGAATTTGCTACTAAGCTGCACCTTACCTGCACCTACACTGTCTTAGTTTCTGATTAGCTTGCTATAGTATAGGCAGCAGAAGATCAGGGTAAACAAATTCATCCGAAACAAAGCAACAATCCAAGTAGTATACCACAGCAAACCAGCACCTCTTTCTGCCTTCATTAATGCCAACAGTATTCTACCTCACAACAGACTTAACACCTTGGAGTCATCTTTGACTATCTTCTCTCATAACTAATGCTAAATCCCATTGATTCTTCCTTAATTCTGTCTCTCATATCCATTGCTTCTTACCCCTTCCTACCAACAACATCCTAGTTCATTACCTGTTTTTCAGGTCATTTTGAAGACTTAGTAATACTCTCCCTGACGCTAATCTCTCCTTCAACCAACCATACATACTGCTCCCAATATGAATTCAAGAGCCATTGTGGTGTAGTGGTTGAGAGTCTGGGTTATGTGACCTGAATGCCTGAGTTCAAATCTCTAGGTCTTTAACATACAACTTGATTTTGCATAAATCACTTAGTATTTCTGTGCCTCACTTTCCTAATCTTAAGTCAAACAGAGAAAGACATGTATCATATGATCTCACTGATATGAGGAATTCTTAATCGCAGGAAACAAACTGAGGGTTGCTGGAGTGGGGGATGGGGTGGGAGGGATGGGGTGGCTGGGTGAGAGACATTGGGGAGGGTATGTGCTATGGTGAGCACTGTGAATTGTGTAAGATTGTTGAATCTCAGATCTGTACCTCTGAAACAAATAATGCAATATATGTTAAGAAAAAAAAAAAGAAGAAGAAGAAGGTAGCAGGAGGGGAAGAATGAAGCGGGGGAAATCGGAGGGGTAGACAAACCACGAGAGACGATGGACTCTGAAAAACAAACTGAGGGTTCTAGAGGGGAGGGGGTTGGGAGGATGGGTTAGCCTGGTGGTGGGTATTGAGGAGGGCACATTCTGCATGGAGCACTGGGTGTTATGCACAAACAATGAATCATGGAACACTACATCTAAAACTAATGATGTAATGTATGGGGATTAACATAAGAATAAAAAAAGAAAAAGAAAAAAAAAAGAATGAGACTAATGCTAATAACCTTCTCCTAGGATTGTTTTGAGACTCAAATCAGTTAATACATATTTGTAATATATATGCAGAAAAATGTTTGGCACAAAGAACTTAATAAACGTTAATCATTGTTATTTTACTATTATTACGCAATTACACTTTTGGTCACATTATTTCAGTCAGAGGTGGTATTAAAAAAAGAGGTTAAATCCATTCTGTCTGGATCTGTAGGCCAAAGATTGAAATACAAACCCCAGAAAGGGTAAAAATATGAATGAAGACAAGTAGTAGTAGACTTGAAGTGAGACTAAAAATCCATGTAAGCAGAAGGGTTTAAATTACTTGTTCATCTGGGACTAAGGCCACCCTGGTGAACCTGCAAGCCCTACAAAGCATGACCAGAAGGGCAGTCACGTACATCATGACTAGCACTTGGTCAGAGTAGCTCTAGGGCTTTTTTTTAACCATCAGAGAGATTGAAAAACTATCCCTTCCACACGTAAAATGATAGAAACATGTGTATGTGCAAATGATGCCAGTTACCAATGAAAACAAAGGAAAAATATAGTGGGGAGGGATTTGGAGAGAGTGGTAGAGGCATAAAGAAAGGCAGAAAAACATATAGAAACTTAGATTCCCATGCAAACATATACAAAGAGATTTCTGCATTCATGGAGATAAAGAATTTTATATGGTTAGCTTCTAATTTCATGACCTTTACATGGACTCTTTGGGTACTTCAGTCCAAATTTTGCCCCTAGGGATATACCTTGTGTATTCCTAACTATAAACCTTTTCTCATACTGTATTCTTTCTACACCTTCCTTTTGGCTCCTGTTTGTTCCCTCTCTGTCTCAATCTCTCTCTCTCATTTGTTTTTCTGTCCATTCATATTACCTCTATTGTGAAGTCTTCATTAAACATTGTAGTCATAAGAGTTTAAAGTTTTGGGGCACCTGGGTGGCTCATTCGGTTAAGTGTTCAACTCTTGGTTTCAGCTCAGGTCATGATCTTGGGGCTGTGAGACCGAGTCCCATGTCAGGCTCTGCACTCAGAGTGGAGTCTGCTTGACATTCCCTCTTTTTTTCTCCCTCTGCTGGGCGCTCCCCCCCCCCCCCCCCCCCGCTTGCTCGTATGCCCTCTCTCTCTCAAATAAATAAAATCTTTAAAACAGGAGTTTAAAGTTTTCCTTCAGCACACATCTCTAGCACTTAATTTCTGTTTACCCATCTAGAATCATATGCTAGTTTTATCAGTAGCTATTGTTTTCAAGTGACTGTGTTATGAGTTTTAGGCTATATTGGAAACTTGTGATTTGGTGGTATGTCTTATACTTACCATGGGAGTGATGAAGAAACTGTAGGATGGTTTGTATAATATTACCCCGATCATATAAAAAAAAAAAAGCTATTGAGAAGTAGTAATAAGATCTACATAAATATAGTAACAGGTCAATATTCCCAGCATACTTTTGTACATCGCCTATAAAGAGCATAAGAGCATATAGAGGGATTAGCAGAAGGCAAAGATTAATCTTTAGAGAGGCAGACACCCAATGTTAATGGGCAAGTTCATTTCAAAGAAGAAAAATTATGAACTTTTGCCTTCCTTCCATATTAGAGCAGATATGATGTATTCAACAGCTCATTTGCTTCTTTTTTTTTTTTATTATGTTATGTTAGCCACCATACAGTTCATCATTAGTTTTTGGTGTAGTGTTCCATGATTCATTGTTTGCGTATAACACCCAGTGCACCATGCAATACATGCCCTTCTTAATACCCATCACTGGGCTAGCTCATTTGCTTCTTTTGAAGAGCACTTTGTGGCTTAAGGACTTTTGTTTATGTTGTCAAATTCTTTTCATGTTTATATTCAAGAAACTAAGCTATAAGTACAAAAAAATATATAATTAGGACTATTAATTTCTTTTGGGGTGCCTGAGTGGCTCAGTCGGGTAAGTATCCGACTCTTGATCTCAGCTCAGGTTTTTATCTCAGGGTCATGGGTTCAAGCCCCAAATTGGGCTCCGCACACAGTGTGGAGCCTACTAAAGGAAAAATATATATTTTCATTTGTGTGTGCTTGCGTATGTTCATATGTGTCTAATCCCACCCCCACCTCTGTCTCAGAATTCATTTGGTGAATGAAAGCTAGTTAAATGACTTGGAGTTACAGGAAATTAATGGCTAAAAGATTTTATTACCATAGGAGCTATACCAAAGGGAATAGAGAATGTGCACCAATCCTTTGAAACAAGTAATAAAAACCTAAGTTGAACTGTTTTACAGAAAACCAATATAGAATTCTTGAATACTGTATTTAAAAGTAAGCTCATGGATTTTACTATAACCTAATTATTTAACATCAACATTCTGTCAAGTAGGGGAAATTCTTTAGAGCATATGTAAATATTTAATATATATGATGAATAGAAATCATAGGTTTAAAAATTATTAAATGTTCAATTAGAGCTAGTCCTCTGATTTCAAATAGCATAATAATAGTAATTTCTTAGGAAATGTGGTTCCACTTACATTTCCTGTCATCATGTACATCTTTTATCTGTGGCCAAACTATTCACTCAACTCAATTTCATGTTTGTAAATTTTCATAGTTCACCTCAGGGACAATTGGTAGTTTAAATGCTACTGATGACTAATGATTATGCAGTTAAAAAATAGCAACTATTTAGCTTCAATAATATTTTCTTACTGTTATAAGGATGATTTGTTTAAAACTGAACAGCTAACTATCATTAAACTTTGATAAAAATATTCCTTTGGAATGTCTAAAACCAAAACAATAATTCTTAAACCCAGAAAGAATTCATTTTATGCAGAAATTTTAGTCCTGTGTATAAAATTATGCCTACTGGAAAATGAAACAACAGGCTTTATATATATGTTCTTACAGAGCATTTCTTATCTTACAGATGAGCTCAGTGAAAATGTTACAGCCTCGTCTCGAAAACATTCTTTTCAAGCTCACGTTTGAAGAACATGTAAACAACATCAAACCAAGCATCATAGCAGTAACTCTTGCCTGTGAAGAACTGAAGAAAAGTGAAAGCTTTAACAGACTTTTAGAATTAGTTCTTTTGGTTGGAAACTACATGAACTCAGGCTCAAGAAATGCCCAGTCTTTGGGTTTTAAAATCAACTTCCTTTGTAAGGTAAGATAACATTTTATAATGCTAATTTACAATAATAATCTCATCTGTGAGAGAGATCACTCTAAATTGGCAATAGTACATAAGCAAAAAAAAAAGTATGCTTTAAAATGGTGAATGTTGTGGTAAGTGAATTAAGTCTCAAAACAGATAAATATATATATTTTTAATTTTAGTGCAGTAAAATCTCAAAGACAATGCAAATTCTGTGGTAGTATAGTACTAAACTCCTCTGATCAGATCTTACTGGAGTTTGTAAATTTAAAAAAAATTTCCTTTGGGGCGCCTGGGTGGCTCAGTCGTTAAGCGTCTGCCTTCGGCTCAGGTCATGATCCCAGGGTCCTGGGATCGAGCCCCACATCGGGCTCCCTGCTCGGCGGGAAGTCTGCTTCTCCCTCTCCCACTCCCCCTGCTTGTGTTCCCTCTCTCGCTGTGTCTCTCTGTCAAATAAATAAATAAAATCTTTAAAATAAAAAAAAAAATTTCCTTTTATAAAGTAGATGCCATATTGTATTTCAATTCCCTTGTACTTATTTAATGTCCCTCTAAAAACTATGTGAGGAGCTAAATGTAATGAGGTAAATAGCCAGAAACCTCTTTTTGAATATGCTTTGCTTATTCTAGTCTAAACAATCAATAGTCTTTGTTGTTAAATACTGTTGTTACTAAGCTTATACTAGATATCTAGTCTATTAACTAAAAGTTGATAAAAAC
This sequence comes from Neomonachus schauinslandi, assembly GCF_002201575.2. Taxonomy (NCBI): domain Eukaryota; kingdom Metazoa; phylum Chordata; class Mammalia; order Carnivora; family Phocidae; genus Neomonachus; species Neomonachus schauinslandi. Next base: position 50,829,594 of record NC_058419.1, on the reverse strand, counting down.
TCAAGTGACAATCATCTTGTTTTGATCAAGCCATTTCATAGTATTTTTTTTTGAGATTTCAATTCTCATGGGAAGAAACAGAGAAGCACAAAAGTGATCGTATACGGCCATTTCTAGGCTATAATGAACCACCTTATTCAAGGGAAAGATCTGTCTGTTACAAACAGAAAACTGAACAGACACTGAGGTGAAGGCCTATAAGAAAGCTAAAGAGGAAAATAAATCTGAAAACAAGCAATCCCTCTTTGACATCTCACCATTCTTTCACTTTTTTTCTTCTCACAGCTTAAAACATTGAGAAACTTCAGTTAGTTCTTAAAGTATATTATAACAAGAATCCCAAACATAGGAATGGATATAAATTTCTATTCATGCATTAAATAGATGTACGTTACATATACATGCACTAGCATTTTAATATGTACCGAAAGTGATTTGCTTCAAGTAGTTCTAACCCAAATAGAGAATAACCTTTGTAGGTAATAGGATGTATAATGGAATTATATCTGGTACTCCTTATTCATTTTTGAGGTGTATAAGGAAAGAGGACCAGGAAGATAGGGAAGATCCTCTGGAATGCTAGATTTTATAAAAAAAAAAAAATGTTACTCCCTCTTCTCGTGATATTAGGGGACATGTGAAATTATTTGATAATGCCCGAGAGAATAAGGCAATGCTTGTAATAAAGTGGAATAAATCGTAACCAGATTTATAGGATAAATCTAAATATTCAATATATTTTCATTGTATTGCATACCATATATTCAGTACTAATAAAGTAATCTCTTCTGAAGATGCTATTTGTTTTGAGTATATGCTATATGCACAGTGAGTAAATCAAGATATTTTTGGTAGATGATTATAAAAATATTATAAGTTAAAAGATCATTGAAAATTTATATTGTACACCTATTTCACATTTGATTCATATAAAAAAGACAGTTAAAACAAACTATCTAATTTGAATAAATATGTACCCATTCTAAGTATCTTAATTTCACACTATTCCAAGTAATTACATGAACTGATTTTTTATAGCAAATATGAATAAGGCATTTATACACAGAAACAAAAGATGATCTTAATCTCACAGAAGGATTTAACAGTTACATTCTGGAGAGAAGCTTCTTCCTGTCATCTACCTGTCAAATAAAAGTTCTTCCATACAACACTGATCTGACATCTATCACTAGAGGTATGCTCAAAGGATTCAGCCCAAAGATTTTTGCCAACTTCAAATGAAATAAAAATAATCTTGTAGGAAATGCTATCATGTAGTAATAGATGTTGTAAAAGAGAAGAAGCGAATGTTTTAAAATGCCCCCTTCCCCCCCCCCCACCACTTATCAGTAGGATTTTTATCTTCAGGGAAATACTTGTCATTAAGAAAGAGAAATATCATATATATGCATGATATTCCCCTAATGTCTAGGATTAAGAGGATGTTCCTGGAATACAAAGGATTCTAAGTGGATGTAAATGTCTAAAATGACAGAAATTTATGAAGTACATAGAAATAGTTAGCTTAGGTTTGTAATCTGTTCAAAAGTGAATTAACTACTGATGTATAATTAGCTAGAATTGCTGTTAAATTCGTTATATTATAAAAGATTACTTGGTTGATTTTTCTTAATTTGATTTCCTTAAAGAATAGCAGAGAGAACTGCCTTTGTAGAACACTGATTATGCTTCGAAAAATGGTAACATTTTCCCACCTAAATTATTCTAATGATAATTTCCTTTCTCAGTGAATTTAAAACTATAATCTGCTCTTCACAAGAAGCTACAGTATGTTAAAATATTCATGTACTTTTTAAAAAAGGAGCCATGGTGGGGCGCCTGGGTGGCTCAGGCGGTTAAGCAACTGCCTTCGGCTCAGATCATGATCCCAGGCTCCTGGGATCGAGCCCCACATCGGGCTCCCTGCTCTGCGGGGAGCCTGCTTCTCCCTCTCCCACTCCCCCTGCTTGTGTTCCCTCTCTCGCTGTCTGTCTCTCTGTCAAATAAAAATAAAATCTTAAAAAAAAAAAAAAGGAGCCATGGTATAAGCAGTTAAACTTATCAGATATATCTTGCAGTAAAATAATATTAAAAATTCAGATGGTCACAGTTGGCTCCTATAATATTTGGGAAGAAAAGGAAAACAGATGGGTTAACCTAAATGTCAAATATAACTAAATGGTATCATTACTATAAGTACTACCCTTACCACAAAATGCTTTGTTAATTTGCAGCTGTGAATTATCACTTTGTGAGTCCCCAAACCAGGTTTCTGAACTGTAATACAAGTCATTTCCATGCAGATGAATTCCTGATGTTAGCTTTGCCCCTGCTTGCCTGTTGGTTATTAAAATTCTAACCAATAGCAGGGGTGCACTTCAGGGTCATTTATTTATGTTTTCAGTTATATACAATAACATAATCTGCATAAGAACAAAACATTTGAAAATCCTTAACACTCCCTAGGCACTAAGCTTTGTGGGTATATCAGGTAAGGATCTTTGCAAACAAGGGGAAGTGATTCTGCCTGACTTAAGCAAAAAAAAAACAAACAAAAGGAATACAGAATTTATCAGGAAGATATGAGATAGCTCAACCAGAAACTGAAGAAAGGCTGAATAATTTAGCCTTTAAAAAAGCAGCAACTGGGACGCCTGGGTGGCTCAGTGGGTTGAGGGTCTGCCTTCGGCTCAGGTCATGATCCCAGGGTCCTGGGACTGAGTTCCTCATCAGGTTCCTTGCCCAGCCGGGAGTCTGCTTCTCCCTCTGCCTGCTGGTTCCCCTGCTTGGTCCCCCTGCTTGTGTGTGCTCTCTCTCTCTCTGACAAATGTAATCATTTAATAAATAATTAATTAATTTAAAAAAGCAACAACGGCAGCAGCTTTGAGAAAACAGGGAGCAAGAACAAATGGAAAGTCTTTTCAGGAAATTGTCTTTGTGTGTATTAGCTCCAACAATTTTCCTACTCCTTTCCCTGAATTTGATTCAAATTCTTATTAGAGAGACTGATTGACCTAGTGTGGATTACAAGAATACTCCTTGTCCAAGGGAAGGCAAAGAACCTTGATTGAGAACACTACACCAAGACTATCTGTGATGGAAGATGGGTCATGTCCTAAAGAATGCTGTTAACCAAAGATAGGGACATCAAAGATTAAGGGCAGGTGAAGGGGTATCAGGTAGGCCCAAACAAAGGAAAAACAAAAGAGATCATTGGTACACCAGGGGGATACAAACAATACAGGAAACACATAGAAACCTCAAGAAGCTAGTGGTATAGTTAAGTGGTCAGGAAATATACTACATATAGAGTATTACGTAGCATCGCAAGATACACTGTCAATGAGCACCAAGATTAATGACCATTGAGATTAACAGGACTTCAGAGGAGGGAGGAATTTTTGGTGATGGGGTGGGGATGGGCAATACTGTAAAATGGAACAGAAGGATCTTGAAGGATAGGTAAAATTAGGTTAGATTATATAAGGGAAGAAGCCATAACCTTACAAGATTGGAGAATGCTGGACTCAGAACCTATCTTTTAGCTTCCATTTTGCCCATTACTAGCCAAATTTTCATGGCTGAGTCATTTACTCTCTCTGAACTCAGTTTCCTCACCTGTGAATGAGGAAATGCAGTGACCCTTGTTTATTTTGTTATGTAGGATTGTTTTTTGGGTCAAATAAAATGATTTTTATCAGAGTTCTTTGAAAAATTATGTTAAATGGTTGTAGTTCTTTTTAATGATGGTAGATAACTAGGGATAATCATCATGTGTTTCAAGATGAATTAGAAAACCAGAATGTCTGGAATATTGGATATATGTTGGAGACAAATGATAATGTTGGTAGGCAGATTGTGAGAAGATTTTGAGTTATTTGTATACTAGTTTGGATAACTTGCCTTCATAATTTTTTTAAATCATTCATTTCATAACTTATAAAGGCCATGAACCTTCCTTTTTCAGCCTTGAGTTAATATCCCCTTCACCCACGGGGCGCCTGGGTGGCTCAGTCGGTTAAGCGTCTGCCTTCGGCTCAGGTCATGATCCCAGGGTCCTGGGATCGAGTCCCACATCGGGCTCCCTGCTTGGCAGGAAGCCTGCTTCTCCCTCTCCCACTCCCCCTGCTTGTGTTCCTGCTCTCGCTATCTCTCTCTGTGTCAAATAAATAAAATCTTTAAAAAAAAAAAAAAAAAAAAAATATCCCCTTCACCCATACTATTACTTTCTAGTCATTCTAGTTGGACAGAGAGACATAACAAATTATGATACAATAGGATGATCTGCTTTTGGTTATACAGAGAACCTGAAGAAAACATTTCAGTTTAGAGAAAATTTTGTATATCTTACTTTAAGTCATAAGGATTAATAGGATAATGTAATTGTGTTCCTTTTTCTAAGCTCCATCATTTCTATAAAGTATATGTAACATAAAAGACCTTATTTCCTAGAGACCATCACATGATATTAGTGACAGAATATTGTAGGTATTATGCCAAGTATACAAAGGAAAGTCTCCAACTCCCCCATAGAAGTTGTAAGAAGGAATGAAAAAGGGTTCAGTTTTAATGAGAAATAGAAGATTAGTTACCAGAAAATATGATTTCTAAAGAAAATGACTGCTGTCAATGGAAGCAAAATTTGGAAATATATAATCCAAGAGAAAATCTACAAAAAAACCTAGGAAAAAAGTCATATCTAAGTACTCTAAAAATTTCACATCTCAACATTTTTAGCTGAAATGATGTGGATTGTTTCCATATAAACTTAGAATCTTAACAAATGAAGGTAACTAGTCCTGGGTGTCTGGATGGCTCAGTTAGTTAAGCATCTGCCTTCAGCTCAAGTTATGATCTCGGGGTCCTGGGATCAAGTCCTGCATCTGGCTCCCTGCTCAGCAGGGAGCCTGCTTCTCCCTCTGCCCCTCCCCCCGGCTCGTGCTCTCTGTCTCTCTCTCTCTCTCAAAAATAAATAAATAAAATCTTTAAAAAAAAGAAGGAATCTAGTCTAGCCTCTTCAGTCTGTAGTTAAGACAATTGACATTCAGAGGAGGGAAATACTTTGGTTTATATATTGGTAGGTTCTGGCTGCCACAACAGAATACCACAGGCTTGGTGGTTTAAACAACAGAAATTAATTTTCTCACAGTTTTGGAGATAAGAAGTCCAAGATTAAGGTGCTGGCTTAGTTGGTGTCTGGTGAGATATCTCTTCCTGGCTAGCAGACAGCCACGTTCTTGCTATGTCCTCACAGAGCCTTTCCTCTGTGCCCTGCATAGAGAAAGAGTTGAGAATGTGCTTGAGAGCTCTGGTGTCACCTCCTCTTCTTATAAGGACACTAATCCTATCAGATTAGGCCCCACCCTTTTGACTTTTTTAACCTTAATTACCTCCTTAAAGTCTTATCTCCAAATATAGTCACTTTGAGGGTTAGGGCTTCAACTTGTAGATTGCTCAGGATAAGGCTTTTCCTGGGATGTGAGACTTAAGTACTAAAATTGGGACAGTCCCAGGCAAACCAGGACAGTCAGTGGCTGCTTTAGTTATGAAACTGGAGGTAGGGTCCTAGCCTCCATTTTTCTCTCTTTTTTAAAACATGTAATTTTAACAGATTGCCTTTTGCGTTTTTATAATGCCCTTTACTGTTCTTCTTCATCTAGTTTTTGCTCTTTCGATCTTCTCTGGTTCTCTCTACACACTTTGAGGACATTATTATAGAACTGTTCACGTTTTAATTATTTTATTTCTCTTTCAAGGCTGAGAACGTGTGGAATTTGGATGTATATTTTATTCCACAGTAAATCCCCAGTATCTATTTATATGAAGCCATCAATAAATTACTCTTGAATGAAAGCCGGGCAATTGATTAAATAAAGGATTTGTTGTGAGTGTTTGGCATAAGTGTTAACTTTTTTTTTAAAGTTAGAGAATTTAGTTCCTCACAGATATAAAGGGTATATTTTTTTACCAGCAAAACTATTGAATATGTAATTGTCACACTGCTGTGGTTTATTTATAAAAACATAAAAAAGTATTGTTTTCTATAAATATTAGCCAGCAATTCTACCTTTAAATGTAGGTTAATAGATAAATATATGACTATTAATTTATAACCAAAGATATTTTAGGAAATAATCACTGCAGGATATACCCTACCAAAGATCAATAAATCCTAGTCAGTAGTCCACACATTTGGTTGCCTGTGTTTTAACAGTTTATAAAGTACTTTCCTTGTGATTCAGGGAGGTGAATTATTATTAACCCCATTTTGCAAATTAGGAGACTAAAGCCCATTGAAGTTATACAATTTTTCCAATATTAAAAAGCTAGTAAGTATCTAAGTTGAGGCTTAAATCTGTTTTCTATGTCCCAAACTTTGCAGGGATACTGCCTCTCATTGCTCTGTAACAGAATGTTTGGATATACATGGCTCAGTTCAAGGAAGCATTACAGAACAGTTCTGCCGCTTATGGAATTTTGAAAATGGGGAAAATCACATGTGGATTTTCTTGACTCTCTGGTAGTTTCTAAAATGAGGAATCCCTTTTTTTTATTCAATTTGAATTGGAAGTAATTGCATGAATATTAATAGAAAATTTCTCTTCCTCTAATAGATTTTAATGTATCCAGGCAATAAAGCCTACATATTTGTAATAAAATAGTACCTAATAATCTGCATAATTATAGAGCTATCACTTGGCTTTGTATGTATAGGCTCTCAGAACCTATCAGTTTTGTGTAGGCAAGGTTAGTTGCTGTTCTCAAGATTTTACAAATGAAGATCTGCTCTCCAGAGAGCACTGACCCAGCATCTCAGTGTCAGAGGCACAGTTAGAATCCAGCTTTTCCTAAGACTCAAATTATTTCAGTGGCTCAAGCTATTTTTAGAGTTTGATGGTCTCTTTTTCTTTACTGAAATATGTTTTTTTCCCATCACGCAGTATTTAACATTATTTGAATTTGGTGGGAGTTGTGGTTGATACTTTGCTGAGAAGAAAATTGCTTTAAGGGATGTAATTTGTATTGGAAAAAGCTGTGTAAGGGAGGATTAGGCTGTCTATCAAGTACAGGGTTGGGTGGAATGGTAGGTCTTCTTTCCAGACTTTCCTTTTTCTCCCTTTGGGTCCTTTAAAATTTCCTTCCTGAGGGGCTACTTGCAGGAAAGAGTTTTCAGTTGGTGATCTCCTTGGGTCACTGGTTGTTATGTGACACAGATCCAAATGTACAGCAAAACACAAAGGAGCTCATTTATGTTACTTTGCATTTTTAAATGTCATCATGTAATATCATGACACACCATACTATTTGTTCATAATTTATGACCAACAGACACGAACATTTCAAGTTAAAGGTTTGTCTGTGCCACATTATATTCTTTGAAGTAGGAACATTTACCATTTTTGACCTCTGAAACAACTAAGCAGCATAGAGTGATTTAAGGACTGGATATCATTCATAATTTTAAATAGTTTCCTTTGTTCCACTTATTTGATGGTTGACCTTTATTTAAGTCCGTTGTGTTTTATTGTATTATGCTTATTGGGCTCTCATCATTGAGAACCACTGAATAGTTTCTTGGGCTTAAAGATAAATGTTGCACTCCTGTGGTACTACACCAGTGGTGACATTTTAGATTCAGTTTCCATAATTGTGTCAAGGGTTTTTGTTTCCCTCAGTTCTTCATGTAAATCAGTATACCAAAATTTATAATTTTCAAACAGCAAGCATTAATATTAAGTCAAGAAGCCCAGAAGTGTTTAAATTTATAGAACACTAAATTTATTTTTTAAAGAAACAAGTTCTTTTAATTCCCATATGTTACTTGCTATATATCCTAAAGCACATACTGTTAATCAGTGCATGTGGATTTGTGCACACAGGCAAATGGTAGTACTAGAAGATTGCTTCAGTGATCCCCATTTCTCTAGTATCAAGATGTTTGGATACCAGCTTAGAAATTCAATCCAAAGTCCTCGTGTCTAATGTCTTTTGTGCCATTTAAAATCTGAACAAAACACAGGCTACTTCTTCTGAACTTCTCTTTAAAAATGTAGCCCTCTAAAAGTTAGAAACATATGATCTTGCCTCCCTGATTTTGTAATCCCATGAGTACCACCATGTGTTTTGAAGACTGTCCTTCACTTAGAAAATCAGCTCTTTTCCCACCTGTAAGATGTAGAGTTTCTAGTTTCCTTATACTATAGTAGTCAATACATACAGATTGACTCCCTAAGTAGAAAGAACACTTGATGAAGGTAGTGTGTATTTCCATCTTTACAGGTGCTTTCTTCCAAGATGGCAGTCTCAATTTTTACAGATGGTCATGATATTTTCCAGATTTATGTTAATGTGGAGATGCATTATATCTTTCTTATTCTCTGTAGCCTGCATTATGGAATTGAGATGGGAGAAAAAAACAAACTGCTGTATTAGCACAGGTAAAGCTATGTGATCATGTGGGACATAGGAATTAATGAGTTTTGAAGATATACTTCTTCAAATCGATATATAGGCATACCTCATTTTATTGCACTTTGCAAGTTTTGTGGTTTTTTGTTTTTTTTTTACAAATTTCAGGTTTGGCAACCCTGTGTCAAGCCAATTATAGGCACTCTTTCCAACAGCATTTGCTCACTTGGTGTCTCTGTGTCACATTTTGGTAATTCTCAGAATATTTAAAACTTTTTCATTATTGTTTGTTATGGTGATTTATGATCAGTGATTATGACTTACTGAAAGCACTGATAATGGTTAGCTTACAGTATTTTTTAATTAAGTTATTTACATAGGTTTTTCTGATATAATGCTACTGCACACTTGATAGACTACAGTGTAGTGTAAACATAACTTTTATATCTACTGGGAAACCAAAACATTCATCTGACTTGCTTTATTGCAATATTGACTCCATTGTAGACTGAAACCAAACCTGCAATATCTTTGAGGTATACCTGTAGTTATGAAAGGGTATGTATAGCACAATACCTTTTCCGAAAACTTGGACTCTGATTAAAAGGAACAAATTCATACATCTTTTCTTCTACTTGCCTCTAAAAATACAGAAGTTTCATGAGCTAATTTAAAGATTTTTCTCTAAGTTGAAATACTCATTTACATTCATTGGTACAAATTAGTCAGTTTATACTTTAAATGTAACACTTGTTTGGTTCTTTTGGAATCTGATTACATCTGTTTAGATATTATCACTTTTACAACACTATAGCTTAGGCTGTGTGAAACTTCATTATAACCTCCCCAATTTTCAGTTTATTAAATTCTCTGGAAAACAGTAGTTTGTAAATGTAATTTGTCTGATGCAGACTTGATTAGTATTCCTTGTTGATACTGACTGCTTTGAAGACATTATTTTTCTTCTCACAACATTTTTTTTCTATTTTACTTATATATGTGAAAATGTTCTGTCCTTTAAATACACACACAGGCACGAACGCATGCACTCACCAGGCCTGGAAGTGATCATTATATTGTGAAGCCTGTGCTGCTATCCCTTTTATATTACAATGAAATCTGCCTCTCATATGTCTAGATAATATGCTGTGAGGGGCAGTATGGAGATATATGGTACACAATTGCCTTGTGTACTAGTTATGCCTAATTATTGTACTCTCCTGTGCAAACACATGACCTTTTTGACAAGGAAGAGATTCCAATTTTTGGAAGTTTTATATTAAGGGAGGGACCAAGGAAAAGGAATTAGAAGCTAGAACAAGCCGAAACGTGTATGTGTGTGTGTGTGTGTCTAGAGACTGAGCAAGTGATTAAAAGAATGAAAGAGTGAGAAAGAATCAGGGATGATTTTCAGAATTGGATTGAGGTAAATATGTCTCATGCATAAATTGACAGACTTGTAAAGAGCATTTGAAAACGCAAAATAAGACTTGCCAAATTATGCTCCTTATCGTCTGCCAATAATAATTATTTAAAAACCAATTGTATATTTGTATATAGAACTATAGTGAGGTTTATAATTCCATTTTCAGTAGAAGACTAATGTATGGCTTGGTTTATGACTCTAAATACAGACACATTTCAAGGAAACAAAAAGATGAACACAACTAATTTCTTTCATTTAAATTTTTGTTTTCCTCATACACTGATATAAAAAACACTGATATATATACGGTACTATAACTATACTTGTTGCAGTCATTGTGACTAAACAGTAATGGATATAGTTAACTGTTGTGTTGGGTAGTATGGCTGACAGAGAGGAGTAATTCTCTAGTTTATAAAAAAAAGAAACAAAACTTTTTTTTTGGTTCTTGATGATTCCCCCATATATCAGGAGGGGCAATAAACAATTTCAGCACTGGAGCAGACCAAAAAAATGATGATTTATGGGACTAGCTGTATAGCTGTAGGTCTTCGTTCACCAAAAAGACTGTTCCCATAGAGGATTTAAATGAACCCAGCTGGCTTAGTATTCTGTGAATTGCTGTAGTCATTTTCTGAGTTTAATCTTATGACTAATTTTGTAATTTTCACAGTGGGGGAAAGTTGACAACATGAACAGCATTTAGTGAGTATAATTAGTAAGTTTAAAAACAAATGCCTTTTTATTCTGTAAAAGCTCTGTTTGAAGGGGATTTTAACCCTATATGAAACTGTTGTTCAGAAAATGTGGCCACTATGACTGAATGTGACTGATCATCTTATAAACTGATTTTCCTGTCAAACAAAGCCTTACTAATGTAGGCATGGTATAACTTTAAGAAGAAGGGCTGATGACTATGGAAGAGGGTTTATAAAGTAGTATCGTTCATATTCAGATAAAACTGAATATCCAGTTATTCCTGTGATAATTGTAGGCAGTCTAAGAACTATTCATATACATATATTTTTTAGCTAGTAATTGGGCAGCAAATTTGCCACATTTTTTGAGTTATTTTCTATGGAACCCTGTGCTACATGCTTTGCGGTGATAAAGAGAAATAAAACATACATCTCTAGTCCTTGAGGGCCTCCGGAGCTAGTTGCGAGATACAGAGTATTATAATACAAAAACAAGAGACAGGAAAATAGGGGGAAGTGAGGTGGGGCGGGAGTTAGGGGGGAGATAGTGTACATGAAACATATTCTTTGTTGCTGCAAGTGTGGATTGACTAACTACAAAAAAGTACTCTGTTCAATGATAACCTATTTTGTAAAGCTGCCTTCTTTAGAAAGGAAAAGCACAATACCAGCCCCAGTTACATGTACTTTACTTCTCTCCCTCAAAAATTGCTTAGGTTTTGTTTTCCCTGACTTCTGTCATAGGGAGAAATGCAATTTTTTTAAAATCTGCATTATCAGAATACTCTTTTCCCCATTTATGCCACAGTAAGAGTGTTTTAAAAACTGCTTCCTACCTCCTTTCTACAATTAAATGTTACTATTTTAAAATTTTTGGACAAAGCTAATCAGTACCTATTTAAAAGCAGCAATATAACGATACTATGGTATGACTGTTATATGTCCATACCCTTCCTGAATCACTAATTTGGCAAAAGTATCAAATAATATTTCCTTTAGCAAGAGGATGCCATGAGATTGTCCAGATAAATAAGAATAAAGAAAGTGACTATTAAATGCTCAGGGTGAGAGATCACTTTAGAATTGAAGCAACCCAGTATTGAGGACATATAATCTATTCAGAAGCTGACTGTTGAGAGAAAGGAGTTCAATATTAAAATTTAAGCAAGTAGTTAGATATTTATAATAAACAGGATATTTTACTTAGAAACTTGTTCTGAGAGAAGCTGAAAAGCATTGTAAGCTATTAAAAGATTTGGGGAGAGATGTAGATGCATCATTCCAAGGGTTTATCATCATTCATAGTCTGGTCAGTTCAGATCCCTTTATGTTTCCAAATTTCTGCTTCAGTGAAATATAGGACAAAGTCTAGGTTATTAGTCAACTTCTAAAGACATTTGTGTAGGACTTTTTTTTGTTGTTATTATTTTAGAAGAAAAAAGACACACGACCTAGAGATTTGAACTTAACCTGTAACTTTTAAAAGTAATTTTACCAAAGTATAATTGACATAGAATCCTATTTACTCATTTTTAGGTATATAGTTTGGTGAATTTTGTTATTTCTATACAGTTATGTAACATCCATCACAATCAGTATATGGAACAGTTCCATCAATCAACCTGTAGTTTCCTGATGCCTCTTTGCAGTCAGTCCCCACTCCCAGCTCCAAGCAACTACTGATTTGCTTTCTGTCACTATAGTATTGCCTTTCTCTATAATTTCATATGAATGGAATCATTCAGTAAATGTAGTCTCTTGTGTTACTTTGTGTTTGGTATGACTTTCACTAAACATAATGTTATGGCATATATTAGTAGTTCATTTTTATTGCTGAATAATACTCCATTGTCATTAGTTACCATTCATCAGTTTGGTATCAGATGGGTATTTGGGTTGATTCTACTTTTTGGCTGTTAGAAATAATGCTATTAATAGTATTCACATATGAGACATAAATTTCATTTATCTTGAGTAAATACCTAGGAGTGGGAATTCTGGATCATATGGAAATTATAGGTTTAATTTTAAAATATAAGTGTTTTTCAAAGTATCTGTACCATTTTATATTCATACCTACAATTAAATTAAACCAACATTGAGATATCATTTCATACTTATATTGACAAAAATTTAAAAATCTGATAATATCAAGTATAAGTAAGAATATAGGTCAAAGGGAACTGCTGGTGAGAATGTAACTTGGTACCTCTATTTCAGAAAACAATTTGGTACTATCTCAAAATGGTGGAGATACAATACTCAGAAAAGCCACTCCTAGAATATTTTCTAGATAAACTCTTACATAAGGACTCTGAAGACATGTACAAGAATGATGATAGCATCAAAGGGCACTCTCACAGAGTAAAGAAGGAACCCATAGAATTGGTAAAAAATATTTGTAAATCACATATCTGATAAGGGATTAATGTCCAGAATATATAAAGAACTCTTACAACTCAGTAATAACAATTACAAAAGCGATCAACCCAACTCAAAAATGGTCAAGGGACTTTAATAGACATCCCTTTAAAGAAGATGGACAATAAGTACGTGGAAATATGCTCAACATCACTAATCATTAGGGAAATGCAAATCAAAATTACAGTGAGATACCACTTCACATCCATTAGGATGGCTGCTACCTAAAAAACAGAAAACAAAAAATGTTAGGATATGGAGAAACTGAAATGGAAAGAATTGAAAGCAGGAACTTGAACACATATTTGTACACCAGTATTCAAAGTAGCATTATTCACAATAACCAAAAGTGGGAACAGCCTAAGTGTCCATTGACAAATGAATGAATAAACAAAATGTAGTGTATACATATAATGAAATATTATTTAGCCTTTAAAAAGAAGGAAGTTCTGGCAATTCTTCAACATGGATGAATCTTTTTTTTAAAGATTTTATTTATTTGAGAGAGAGAGAGAGCATGAGCAGGGAGAGGAAGAGGGAGAAGCAGGCTCCCTGCTGAGAAGGGAACCCAATGCAGGGCTCGATCCCAGGACCTTGGGATCAAGACCTGAGCCGAAGGCAGACGCTTAACTGACTGAGCCACCCAGGCACCCCAACATGGATGAATCTGAAAGACATTATGCTAAGTGAACTAAGCCAGACACAAAAGGACAGACATTGTGTGATCCCATTTATATGAGGTACCTGGAATAGTCAAATTCATAGAGACATAGACTAGTGGGTGCCAGGGGTTGGGGGTAGTGGGTAGAGGGAAGTAGAGAGTTATTCTTTAATGGGTACAGAGTATGAGATGATTAAAAAGTTCTGGAGATGGACAGTGGTGATTGTTGCACAACAGCATGAAAGTACTTAATACCGCCTCACTGTATACTTAAAAATGGTTAAAATGGCAAAATTTATTTAATGCATATTTTGCTATAATAAAAGAATGTTCACAGCAGCATTATCTATAATAACATTGGTAATAATGACCCACCCCCAAAGAAATGGAAACCAGATAATGGAAATGTTCAACAGGAGAATATAATTAAAATTAGTTGTATTCATATGGTAGAATAGTGTACAGTAGTGAAAATGATGAATGGCTATAATTATAAACATCAGCATAATTCTGTGACTCACCCTAAACAGCTGCTCCTCAATGCTGGATTCTAATTGTGCTTCAGCACTGTTACTGTCTTGGATCTTCAAAGTTATTCTTAAGTAGCTAAAGCCACTAATGTTGAACCTCCAAATGCCATTTATTTACAGTGTATATACATAGCGAAATGAGTTCTATACACCCTTTGGGTGGTGATGGTAATCTTTAAAGCTATGCACAGAAAAAAAAAAAAACTATCTACTCTCAAACCTCATACATATGAAACAGTTTTGTTAAGTAAAATACTCATGACAATAAATAAAAGTTAAAAGTTCAGCTTAAGTGCTTGAACCATTACTGAGAAGAAAACATCTAACACCTTAGAGATATTTGTGCTTGTAAATTATTCCTATACCAATTTAAAATAATTTGATTTTTGTTAAAACTATTCTCAGAAGAATTTCTATTTGGTAATCTTTCTATAGACATGTTTATTAAGAACCCTTGAAAGTACCAGACTATTTTTTTAAACTATAGTCATAATTCATTAATTCTTTCTGGCCTTTCCTAAAATAAGTACATACATATTTTTTAATTTGCCAGTGTTCCGGGCTAATGCAACTGCATATGCAGGCCATTCTCCTTGAATAAGTGGGGCTACAAGGGAAAATGCTGAGAGGTGGAGCAGAAAGACTAGGAAAGCAAAATTTGTCTTCTTTGGGAAACTAATGTCAGGAATGCCCTGCTGGGTCTGAAGGTAGCAATCGAGATGAATCCTTTTGCCATTTAATGTTGTCATGGTTTCCAGTTTAAGCTCTCCTTTCACAGATTGCTGCCATAAATTAAGCTAACATGTGCAAAACTCTTAAATTGCTTGACTTTTACCCAATTGTTATCTGTTCCTTTTTTGTTAGAAATACCGTTATAATACCAAAATCAAGAGTGTGATAAAGGCATGATCAGGCCTACATAAAGAATTAAGACATTTTTCCACTGTCAGTTACATTTGGCTGAGTTAGTGTCAGCCCGGCTCATGTAGCACCCAGAAAAGCATTTAGTGACAGATTTAGAAATAAAGCCAGGAAAGCATGTATTAAACCTTTCTGGTCGTAGTTACAGAGCTAATATCTTTATGGTAATTGCAATCCTTAAAAATACATTATCTTTCTCAATGTTATTGCTGTGTGTGGTGGTGTTGAAGAAAGCAATAATTTGTAAACAACGCTTGGCAGAGAGCACAGAACTTATTTTGTTTAAATAAAGGAAACTAACATTAGAATTCATGTGCTGTATCAAAACTGGCACGTGGTAGTAGTTGTTTTGATATATGCACTAGAGCATTCATGATTACTTAAATATTAACTGTTCTATGAATATACAAATATAATAGGGAATAAAGGAACCATGATTAGGGAAAATTTTCACTAAAAGAAATGTAGTTGAATAATCTGATCATCTTGGTAGTTTAGATGGGTTTATTCCAATGACTCAATCAGATTTCTTTACTGCATCTTATGATCTTTCTTTCCAAGCACCATCCAATGTAAATGTTTATATGCAGTGTTGCTATCTGTCACAACTCTTTCCTTGATAAGAATTATTAGGCAATTCTGATTTTTCTGAGTACATAACCTATTGATAAGTTTGCTGAGTTTCATGTGGCCATTTGTATAAATACCAAGGGGGAAAAGAGGTGATCTGAAAGGCCTTCCTTCAGATACAATTTACAGACCAGACTTTTCTCACATTAAAGTTTTAATATCCTTTAAAGATAGACCTACTTAAACATGTCCTGATCACTTAAATGTGTGCTTGACCACTTCATTTCTTACATTCCTTATATGAAATTCAGTGTCATCTTTGATAAATATTCACTCCACAGCAGTTTATGCAAGAAAACCTACTGTTCGTCTTGTACATTCTTCCTTCTTTCTAGAAGAGAGCATTCTCCTGCAGGTCTCTGGATATTTGCTCCATTACTCAGTCTGATTAATTCTTGTGCCACTCTAACTTGAGTGTGAGATTTCTTGAGGTAAGGGCATAGGTTCACAGCTTTGTTCCTATATGATGTGTGGTAATGCAGGAATACATTCTTACTCTTGGCCTTCAAACCCCAAATGAGTTTGCTTACACAGGAAACACAATATCAGAATATGCCTCTGTTGTGGACAGGGATGATGCTTCTTCTTTTTGCCCTCTTTTTCTTTACATTCATCTACTGCAGTTTGATCTCTGCAGGTTCAAATGAATAAACTGTTTGGCATATAAGTCAATGTATTTGTCTCCTTAGAACCAGTACACATTGGCCCAGAAATTAGGACCAGTGAAATGTATTTGCAATGCAAGACTCTTATAGAAAGCATTGAAGCCTAATGTCTGGAACTAAAATTTAATATTCTGCTTCAAAAATCTTGAGTAAATATTTAAGCAACAGTTCAGATTCTCCAATAAGAAGTGAGTTTACAGCTTGTGTTATAGTTGGAAGGCATGCATGAGCTGCTTGATTATCTAGTCCATCACTATGATAATACATAGTAGACAAGACAACCCATAGTACCGTGAAAGTATATTTTCTTTTTTTAAACATTTTTTAATTTAAATTCAATTAATTAACATATATTATTGGTTTCAGAGGTTCAGGTCTGTGATTCATCAGTCTTATATAATACACAGTGCTCATTACATTACATGCCCTCCTTAACGTTCTTCACCCCGTTACCCCATCCCTCCACGCCCTCCCCCCCAGCAACTCTCAGTTTGTTTCCTATGATTAAGAGTCTCTTAGGAGACTCTTACGGTTTGTCTCCCCCTCTGATTTTGCCTTGTTTTATTTTTTCCTCTCTTCCCCTATGATCCTGTTTTGTTTCTCAAATTCCACATATGAGTAAGATCATATGATAATTGTCTTTCTCTGATTGACTTATTTTGCATAGCGTAATAGCCTCCAGTTCCACCCACGTCTTTGCAAATGGCAAGATTTCATATTTTTGATGGCTGCGTAATATTCCTGTGTGTGTGTGTGTGTGTGTGTGTGTGTGTGTGACATCTTTATCCATTAATCTGTTGATGGACATCTGGGCTTTTTCCATAGTTTGGCTATTGTGGACATTGCTGCTATAAACATTGGGGTGCATGTGCCCCTTTGGATCACTACATTTGTATCTTTGGGGTAAATACCCAGTAGTGCAATTGCTGGGTTGTAGGGTAGCTCTATTTTCAACTTTTTGAGGAACCTCCATACTGTTTTCCAGAGTGGCTGCGCCAACTTGCATTCCCACCAAGAGTGTAGGAGGGTTCCCCTTTCTCCGCATCCCCGCCAACATCTGTCCTTTCCTGACTTGTTAATTTTATCCATTCTGACTGGTGTGAGGTGGTATCTCATTGAAGTTTTGATTTGGGTTTCCCTGATGCCGATGATGCTGAGCATTTTTTCATTTGCCTGTTGGCCATTTGGATGTCTTCTTTGCAGAAATGTCTGTTCATGTCTTCTGCCTATGTCTTGATTGGATTATTTGTTCTTTAGATGTTGAGTTTCATAAGTTCTTTATAGATTTTGGATACTAGCCCTTTATCTGATATGTCATTTGCAAATACCTTCTCCCATTCTGTTGGTTGTCTTTTGGTTTTGTTGACTATTTCCTTTGCTGTGCAAAAGCTTTTTATCTTGATGAAGTCCCAATAGTTCATTTTTGCCTTTGTTTCCCTTGCCTTTGGAGATGTGTCTAGCAAGAAGTTGCTGTGGCTGAGCTCGAAGAGGTTGCTGCCTGTGTTTTCCTCTAGGATTTTGGTGGTTTCCTGTCTCACATATAGGTCTTTCATCCATTTTGAGTCTGTTTTTTGTGTATGGTGTAAGGAAATGGTCCACTTTCATTCTTCTGCATGTGGCTGTCCAACATCATTTGTTGAAGAGACTTTTTTTTCCATTGGATATTCTTTTCCTGCTTTGTCGAAGATTAGTTGATCATAGAGTTGAGGGTCCATTTCTGGGTTCTCTATTCTGTTCCATTGATCTATGTCTCTGTTTTTGTGCTAGTACCATACTGTTTTGGTGATTACAGCTTTGTAATAGAGCTTGAAGTCCAGAATTGTGATGCCACCACTTTTGGTTTTCTTTTTCAACATTCCTTTGGCTATTCGGGGTCTTTTCTGGTTCCATACAAATTTTAGGATTATTTGTTCCAGTTCTGGGAAAAAAGTTGATGGTATTTTCATAGGGATTGCATTGAATGTGTAGATTGCTCTAGGTAGCATATTCATTATAACAATATTTGTTCTTCCAATCCATGAGCTTAGAATATTTTTCAATTTCTTTGTGTCTTCCTCAGTTTCTTTCATGAATGCTCTATAGTTTTCTGAGTACAGATCCTTTGTCTCTTTTGTTGGGTTTATTCCTATGTATCTTATGATTTTGGGTGCAGTTGTAAATGGGATCAACTCCTCAATTTCTCTTCCTTCTGTCTCATTGTTAGTGCATAGAAATGCAACTGAATTCTGCTCATTGATTTATATCCTGCTACTTTGCTAGATTTCTGTATGAGTTCTAGCAATTTTGGGGTGGAGTCTTTTGGGTTTTCCACATAGAGTATCATGTCATCTTCAAGGAGTGAGAGTTTGACTTCTTTGCTGATTCAGATGCCTTTTATTTCTTTTTATTGTCTGATTGCTGATGCTAGGACTTCTAGTACTATATTGAAGAGCAGTGGTGATAGTAGATATCCCTGCCATGTTCCTGACCTTAAGAGAAAAGCTCTCAGTTTTTCCCCATTGAGAATGATATTCTCTGTGGGCTTTTCATAGATGGCTTTTATGATATTGAGGTATGTTCCCTCTATCCCTACACTGTGAAGAGTTTTGATCAAGAAAGGATGCTGTATTTTGTCAAATGCTTTTTTTGCATCTGTTGACAGGATCATATGGTTCTTGTCCTTTCTTTTTATTAATGTAGTATATCACTTTGATTGATTTGTGGATGTTGAACCACGCTTGCAGTCCAGGAATAAATCCCACTTCCTGTGCTGAATAATCATTTTTTTAAAATTTTTATTTATTTATTTGAGACAGAGAGAATGAGAGACAGAGAGCATGAGAGGGAGGAGGGTCAGAGGGAGAAGCAGACTCCCCGCCAAGCAGGGAGCCTGATGTGGGACTCGATCCCGGGACTCCAGGATCATGACCTGAGCCAAAGGCAGTCGCTTAACCAACTGAGCCACCCAGGCGCCCGCTGAATAATCATTTTAATTACTGTTGGATCGTATTGGCTTGTATTTTGGTGACAGTTTTTGCATCCATGTTCATCAGGGATATTGGTCTGTAATTCTCCTTTTTGGTAGGGTCTTTGTCTGGTTTTTGGATCAGGATAATGCTGGCTTCGTAGAAAGAGTTTGGAAGTTTTCCTTCCATTTCTGGTTTTTGAAACAGCTTCAGAAGAATAGGTATTAATTCTTCTTTAAGTATTTGGTAGAATTCCCCTGGGAAGCCATTGGCCCTGGATTCTTGTTTGTTGGGAGATTTTTGATTACTCCTTCAGTTTCCTGGCTGGTATGGATCTGTTCAGGTTTTCTGTTTCTCCCTGGTTCAGTTTTGGTAGTTTGTACATCTCTAGGAATGCATCCATTTCTTCCAAGTTGCCTGATTTGTTGGCATATAGTTGCTCATAATATGTTCTTATAATTGTTTGTATTTCTTTGGTGTTGGTTGTGATCTCTCCTCTTTCATTCATGATTTTATTTATTTGGGTCCTTTCTCTTTTCTTTTTGATAAGTCTGGCCAAGGGTTTATCAATCTTATTTATTCTTTCAAAGAACCCGCTCCTAGTTTTGTTGATCTGTTCTACTGTTCTTTTGGTTTCTATTTCATTGATTTCTGCTCAATATTTATTATTTCTCTTCTCCTGCTGGATTTAGGCTTTATTTGCTGTTCTTTCTCCAGTTCCTTTAGGTATAAGGTTATGTTGTGTATTTGAGACCTTTCTTGTTTTTTGAGAAAGGCTTGTATTGCTATATACTTCCCTCTTAGGACCACCTTTACTGCATCCTAAAGATTCTGAACAGTTGTGTTTCGTTTTCATTTGTTCTCATGAATTTTTTAGTTCTTTAATTTCCTGGTTGACCCATTCATTCTTTAGTAGGATGCCCTTTATGTTCCTTCCAAATATTCTCTTGTGATTGAGTTCAAGGTTTAAATCATTGTGGTCTGCAAATGTTCATGATATAATCTCAATCTTTTGGTACTAGTTGAGACCTAATTTGTGACCCAGTATGTGATCTATTCTGGAGAATGTTCCATGTGCACTTAAGAAGAAAGTCTATTCTGTTGCTTTGGGATGGAATATTCTGAATATATCTGTAAAGTCCATTTTGTCCAGTGTGTCATTCAAAGCCCTATTTCCTTGTTGATTTTCTGTTTAGATGATCTGTCCATTGCAGTGAGGGGGGTGTTAAAGTCCCTTACTCTTATTGTATTATTATCGATGTGTTTTTTTGATTTTGTTAAATTGGCTTATATAATTGGCTGCTCCCATGTTAGGGGTATAAATATTTACAATTGTTAGATCTTGTAGGATAGACCTTTTAATTATGATATAGTGTCCTTCCTCATCTCTTATTACAGTCTTTGTTTTAAAATCTAGTTTGTCTGATAAAAGAATTGCCACCCCTGATTTCTTTTGATGTCCATTAGTATGATAAATTGTTTTCAACCCCCGCACTTTCAATCTGGAGGTGTCTTTGGGTGTAAAATGTGTCTCCTGCAGACAGCATATCGATGGGTCTTGCTTTTTTATGCAATCTGATATCCTGTGTCTTGATTGGAGCATTTAGCCCATTTACACTTAGAGTAACTATTGAGAGATATCAATTTAGTGCCATTGTATTGCCTGTGTTACTGTATATTGTCTCTGTTCCTTTCTGGTCTGTGTTACTTTTGGGGTCTCTCTTTGCTTAGATGATCCTTTCTAATATTTCTTGTAGGGCTCATTTGGTGAGCACAGGTTCTTTGTTTCTGTTTGTCCTAGAAGCTTTTTATCACTCCTATTTTGAATGACATCCTAGCCGCTTAAAGTATTCTTGGATGCATGTTTTTCTCATATAGCACCCTGAATACATCATGGCAATCCTTTCTGGCCTGCCAGGTCTCTATGGTTCGGTCTGCCTCCAGTCTAATGTTTCTATCCTTATATGTTACAGACCTTTTGTCCAGAGCTGCTTCCAGGATTTTCTCTTTGTCTCTGAGATTCGTAAGTTTCACTATTATATGTCAGAATGTTGTCCTATTTTTATTGATTTTGAGGGGTATTCTCTGTGCCTCCAGGATTTTGATGCATGTTTCCTTCCCCAGATTAGGGAAGTTCTCTGCTCTAATTTGCTCTAATATACCTTCTGTCCCTCTTTCCTCTTTTTCTGGGATCCCAATTATTCTAATATTGTTTCACTTTATGGTATCACTTATCTCTTGAATTTTCCCCTCATGATCCCGTAGTTGTTTATCTCTCTTTTTCTCAGGATCTTTACCTTCATCATTTCGTCTTCTATGTCATTAATTCTGTCTTCTGCCTTCTTTAACATAGCAGTTAGAGCCTCCAGTTTTTATTGCATCTTACTAATATCCTTTTTGATTTTGACTTGATTAGATTTTTGTTCTTTTATTTCTCCAGAAATGGATTCTCTAGTGTCTTCTATGCTTTTTTTCAAGCCCAGCTAGTGTCTTTATAATCGTTATTCTGAACTCTAGTTTTGACATCTTACTTATGTCCATACTGATTTGGTCCCTGGTAGTCACTACTGCCTCTTGTTTTCTTTTTTGAGGTGAGTTTTTCGTCTTGTCATTCTTGCAGAATGTGGTCACTTTTATATTTGTAGTGTTACAGGTATTCATTTCTTAGATCACCTGTTGAGTTCACATGTGTTCAGAATGATTTACTAGCTATCTAGCTGAATTCCTGGGTCCAGATGAAATTAAGGTCTCCTAATCCTCTGCCATCTTGGACTCTCAGTAGGTATATTTTCAATACAGTTTTTGTTGAAGGATAAGGGACAGTTTAGAAGACTTATGAATAACGTATCTAGAATCTTGACAGCATGGAGCATACCATGTAGGTCATTCCCTCTTGGATAAGTAGGTGGTAAATTATGATACAAATCAGTCTCACTTTTCATGTAAATTAATTAAGAACATTAAGATAGATTCGAGATTCTGTCCTTCAGATGCCACAAATTGCTAGGCAATTCCTCTCTAGTTTTAAATAGATCCTAAGCTTTGAAATCATGTTGACACTTCAGTTTGTTATATGTAAAAGTAATTATGAGAGGGCCCACACAAGCTGTGGAGAATTGCCAAGCACCTTCTTGCCTGACAGTTCCCTTCAGAGAAGTCTAATATTTCTCAAACTTGAGCATCCATCAGAATCACCTGGAGTTGATATCCAAATTATTTTTTCCATGGTTTTTTTTTCTCCACAGTATGTTTTTTTGTTATTTTTAAAATTGTCTCAATGTTATACAGTCACATAATTTTAAAAGTCAATTAGTTCTACATGGTTTATTAAGATGAAGTACAGCCCTCAGACTCTCTCCACCCACTGTCCCTACCATTTCCACTTCCTGAGAAGAATCATTTTATGTTTGTTTAACTGATTTTTTTACCTATCTATAAATAACATGTTTGTGTTGCTACTTCCTGATTTTTCAGTTCAGGCATTATTTGTTGAATTCCCACAGTGGGAGATGAAGATTCAGCTTCCTTTTCCCTACTCACCCCTTTTACACTTATGCACACTTCGCAGGCCCCCTTACTCTCAGTAGATTTATAGAGTAATTTTTGGTAGATCAATAATTAGTGCACTTTTTCTTATGGCAATGTAAATGCCACTCACAGGCAAGTCATGTAGTCAACTATGATTACTTATCATTTGCAACCTTTTTGTTTGATCATCTTTTTTTCATACATACAGGTTTCTGAGATCTTATCACTAAGTAACCTTAAACTCTGATAGTTATGTAGGTCTTCTCAGTTTGTTTTTGGGAAAGTTTCTTGGAGCCTTCTTTTCCTAGGATATGAAAAAATGCACAGCTTCCATCCTGGAACTTCCCTTTACTGTTGTCCTAAGAATTCATTTGCCTCTGTCTTTTGTTGAATCACCTGTTTCTGAATCCTGTGTCTTCTCATTTCCTGCTTTCTTCCCTCTTTTTGATGACATATATTTTCTAGGAATTCCTCAGAGTTCATGAGAGGGAAATTTTGTTTGATACCTTTATGTGTCTGATTGCCTCAGAACTTTGGTAGACTGGTACCATTATCTTCTAGCTTCCAAAGGCTGCTTTTGAGGCCAAAGCCTTCTTTGCATGTCACCTTGTAGGATTTCATTGTCCTCAGTGTTAAGAAATTTTACAATGACATACCTATTCTGCTGACCACTAAGTGGCCCTTTCAACCTGAAAACTCATGACCTAGAGTGTTTTCTTGAGTTAGTTTATATCCTTTGTTATGTTTCTAAAACTCCTGTAATTCAGCTAATTCGGGTACATTTGTCTTTTGTGTTTTCCTACTTTCTATCCCTGTCTTACTACTCTTTCTGAGAAATTTCCTTAATCTGTCTTCTAATCCTTCCATTAAATTTTTCATTTCTGGTGTTACATTTTTTTTCTTTCTAGGAGGTCCCATTGGAGACTTTGCTCTTGAATAAAAATACCTTTTGGTGGAGATTTAGATACAGTGAAATTATTTGCATATATTTAATCCATTATTTTTACCCAGTATCTCTATATTTGCTGGTTATTTAATAATTCCTACCTTGTCTTTGTATCAAATCCTTTAAGCTTCAGTAATGGCTTTCTATCAGTTAACATATTTGACCCTTACGATCCAGCCCATGATGTTCGGATAAGCCCTTGTGATTGTCTAGTTCATCCCTATCAATGTACAGAGAGAATACCCAATTCTCAGTGAGGTGACAGGCGCTCCTAGAAAACACTCGTTTCTGCCAGAATTTACCAGATATGTGTGAGATGGGTTATTTGGCAGGCACACTGTACTCACATAGGTTTTTTTTCACTCTTTTCAAAATAAAAAATGTTATTGAGGTATAACTGAGATACAATAAAGTGCAAATACTTAATGATTTGATAAATTTTGACCCATATATACACTCCTGAAACTATTATCATAATCAAGATATTGATCACCCCCCAAATTTCCCCCATGACCCTTGTGATTCCTCCCTCTAACCTACCCTCAACCCTTCCCAAGCAACCACTGATCTGCTCTTTGTCACTATAGATCAGTTTGCATCTGCTAGATAAAAATCGAATCAAAGTGTGTGATCTATTTTTTTGGTCTGGCTTTTTAAAACATGGTGCTTTTCTCAGTACTTTGGAGGCCATACCTGACTGTCCAGGTAGAAAGTCTTTATCAGCTCAACCTCCTTCTACATCCTTTCTCTCTTACACCTTCCCATCTTCCCGCTCCGAGCCTTAGGGGCTATGGCCTGCAATGTTCTAATCTTTTTCTCTCCATCTAAACCACTTCTCAGAAAGGGACCAAGTAATACCATTCACACTGAGGTAGCAGATGTGATTTTTATATGTTTGATTTCTGCCATTATACAGAAGACAAAACCCACATTTGGCTTATGCCAAAGTAATAAAGCTCTAATGATGGAATGGAATTTCAAGCATTATCAAATAGGTTTGGAAGAGATTTTTGGACTGGGGCCTCTGCTGAACCTCTAAATGTACACCCACTGTAATGGAGTCCTCATGCAGTACTGACCCTGCCTATAGAAAAGCAGCATGAATTGAAGTCCTGTATGGTCCCATTTAGAATTTTGGTTTCCTGAAGTGTCAGTCATTTAGGAGCTAAGAAAACAACTAGTGTCTTGCTGGGCTTCCTTCTTTTTGGTCTGTGTGACAGAGAAAACAGTCCTGTATAGATAAAAGGTCACTCAGGAGGATAGGACCTCCAGGATTTGGTCCACATGTCCTTGGTCCAGGTGAGACGGGTGCCATCAGAGATGGCCCTGGGCCATTGGACTGAAGTCCAAGCTGTTAGTGACCAGGGGATCACAGGCAGGGGAGCCTGGCAAACCAGCCTGTCTCTGAAGATGCCTTGCCTGTCTTCTCTTTCTACTTATTTTCAGATTTAATCTTTTACTCTTTATTAATTAATTTGCATTTAATTCTTTTTTGTCATTTTATTTATTCACAATGATTAATGTACTCTTTAAGCCCATCACCTGTTTCCCCCATTCCTCCCCCCACCTCCCTTCTGGTAACCATCAGTTTGTTGCCTAGAGTTAAGAGTCTGTCCCTTGATTTTTCTCTTTCTCTCTTTTTTTTCTCTTTGATCAATTGTTTTCTTTCTTAAATTCTGCATATAAGTGAGATCATATAATAGTTGTCTTTCTCTGACTTATTTCACTTAGCATGATACTCTCTAGAGTCATCCATGTTCTTACAAATGGCAAGATTTCACTCTTTTCTATGGCTGAATAATATTGCATTGTTTGTGTGTGTGTGTGTGTGTGTGTGTGTGGTATACATACACATACATACCACATCTTCTTTATCCATCCATTCATCTATCAATGTACACTTGGACTGCTTACATAGTTTAGCTATTGTAATTAATGCTGCAATAAACATAGGGGTGCATATATCCCTTTGAATTAGTGTTTTGTATTTTTTGGGTAAATACCCAGTAGTATGATTCCTGGACCTTAGAGTAGTTCTATTTTTAATTTTTTTGAGGAACCTTCATGCTGTTTTCCATAGTGGCTGCACCATTTTGCATTCCCACCAGCAGTGCAGGAGGGTTCCCCATTCCCCACATCCTCACCAACACTTGTTGTTTCCTGTGTTTTTGATTTTATCCATTCTAACATGTGTGAGGTGATATCAATATCAGGTTGATATCTGGACAGATTGATGGGTACCACCCTCAGAATTTCTGATTTAGTCGATTTGGTGTATAGCCCCAAAATTTGAATTTCTAACAAGTTCTCAGATGATGCTAGTACTGCTTTTCAGGGACCATGGTTTGACAACCAGTAAAGCAGTTATGCCCATCCATTCTCCATACTCATTTTTAATTCTTAGTTCTTGCATTGCCTGATCTCTTCAGGCCTAATTATGCTGACCTAATTTGTAATAAATAATTATAATAACTTTTGTCACTAGCTTCACCATTTTCCCGCTGCTACATGTGTTACCCCCCTAACTATTATCTAGTTATCATCCACAGTCAGTATTCTGAATAAATTACCTTACACGTTGCTTCCTCTTTCTGGCTATCCATTGGTTTTAATTTTGCACCCCAGTACTACACTGAATCTGTGCTTGAAAGTCACCAAAGTTTTCTCTAATCATCAAT
The DNA here is from genome assembly GCF_002201575.2 of Neomonachus schauinslandi. NCBI lineage: Eukaryota > Metazoa > Chordata > Mammalia > Carnivora > Phocidae > Neomonachus > Neomonachus schauinslandi. Next base: position 50,803,136 of record NC_058419.1, on the reverse strand, counting down.
TCAGTCCTGATTATCTTTGGCCTCTCTCAAGCATTTATTCATTCAACAAACATTTGCTGAACAAAATTGAAATAGTCCTGATTTTTTTTAAAGGATTTGCTTTTATTTTATTTTTTTATGTATTTATTTATTTGACAGAGAGAGCGAGCACAAGCAGGGGGAGCAGCAGGCAGAGGGAGAGGGAGAAACAGGCTCCTCACAGAGCAGGGAGCCCAGCCAAACCCACTGACCTTTAAAACTCCAGGCTTTAAGTCCTGCTGGTTGCCAGAAGTCATGAAATTCAGCACCTTACTTTCCAATCCAATTGCTATGAGGTTTTGTTTTCCCCATGTGCTCCCCTGTTTGTTTGTCTCTGAACCTTCTCTAGGACCATGGCTCCCTCCCCACCACAGTGACCATGATCTGTTTATCTCCCAAGCTGAGTCTGTGCACCTCCTACCTCCTTCACCGTGGGCTCTTCTTTACCTTTAGCTGTGGAGTTTGTTCTGCCAGTCTTCAAGTCAATTTCTGAGGTATTTAGGATGATTTGCTAGTTATCTTGTGTATTATTGTGATGTGACTCTAGCATCCTTCTATTCTGCTGCTGTCTTCCAAGTTTCAATAAATATTTAAATTGAACACACACACACACACAATAATGATGACTATAAAGCACTTATCAAAGTCCCTGGCCTATAGGCACATGACAGATGGGTAAAAAATATTGGTTCCTTTTCCCCTTAAATGATGATACTACCACCTGATGAAGGAAGAACATCTAAGGTCATGAAGAACTGTAGCAAATGGGTAGAAATCTTCACCCATTCATACATTCAACAAATATGTATTAAGTACCTATTATGTGCCAGCCATTGTTCTAGATGGTGGGTATGTAAATGTGAGCAAAGCAGATCAACAAATCCCTGTACTAGGGTAGCTGACATTGAAGTGGGGAGAGATAAGAAAGAGTAAATAAATAGAGTATATAGTATATTTGAGATCTGTGCTATGGAAAATAAAAGTGGGAGGAAGTAAGAGGTGTTGGGAGAATGGATTGCAATTTTAGAATGAGAAAGTGACTTTTAAGTATAGATCTTGAAAGAAGGGAAGGAGCTAGCTATGTTGATGAGTAAAATTGAAACCTTCCAATCAGATAAAAAACATCAGCAATGGCTCTGAGTAAGACACATGCCTGGTGAATTCAGGGAGCTAGGAAGCAAGCATGGTCGAGGGGAGTGGCAAGGAATAATAGCTAGAGACACAATCATGGTGGTAGTGGGGCCAGATCACTGAGGGACTTTCAGGTTATGGTAATAACTTACTCTTTGGGAAGAAGAGAAGCTAAAGTAGACTCTCATCACTTTTAATCTGTTTAATGATCATTGTCATGATAATATGGTATCTTACTCAATTCTGCAACTCTGTGATCATAAGTTCTTATCTAATGCCTATTTTATAGATGAAAAACCTGAGGCTTAGAGTGTTTAAGTAACTTGCCCAAGGTCACACAACTAGTGAATCGTTGAATCAAGGTTCAAACCCGTTTCTGTCTGAATCCAAAGTCTGTGCTCAGTAACTATTCTGATTAGAAATTTGAACTTTATTATATAAGTTGTAAAGAGGCACTGGATATGTTGAAGGAAGAGAGTGACATGGTCATATGCAGCTTTAAGAAGCATATGTGGGTTGAATCATATACAATAAAATGAAGTAGATAAAATGGAATGCCAGTCTACCTTCTCATAGATTATCTCCACATAGTTACCACTTATGTTTAAAAAATGAGCTTTCACCTCCTTCCTAAAGCCAACTCATTCGAGAGTCATTACCTTCTTTGTTACCAACATGATACATCCATTCTTTTAATAACCAGATTTTAAAACTTTTGATTTTTCCCCTTGCCTCATTCCAAATATTTTTTCAGTGACTTAATACTATTTATCTTTGCAGTATGTCTTAAATTTGTTTTCTTTGCCTTTTTTATATATATCCTAGTTGTCCAATTAATTTTGCAATTATTTGAGATTTGCCACCATACTCTCCTATGTCATCTCTTTTCTGTATAATTTTGTGTTTTTTTCCTAAGTTCTGACCTCCCTGAAGCTTTGAAGATACATGCATCATTTATCTCTGATCCTTATTGTTCAGCACAGTCCCTACCCACAGTGGAGTACTGAATGTACTTCTACATTCATATTTGCTTTGCTCCTGACCTGCCTCCCCTTAGAAGCATATGTTGCTTCATTTCATGAGCAACACAATATAATTTGATTCTGGCATTCACTCCCGCCTAACTCTCAACAAATATGGTGTCTTGGAAATGTTTGGGCTTTGTAGTCAACTTTCTGTATATGTATGGGTATGTACACACACATACATACACACACACGAATAGAGTTCAATTTAGAAGTATTACTCTTAAAGTCCATGCAAGTGAGAACTTATGTGGAGAAAAATCTTAATTCAGAAACATTTATTGCCTACCTAGTATGTTTTAGCATTCTCCTAAGTACTGTAGATGAAAAATATTTGGAAAACAGGGTCTCTAACCTTGAAAAAAAAAACCTCATATTGCCTAGAAAAGCTGGTGGCTCAGTCAATTAAGTGTCTGCCTTTGGCTTAGGTCATGATCTCAGGGTCCTGGGATCGAGCCCCCACATTGGGCTCCCTGCTCAGCTGGGAGCCTGCTTCTCCCTCTTTCTCTTCCTCTGTGTCCCGCCACTTGTGCCCTCTCTCTCTCTCACTCTCTCAAATAAATAAATAAATAAAATCTTAAAAAAAACTACTGTGCTAAAATGTTTATAGTGAAGGAACATGGCTTAAAAAAGACATTAATTATTACTAAGAAAAGTCTTCAGATAGGAGGTGATAGTTGAGTGATCTTGATATTAGTAGGTATTCACATGGCAGATCGAACAAAAAGGGAAAGATGGAGGGGGAGTCGAGAGAGAGAACAAGATGTGGAAAGGCACGATGGCATGACATTACATGGTATGTTCATGCATTTGTAATCAGACCAAAGAGTTGGGCATACATCAGAAAGCATCAGGGGACACGTTAGAAAAGTAGGCAAGGGCCAGCTCACAAAGGGCTGTATATGCAAAACCAAGAAGTTTGTATGCTTTTCTAGTAGATGCAGGGAGACTTTGTAATGGAAACTTTGAGTGGATTCTATTATCTTTTCAGAATTAAACATTTGAAAACTAAGATCTGTGTGGAGAGGTTAAATTTACTAAAATTGTTTGGTTTAAAGAACAGGACACATGAGAAGGGAGCTTTCCCTCTTTGAAGTGTGGTTATACAGAGGATAGTGACCAGTTATTTTCAGTTCCCACTGAGGATGGAGCAAGAAGAAATAGGCTTAAATCTCAGCAGAGGGGAAAATTACCTACAGAAGGGGTCCTTCAAAAAAAGATTGAGTGTGACTGACGAGGTGATTAAAATGTTGTTTCAGGCTCTCTGGCTGTGTGCTGGCTTCTGTGTGCTCAGAACCACCTAATTTCAAAGACAGGGCAAAACTAGATTTTCAGGCTTGAATGAAAGTATTTGAAAAAAATATATTTTACATGGCAATTAGTTATTCAGGTATTTTGCTATCTGCCTAAGTTATAATGTTGGAAATGTATTGGAAATGTCAAATGTAAATATTATCTTTCATAATACAGCCTTCATATTTATTAGAAAAATAAACTGTCAGAACTTGCTGTAGATATAGGTGTTGTTCTGTTAAAGATATTTTATATTCATGTACCATTTCAGAAATTTATTAAAGAATAGGTAGATACAATTAGTATAAATTCAGTTATTAATCTTTATGTGTGACATTTTTTGGGCAGATGATTATAATTAAAATCACTCTATGGTTTATTAAATGATGGTGCTTTATCAGTGAATATAGTGGATTGCTCTATCTTATTTTTATTGTTATCATTAGTTGATAATAGCTTAAAATATTATAAAACATTTTTAGCTCTTTCAAATATTTCCAATTTCTGGAACTGCTGTTTGTGTTTTTATTATGTGGAAATACATGCAGGACATAAGAATGTAGGGTATTTTTTTCATCCTTTTGTATCTTACAAAGAGAAGTCGTGTATCTATCTCATACCTCTGCCTAACTGTGGCTGGTGAGAGGGAGACACGGAAAGCATAGGCAGGGTTGCCAAAAGGCACTTGCCTCCTGATGGAAGCAAACCTTGAAATGTTGACAGTATAGCCACTACTGAGACTTAGGCAATCTGGACAAGTATTAATGGAATATTTGATGTTAATATAAAATTCACATAATTTCAAGTTAACCAGATATCAAATGGAAATCAATTTTATTTCTTAATAAAATAACTCAAACACTTTGGAAGTGGTTTTACACATACTCAGATTACTTTTGTATTACCCCAAGAGATGTATATATCCAACTAGTATACTTGGAAGAGCAAATTATTGGATAAATGCCATTAACCTTTAGAACTGATAAAGGTGAATGTTCTTAGTTGCCTTCTGTGTTGACATTGAACAACACAATAGGTCCTGAGAGAGAGACAGTGCCTAATGTGTGAATGGTGTAGATGCAGTAAGAAAGGCTGAAGACATGGTAATTCAAAGTAAATATAATTAGTCAAAAATTATTTCCCCCTGTATTTTAATAGTATATATTTATTTTAAAATGATTGGTCTAGGGGTCATATATAGAGAGAAAAATTAAAAAGACCACATATTTGTCACAATTATTCCCTGCCAGTTTGTAACCTTAAAATAGACTCTCTGTGTGAAGTTATTTAAAAAATAAATATTGCAATACAGATTTAACAGTTTGTCTTCCATACCGACTAAGATATTCCTCAGCTTGACAAAAGAGGCACTTGTCCATGTTTGCCCATGCGTTGAAAGAAATATTTCAGTTTTGTTTTTTTTTTTTTTTAAAGCATACCCATGCTCTGTCTGTAACTCTCTGATTTTAACAAAGATACCAGGATATTTATTTAGCTGAAATGTTATGCTTCATTTATCTATTTGGAATGTAACCATTGACTCTACTAAATTTCTTAACAGGAATTAAATTAATGGACCTGATTCTGAATAAATATTTATCAATTAAAGACTGTTTCTAAAAGTAAGCATTCATAAGTATGCATGCCAAAAGCTGATTTTTAAATCACCCATAAATTTGACATATGAGCATAATGCTATTTTTCTATTTTTGTGTTTTCCTTTCCAGTATTGGCCATGTGCATGTAAAATATTTAAAATATATATATTTTTACAATTTGGTGTCCTGAAAAATTAGGTAGGGTTTTGTTGTTGTTATTAGTGGTGGTCGTGGTGTGTGTATGTCTGTATAATCTCTACAGAGTTTATAAAATACAGTTTAATTCCCTTTCCTTCAGGAAGATGTACCTTCAATTTTTCCTAAACATCTAATGTTTTTAGGATTTAGGAATTCAGGTAATTTGTAAGAAAAAAAGAAAACATGAATTTTCTTATAAATTGTAATATCCAGCATACTCTGAAAATGATGCACTTTGTAAACATGTAACCCTGTAATCCCAGGTAAAGACATCTCTTTAGGAACGTGAACCTCCCATTGATTCCTCTAGAGCAACAGGCCTTACTTAACACAAATTGCCCTTGAGGTGTTGTTGCTGTTTGTTCTTATAGCTTGTCCTTAAATTGTGTCATTTTTTTTTAAGATTTTATTTATTTATTTGACAGAGACAGAGATAGCGAGAGCAGGAATACAAGCAGCGGGAGTGGGAGAGGGAGAGCAGGCTTCCCGCCGAGGAGGGAGCCCGATGTGGGACTCGATCCCAGGACCCTGGGATCATGACCTGAGCCAAAGGCAGATGCTTAACAATTGAGCCACCCAGACATCCCTAGTTTTTTATATATTTTACATACTAACCCTTTATCAGATATGTCATTTGCAATCATCGTCTCCCATGCAGTAGGATTTCCTCAGGACTCTCTCAAATGCCGGGATTTTATTCTCTCATACTACAATCTCAAAGTGTTGGGAGAGGATAGGAAGATGGGAAGGGGTGTTACAATGTTATTTCAAGATTTCTCTCCAACTCTCTTACTGAACAAACAAAACAACCTGACCCTCAACTGCACCATCTTCCTTCATTCTAGTCATTCTTCTTCATTCATGGATAACCTCTTTTTTTTTTTTTAAAGATTTATTTATTTATTTTTTGACAGAGAGAGAGACAGCAAGAGAGGGAACACAAGCAGGGGTAGTGGGAGAGGGAGAAGCAGGCTTCCTGCGGAGCAGGGAGCCCACTGTGGGGCTTGATCCCAGGACTCTGGGATCATGACCTGAGCCAAAGGCAGAAGCTTAACGACTGAGCCACCCAGGCGCCCAAAATTTTAACCTTGTAGTACTTGAAAGTATTAGGCGGATCAGCAAGATAATGCAAAATTTTAAATATTTCACCTACGTGGGATAAAGTAATCCCAGAAATTCTAAAAGAAATCACTGTGACCTTGTGACCACCTGAACCATCAACATCATGCCTCCTGTGGTTGTTTGTATTGAGCCTTAAGACTGTATTTCCTTTAGGTTCTCCATATCCTGGGGACATAAATAATTGTTAAAAAGGTATAGTACAAAACAGATTCAGTATGGGTCTGATTGATTAAATGTGATTTTTTTTCCTTTGCCACTAAAACAGTAGGTATTAAATATTCTGTTAATTACCTGAGTACCTTCCAAAGCCTTTCCATAAACCTGTCTGGGAGGAATTTATTCTAAACAGAGTAATCCTTAAACCTAAAAACCCCAAATCAGTATGCATATCAATGGGCAAACCCATAGTCTAAGGATTATAGAATTAAAACACCCAATACAATGAGAAAACTTGGTACTTTATTCCTTATTTATCCTTAGTTTGTAGGTAAATCCTTGATTTCTTTTGCAGCTTAGTCTAATATGAATGTTATATTAAAGAAAACAGATTTTCATCATAGATTTTTTTTTGTCCTATACTTTTAAAGATTTTTATCATTCTAACTATAGCATCTCTTTTCTAAAAGTATCTCTGAAAAGGAAATACCATATATAAGCAGAAAAAAAATTGTCATCACAATTGTGTGGTCAGATTCTGTTTGTAAATCAGCATAAGAACTTTTCAGCTTTTCTTATTGATGGCCCATACAAGGAGGGTAAAATGTATTTTTTTACATTAATTTGCATCAATAATGGCTACAAATAAATATAACCTCACAAGCAAATATAGTTTCCAAGAATATATTTTGGTGATAAAGCAAAGAACAAATGCTGATAACATAAGGACACATTAACTTTGACTGTAATTATCAATACTTAAATTCATGCTCTTTTCTCAGAGGATAGTTCATTTTGCCATAATTAGATATTTTTAAATTTATATATTAAAATTTAAACTTTTGCTGGTTTTGGTCATCTTTTGCATTTTATTTTTTTAAATTTTTTTTTCATTATTTCCTTCATTTTGTTTTTATTATAGCATGTTTGCTTAATTTACAGCAAGCAGAAAATAAACTGGGTCTTGTTTTGATCCAAACATTGATGCTTTAAAGGTTGTACACAATATTTGTTAAAAAGAACATATAAAAGTACCTTTTTAGAAGCTTCTATAAGAAAGAAAATACAAAGTTTAACCCCACAACTTTCCTCTTTGCTAGAACTGCAAACTACTGCTACAGTTTTAAATAGACTTTTTGTTGTTTAAACTATACATCCCCGAAAATCTAAAAAATTAAAGAAACGTGCATATAAATGATTGCATAGCAGAACATGAATATTAACTGCAAACAGTAAAGAAATGAAAGTTAGAAATACTATCAAATATACAAAGGTTCTAGAATCAATCCTTTAAACACATTCCACAAACAGTATTTAAAAACCATCTTTTGTTCTACAGGCAAGGCCTACTAAAACCAAAATTGAAAAAAAGTAATCCTCTAAAAGGAATCATTTCCCCACAATATTTCTTACTTATACCTGTAAGCAAGCAATCTAAAAATTTTAAAGATGCTAGCTTTTATTCTGAAATGAGATTGGATGTTTCCCTTTTATTGCTCCCCCCAAACGATCTCTCAGAGAAATGCTAGAAATTATAAATGGTTAGGGTCTTGTTTTCTTTTTTAGTCAGGTACTGCCAGGTACTGTACATTGATAATCAAACTCAGAGATGTGACTCCTAATTAATCTTTTTTCAAAATATTTTAAATTTCATGGCACCACAGAATCAGCTAGAATGGGAGTGTTCTCTTTCAACTTGCCTCACCTGAAATAAGCTGAGGTGTGAAGAACAAGCCTCCTTCATAAAGTGGTAGGCAAATTTTGATACAAATGCACAGACTGAGTGTTACAAGCATCAAAATTCAGTTCTTTTACACTATGCATATGCATAAACAAAATCTACTTGAAACAGTTTACTCTTGCTGCTTTTTAACAGCAGTAAGAAAACTAAGCAATATGACCAACTTTGCTCCTTAAAGTTGAGAGTAACTACATGAGAGCATTTTTTTTCCCCTTAAAATTATTTCTGCCATCATTGACCTGCTCAAATTTTAAGGTGAGTTCTTCTGATGTTTATATGTTCCAAATCTTCAAAGAAACCAGAAAGAAACAGTGAAGGCTCCATGTTTCAGTCAAAAACTCAATCTTTCCCCAAATCTTACTTAACCCAGTTGGCATCATTCCCCACGATAGTGGGGTTAACAAAAGAACTATTCCATGCTCTGTTATAAATTAACTATTATCACGGGCCTAGACATCTTAACAAGACAAAAAGGTCCACCCTGAACCTAAATGTGTCTGATCAGTCAGTGTTGTACTGTGGCTACAACTTCACTTTTGTATCATTCTATCTTATTAGCAAGCTACATTTCTAGTTAACAGTTCTACCAAATATGGATATGAAAGTTTATTTTTAATAAGACAATGTTGCAAATTATGGTCAACCAACATCTTTTCACCAATACTTCAAGCATAAAAAATGAGAATCTTTACAAAAATATACAGACACCACAAATTGGTAGCTGCCCATAACATTAAACAAACTGGACTCTTAAGAGTGGCTTCTCAACAGCATATCATTTTAATTATAACCATTTGCCTGGTACAGGGAAAACTGACAAGTGTTTTTTAAGCATCATTGCAATATTGTATTCCTGATAATTTAAGTAAACCAAACTATGAGTAAATGAATGATACATGACTAAAAATATCAAGGTTTATACTATCAGTGGCCACTGGACTTAGGACTAGTCCAAAACCTTGATCTAGATTTTGACCTAGACCTAGATTGTGATCTTGACTGAGATTTGGATCTAGGTGGTTCTTTTTTCCTTGATTCCTTTTCATATCTTGAGCCAGACTTATAATGTGTTTTGGAATCTGTTTTAGAGGTGCCTCTAGTTTTGGTGTGAGATGCAGACCTAGAATGTGATTTAGCCTTCATTTCTTTCTTGGGCTGGGACTTGAACCGTGATCTTGAATTGGATTTAGATCTTGAAAAAGATCGATTTCGGTGTTTGAATCTATCATTGTCGGAATGGCTTCTGCTACGCCGTGGTCTTCCAGCTGGTCTACTGTTTCTAGGACTATAAGATCTTCTATAGTTGTAATCAAAGGATCGGCTTCTTGATCTTCTTTCATAACTCCGGCTTCTAGAACGTCTGTATCTGTCATAATCATCATAGCGTGAAGAGCTGTATACATTCCTCCCTTCCTTGGCTTTCATTTGATTTGGAGTCTTCCGATCCCCCTGTGCAAACTGTATTTCAATTTGGCGTCCACAAATCCATTTTCTGTCCAAATTATGTAAAGCGTCTTTGGCATCACGGACATCCTCAAATTGAACATAAGCAAATCCTCTTGGACGGCGCGTATAGAAATCAAGTAGAACATACACATCAACTATAGGACCATAACGACCAAATTCTCTTCGTAAATCTTCGGACCTGGTGTCGTCGGCCACGTTCCTTACGAACAGAGACGTGTTGGGGGGGGTGCAGGTAGTGGGACACGACGGCAACGTGAGTCTCGGCAGGGGTACTAATGGGCTCAGTAAACCGTCTGCGGATCCGGCGCCGGATCCTCAGACCCATCTTTTGCATTTTAAAATAATGGTGTTCCTTTTAAAATCTAGAGCATTGTTGCTAGACCCCATTAGAAAGCTACCCCTAACTTAAAAAAAATTTTTTTTGTTAAAGATTTTATCTGTTATTTATTTTAGAGAGCAAGGGAGAGAGCATGAGCAGGGGGAGGGGCAGAGGGAAAGGGAGAGAATCTCAGGTGGACTCCACACAGCACAGAGCCTATCGCGGGGCTCCATCTCATGATTCTGAGACCATGACCTGAGCCAAAACCAAGAGTCAGACACTTAACCAGCTGAGCCACCGAGGCACCCCTAACTTTTTAAAAAAATTTAGTTATAGGGCGCCTGGGTGGCTCGGTTGGGCGGCTGCCTTCGGCTCGGGTCATGATCCTGGAGTCCCGGGATCCAGTCCCGCATCGGGCTCCTTGCTCGGCGGGGAGTCTGCTTCTCCCTCTGATCCTGCCCCCTCTCATGCTCTCTCTCTCTGTCTCATTCTCTCTCTCAAATAAATAAATAAATAAAATCTTTAAAAAAAATTTAGTTATAATAAATTGAGTTCATCCATTTATTTCACTTGTTTAAGAATAAAGTCTATATTTACATTACCCAAAATATACTAAAAATACTGTTATTTCATTCCAGATCAGAGATACTAAGTCAGCAGATCAAAAAACAACCCTCTTGCATTTTATTGCTGAAATTTGTGAGGAAAAATACCGGGATATCCTGAAATTTCCTGAAGAGCTGGAACATGTAGAAAGTGCAAGCAAAGGTAATTGATTAGTAACTATTTGAGACTATTATATTTTAAGTGGTAAGATTAAATAAACATTAATTTTTCTGTTTACTGATATTTGAAAAGCAGGAAGATCGTTTCCATTAGCTTATATTTGATAGTGTAGCACATTTAATGACCTAGTTTTTACTTACTTTATCTTTTAACATTGCTAGGTTATTGACGCTTTCACATCTCTGATCTGATAGTATGTTCATTCATTCATTTCATAAATACTTAAATATATATTGTTTACAAGGGAAGTATACCATGGGCTTTTGATGATATCAAAATGATTGTGAGTTCTTGCTTACAAATTTTCTAAATGTTCTATTATTCCACATTAATTACATATTAGTAAATATGACTGTAGTCACAAATGTGTGTTGTTAAATCGAAGAGCCAAGATATAGAAGTTCTGTAGAAAAGCAATTGCCAAAGAGCTGCTGCTATACTTATAGTGAGTATGATTTTACATCATATCTTACAGGTTTTTTTTTTTTTAATAAAGAAAATAATAGTACTATGGAGACATACTCCGTCTCCTATTGTTATTCTGGTCCTGGAACCACAAAATGAGACACACTGGATTAAATTAAAGAAATACATTGAGGGTTTGACTGATAATACCAGACCAGCGGAGATGACCATTGAACAATATTATTTTTTTTTAAAGATTTTATTTATTTATTTGGGGGAGAGGGGCAGAGGGAGAGGGAGAGAGAGAGAGAGTCTTAAGCAGACTCCACACTGAGTCCAGAGCCCAACGCAGGGCTAAGATCATGACCTTAGATGAAACCAAGAGTCAGAAGCTTAACCGACTGAGCCACCCAGGTGCCCTCACCACTGAACATTATTATACAAACAGTATTCTGGGTTTTATAGACATGCAGTTTCTCCCCTTTAATGAACACTAACAGGTTTATAAGGCTTGTAAGAAACTTGGAAAAGGTATATGCTTTTGAGTCCTTACTGAAAGTCCTTAGAGTTATAGAGAAATGGAAAATTTGTAATTGGAAATATGAGAAATGTCACAAATAAAGACAATTATTAGATCATTTCAGTGCTATCACTACTTTTTAATTGCCCTTTAGCGGAATTTTTTTCTAAGTTTTATTTGTTTAATACGTAGATTCAATTTCAGAAAGATTTTGAGAGTTCTATCAAGAATATGTTTAAATAAAATGATCTGTCAATTTTATGATGATTTTTAATTCCTAATTTTTAAATTTTCAATTCTTACATTGAGGATACTTTACATGAATATATCTGATAAACATTTTTAGTCAAAATAATCTGGAACAACTGTAATGAAATGTAGAATGAAGCTTACATCAGCTTTGAATTTTAAGTCTAAATACTAGCTTATCTATATTTCCATATTATATATCTATGTCTATATAATTTCATACACACTCTTAGCCACTATTGCTATTGATGAAGTCAGCTTATAGTGGACAGCCTTCTGAGTTAGGTATTATAAAGTTCTATTCCTAGCTATATAACTTCTTGGTTCTATAACCTTGAGCTAGTAATTTAAACTTCCAAGTTTTTGTTTCCTCATCTGTAAAATGGGAATGATAGTAACAAGATCACATGAGTTGACATGTTTAAAGCATTCAATAAAAGGCTTGGCACATAGTGAGTATGTAGCTGTTGCTATACCACTATCTGTATAGTAGTAGTAGTCATAATATTGATATACTACTATGAATATTGTAGTTGCTGCTATTGTCTTGTTAGAAGGGAATAATCAAAAGGGTACCTATGGTTCCTATAATCTCAGCTAGCTATGTATTATATCCAGTTCTATTTGTTTCCTGTGTCTGGGCTTTTGGTAAATACTTTCATATTTTTTTTTTTTAAGATTTTATTTATTTATTTAACAGAGAGAGATACAGCAAGAGAGGGAACACAAGCAGGGGGAGTGGGAGAGGGAGAAACAGGCTCCCCGCAGAGCAGGGAGCCCGACGTGGGACTCGATCCCAGGACCCCGGGATCATGACCTGAGCCGAAAGCAGACGCTCAACCGACTGAGCCACCCAGGCGCCCAATACTTTCATATTTTTATTTTACACTATCACCAACTTCTTTCTCCCTATCTATGTCAAGAGCAAAATCTCTCAGTTACATTTTGATTATTTCTGCTTTTCTGTATTCTTCTTGCCAGTGTTTTCAAAAGACTGTTGCCAGAAATCATCTTACTGTCTCACTGTTAGGGCCACAGCAATACCCACTCTCAAGTTATTTTGTCTAGTTCTTTTTCTTTCCCTATGAAATTCAGTCTCAACTCAAATTCTTAAGCGCATTCCACCTGCTTGCATCTCTCTTTCATTTCCTCCTAGGTCTCATTTCAGTGTGCCGAGACATATATTCTCTTGAGCCGTTTTATTCCTTTCTGATAGTCCTGTCTCTGTATGATTTCATGCTGCATCCCATGCCTAGAAATCTCACCAGCCCTGTCCTCTAAGACAACTGACTATCACTTGTAAAATCCCTGTTCAGAATCCATTTTTTAAAAATGTTTTGCTACTAGAGCCCCAGGAAGAAATACTCTGGAATTTAGTCTACAGGGGAAAAAAACGAAACAGGGTGAAAGGTCAAGCCAGTTACCTCTTATTTATAGTTAAATACTTTTCCTTGATATTTGAGTCTAACTTGTCTTATTAGCGTAATATACAGTTCAGTCTTGTTTGAATCACATTCTGTTACCCCTAGTACTGCACATAGCATGTATATAGTCAACCAGCAAAAATACATATAGATCAATACTATATAATAAATTTTGTTTGATGATGGACTGTCTTGATGTGAAATGTTCACCTTCAAAAATACAAAAAGTACCTTTCTTTTCAAACTAGAGGGATATTGATAAGATGAAACTAATTAAGTTAATGATTGAATTATAGAAGTTCATATTTTTTTGAGATTTATTCATTTATTTGAGAGAGAGAGAGAGTGAAAGAGAGAGTGGGGGAAGGGGCAGAGGGAGAGAGAATCTCAAGCCGATTCCACGCTGAGCGTGGAGCTTGACACAAGGCTCGATCTCATGACCCTGAGATCATGACATGAGCTGAAATCAAGAGTCAGGTGCTTAACCGACTGAGCGACCCAGGTGCCCCTATAACTTATACTTAGAGAACAATTGTATGACTATTCATAGCTTTTTTCTATGTTTTTGGATTTTTGGAACCCAAGTATCAATTTTGATAACATAGAGATCTTTTCTTCTGGTATAGCAATTAAATTTATTTCAGTTGAGTAGTAGAGTTATAGGCCTCTAACTGACAAAAAAAATGCCTTAAAGTGAAAGGAAAACTGAAGGTAGGAAATATGTGTGATCTGTGGAAAAATTTATTTTATAATCATGTTTATTCTTTAGCTAAGCTTCTAAAATTGTGTGTATCTTTGAATATGCAAAACTATGGTAAAACTTAGCCTATCTTCTTAGAGCTCTGTTAAAGATATTGGGGGAAAACATCATTTTCACATTAGAACATATATATTATGAAAGAATTCAAAATCCACATGAATTTTTAAAAATAAAACAGATGGCTTCAAAGAAATTTCACACTTGCAATAGATCCCTAAGGGTGTGTGTTCAATCTTCTCTTCATTTGGAGTACTTGGGTGAGAAAAGTTCATGAAGCATTGCCTAAAGAATGATACAATGGTTTTGTTTTGGTTTTGTTTCACTTATTTATCTATTTAGGTTTTACCAGGAGCAGGGAGGCAAGCAGGCAGGGTAAGGGAGTAGTAGAGTACCTAACTTTCTTCTAAATAGACATTCTCATATCCCTTATGAAGTTCAGCATCAAACACTACAGTGTAATTTTATTACAAGTGAAATTAATAAAATAATATTGCTCTGGTCATTTTATTTTAGATTAAATTAAAAATCTGCAGGTCGTCTCATTTACATTTGACATACCAATGAGCCTTTAGAGAGAAAAAAAAATGGTTGCTATAGAAACTCTGATGCCTTTAAAATATTTAAAATACTTTTTGTAAAAGATTTTATTTTTTTATTTGAGAGCGAGAGTGACAGAGAGCACAGGCAGTGGGGAAGGGGAGAGGGAGAGGCAGACTCCCTGCTGAGCAGGGAGCCCGATGCGGAGCTCGATCCCAGGACTCTGGGATCATGACCTGAACCGAAGGAAGACTCTTAACTGACTAAGCCACCCAGGTACCCCTAGAATACTTTTGATAAACCAAATTACCTCTCCCCTGATGATTAGTTTTAAAGATTGTGTGTGTGTTTATTTTGTGTGCATAATTATATATATAATAGATATATAGATATAGTATAAAGCATTGCTGGTTTACGAGACATATTTTATAAATTTCTTTATTGTTTTCCCTACCACTGTGACTATCACTTTAACTTTGAGCTTTACGGATTTTTACAGTTTGATTTAAAACCTCTGTTGTTTTATAGGTTGGCTGCAGGGATTAAACCAAAAGAGTTAGTAAAGTTTAATTAAAACTATTCCACTCAACATGGAAAAATTATATTAATGTATTTGAAAGCACTATTAATCCTAAGGTTTCACATAAATATGAAATGGGTTTCACTTCAGTTAAATTAGTGCCATCCTACAAAATAAAAGCTGTCAAGTTTCCTATAAAAAGTGTTAATTTCTTATGAATTAAATCAATTATAAATTTTCATGACCAACAATACCTTTTGATATCTGCCATCTTTCCATGTCATATTAGTAACTCTGATTAGCTATTTATCTACTCTGACTTCTTTATAAAAAGTTCAGACTAGAAGAAATGTTGTAGGGAAAATAAAAAGGGGGCACCGGGGTGGCTCAGTCAGTTGGGCATCTGCCTTGGGCTCAGGTCATGATCCCAGGGTCCTGGGATTGAGCCCCACATCGGGCTCCCTGCTAAGCGGGGAGCCTGCTTCTCCCTCTGCCTCTGCTGCTCCCCCTGCTTGTGCTCTCTCTCTCTCTCTGTCAAATGAATAAATAAAATCTTTTTTTTTTTTTAAGATTTTATTTATTTATTTGAGAGAGAGAGAATGAGAGACAGAGAGCATGAGAGGGAGAAGAGTCAGAGGGAGAAGCAGACTCCCTGCCGAGCAGGGAGCCCGATGCGGGACTCGATCCCGGGACTCCAGGATCATGACCTGAGCCGAAGGCAGTCGCCCAACCAACTGAGCCACCCAGGCGCCCTGAATAAATAAAATCTTTAACAAAGAAAAATCATTTAAAAAAAAAAGAAAGGAAAAGAAAAATCTAAAATAATAGCAGAGTAAAAAAGTTGGGGGAACAACAACAAGAAAAAGCCAAAATATTTTCCAAAATTCCAGAGCTGGCAGAAGCTTTAGACATCATCTCATCCCTGCTAAAAGGGACCCAAGATAGCAATTAGTCCATATTCATTATTTTATAATTCAAGAAACTGAGGTCCAGAATGATGAAGGAATTGTCCATGATCACACAACTAGTTTGGAGAATCGATGAAGGTTTGCAGATTTTGGAGTTACTTCATTACGTATATTTCAGCTCCACTTTTGCTTCCTTTGTAGTCTAAAATATACAACAGAGATTCATGCTCATATTGGAGTAAATGCTAACCAAATAAAAGATTTACCGGAGTGTAAATGCCACGTCCTCTTTGTAGTGGTGTCCAGTCTCTGCAGCCCCACTTTGACAGAATTACCCTCTCCTTACTCTGTGTCACAGCAGCACTTTAGCCTTATTAGTAATATTGTACATACCATATTCATAGTTTTTATTCCATTGCTCATTTTTCTTTGTACCTTCTGGATTTGTCCCTACAGTCTCAGTGCTAGCACAGCATCTCAGAGAGAAGTAAATGCTCAATAGATGTCTATTAAATGGAATCACTGTATATCATTGTAGTATAGCAGGCATATTTCAAAGTAAGACATTGTGGGAAGTTGACAAAGAGAGAACTGCAGCCCTAAAATACTGTTTAGTATAAATACAAGGGGAGATAAGTTAGAACAAAGAGGACACCAGAAATTAACAATATTTCCTGGTCTATATTTTTACTTCTTTCAAAAAGAAAGTTAAAATTGGAAACTATCAAGCTAATAACGGATGGGATCTAAACTTATGGAGGCCATCAAACCATAAAGGATTATGTTGAACAGTAAGGATTAAAATCTATTAGGAACTAATGGCAGCGAACTTTCTCAATGTTATATCTTACTAGCTGCTAAAACATCTCTCTCTTGTTCTAATTCCTGAGGGAAAAAAAACACTTTCATATTGTCTAGTGTTAGTTTTATTGAAAAATCTTTGAGATAGTGAACAAAATCCTATGTTTTTAGAGCATTTAACATACAGTGACTTATAAAACCCAAGATGTGAGAAAGTAATAAATTGTAGGATTTTCTAGCAGATTTAAACTTTGAATTGTAGTCTAACTTTTTAGAAGCACAGAATGATAATATACCAATTGACAAAATATCTGTAGAATTGACCTTACTTAAATGTTAGCAATGTAAATATAAAACTGAGTACAGGGGTGCCTGGGTGGCTCACTCGGTTGGGCGTCGACTCTTGGTTTTGGCTTAGGTCATGATTTCATGGGTTGTGGGATCAGGCCCCACATAAGGCTCCACACTCAGTGGGAAGTCGACATGAAGATTCTCTTCCTCTGCCTCCCTCCCCAACTCAGGCACCCTCTCTCTCTGTCAAATAAATAAGTCTTTAAAAAAACAAACCAAAAAAACCCTGAGTACACATCATACCACTACATCAGTTTTATAAAAGTAGTTGAAATTGTTTAGTTTCCTTTGGACTTTTTCATATATACTGTAAAAGTAACAAATAATTTTTACTGAATGAATTAAAGTCTATCATACTGATACCATAAATATATTACAAGATTTAAAGGAATATTAAATTTTAAGGAATCAAATTTATAAATTTTCCAGTTATATTTCTTTCTTCCTAACTCACTCACACCAAGTCACCCATATTTTTTTTAACAGTGAATTTCTTTAAAGTAAAAGAAACAATAAAAGGTCCAAAATATGCATAGAAAATGAATTTTCAACCTAAAACGTTAAAAGGATTTAGGAAAGAAGTCATTTTTTTTGTTTGTTTTTATGTGGTTTTTTTTTGTTTGTTTGTTTTTTTGCTGGTCGGTAATCTAGTCATTACCAACCAGTGTTTTCAATTCATAATATATAAACTAATGTTCATTTCTAGAGGAAAATGTTGAAAAAATTAATATCTTCAGGTAGTAGGGAAAGGAAGCAGAGACCATTGCCATTTGGATTTGAGTAAAATGTTTCAGTGTAAGTCAACAATTTTTTGTAGGCATTAGGCACATATGCATTTGTCAGGATACCTTAGCTTTTACATCCCAGAATCTTTTTCTGTTAGTAATTGTGTGCATAGCTTATCTGCCTCACATCCTGGTCCCTCATGTCTCAGAGCCTAGGATCCTGTTCTTTTTCCAAACAGAAATGCCACTCCCCTTCTCTCAGCCCTTGTGAGCCTTGTGTATCTTTTTGAGGGTCCAGCTTAAATCTCACCCCTCCATATAAAGCTTTCCCAGTTGTTGTGACTTTCAGTGGTTTCTCACTTACCTCTTCTACATTAGTACTTATGTGAGCTTTTTAGTTTGGTACTTGATCCTATACTGTCTTGCGTTACAATATAAAGGTTTCCATGTTTATGGATGCATCCTGGAATGATGCTTTCTGAAATAAAGTGTGATGTCATTAGTCTGCAGGGCAAAATCTAACATGGTAATGGTGTTGTAAATTCAGTGCTCTGAATGTTTATTAAACATCAACCTGATCCTAGCTGCTATCTTTATTTAGCCCAATAGTTAAACTTTCTGGGTACTTAAATTAGCTAAAGTATATTTGTAGATATTTACTTTTCAATTTCTCACACATTAAGCAACAAGTAGAAAACCAGGTCATTATTTTTTTTAATTTAATTTAATTTTATTATGTTATGTTAGTCACCATATAATACATCATTAGTTTTTGATGTAGTGATCCATGATTCATTGTTTTCGTATAACACCCAGTGCTCAATGCAGTATGTGCCCTCCTTAATACCCATCACCAGGCTAACACATCCCCACCCCGTCTCCCCCTCTGATTTTCCCCCATTCATTTTTCCCTTCCTTCTCCTAATGTCCTCCATGCTATTCCTTATGTTCCCCAAATAAGTGAAACCATATGATAATTGACTTTCTCTGCTTGACTTATTCCGCTTAGCATAATCTCCTCCAGTCCCATCCATGTTGATGTAAAAGTTGGGTATTCATACTTTCTGATGGCTGAGTCATATTCCATTGTATATGTAGACCACATCTTCTTTATCCATCCATCTGTTGAAGGGCATCTCGGCTCTTTCCACAGTTTGGCTATTGCGGACATTGCTGCTATGAACATTGGGGTGCATATGGCCCTTCTTTTCACTACATCTGTGTCTTTGGGGTAAATACTTGGGAGTGCAATTGCTGGGTCATAAGGTAGCTCTATTTTTAATTTTTTGAGGCACCTCCACACTATTTTCCAAAGTGGCTGTACCAACTTGCATTCCCACCAAGAGTGTAAGAGGGTTCCCCTTTCTCCACAAGCTCTCCAACATTTGTTGTTTCTTGCCTTGTCAATTTTCGCTGTTCCAAATGGTGTAAAGCCCCAGTGGGGGCTTTGCTGTCTGCCCTGTCTGCCCTCTCAATGTGGTTTTGATTTGAATTTCCCTGATGGCTAATGATGATGAACATTTTTTCGTGTGTCTGTTAGCCATTTGTTTGTCTTCTTCAAAGAAGTGTCTGTTCATGTCTTCTGCCCATTTTTTGACTTGATTATTTGTTTTTTGGGTGTTGAGTTTGAGAAGTTCTTTATAGATCTTGGAAATCAGCTCCTTGTAGTGTCATTTGCAAATGTCTTCTCCCATTCTGTGGGTTGCCTCTTTGTTTTGTTGACTGTTTCCTTTGCTGTGCAGAAGCTTTTTATCTTGATGAAGTCCCAAAAGTTCATTTTTGCTTTTGTTTCACTAGCCTTTGGAGATGTATCTTGAAAGAAGTTGCTGTGGCTGATGTCAAAGAGGTAACTGCCTATGTTCTGCTCTAGGATTTTGATGGATTCCTGTCTCACATTGAGGTCTTTCATCCACTTTGAGTTTATCTTTGTGTATGGTGTTAGGGAATGGTCGAGTTTCATTCTTCTGTACATAGCTGTCCAGTTGTCCCAGCACTGTTTATTGAAGAGACTGTCTTTTTTCCATTGCATGTTTTTCCCTGCTTTGTCAAAGATTATTTGACCACAGAGTTGAGGGTCCATATCTGGGTTCTCTATTCTATTCCATTGGTCTGTATGTTTGTTTTTGTGCCACTACCATGCTGTCTTGGTGATCAGTGCTTTGTAATGTAGCTTGAAATCGGGTAATGTGATGTCCCCAGCTTTGTTTTTCTTTTTCAACATTTCCTTGGCAATTCAGGGTCTTTTCCAATTCCATACAAATTTTAGGATTGTTTGTTCCAGCACTTTGAAAAATGTCATTGGAATTTTGATCAGGATGGCATTGAAGGTATAGATTGCTCTGGGTAGCATAGACATTTTAACAGTGTTTATTCTTCTGATCCATGAGCATGGAATGTTATTCCATCTTTTTGTGTCTTCTTCAGTTTCTTCAATGAGTGTGCTATCGTTCCTAGAGTATAGATCCTTTACCTCTTTGGTTAGGCTTATTCCGAGGTATCTTATGATTTTTGGTGCTATTGTATAGAATCGATTCTCTAATTTTTCTTTCTACAGTTGCATTGTTAGTGTGTAAGAAAGCATCTGATTTCTGTGCATTGATTTGGTATCCTGCCACATTACTGAATTGCTGTATGTGTTCTAGTAATTTGGGGGTGGAGTCTTTCAGGTTTTCCACATAAAGTATCATGTCATCTGCAAAGAGAGAGTTTGACTTCTTCTTTGCCAACTTGAATACCTTTTATTTCTTTTTGTTGTCTGATTGCTGTTGCTAGGACTTCTAGTACTATGTTGTACAATAGTGGCAAGAGTGGGCATCCTTGACGTGTTCCTGTTCTAAAGGGAAAGGCTCTCATCTTTTCTGCATTGAGGATGATATTCGCTGTGCATTTTTCATAGATTGATTATATGAACTTGAGGAATGTTCCCTCTATCCTTATACTCTGAAGAGTTTTAATCAGGAAAGGATGCTGTATTTTGTCAAATGCTTTTTCTGCATCAGTTGAGAGGACCATATGGTTCTCTCTCCTCTTATTAATGTGTTCTATCGCATTGATTGATTTGCAAATGTTGAACCCCCCTGCATCCCGGGGTTAAATCCCACTTGGTCATCTAGATGATCCTTTTAATGTATTGTTGGATCCTAGTAGCTAGGATTTTGTTGAGAATTTTGGAATCCATATTCATCAGGGATATCGGTCTAAAATTCTCCTTTTTGATGGGGTCTTTGCCTGGTTTGGGGATTAAGGTAATGCTGGCCTCATAGAATGAGTCTGGAAGCTTTCCTTCTGTTTCTATTTTTTTGAAACAGCTTCAGTAGAATAGGTATTATTTCTTTGAATGTTTGGTAGAAATCCCCAGGGAATCCTTCCAGCCCTGGACTCTTGTTTTTTGGGAGGTTTTTGATCACTGCTTCAATCTCGTTACTGGTTATTGGCCTATTCAGGTTGTCAGTTTCTTCCTGTTTCAGTCTTAGCAGTTTTTTTTTTTTTTTTTTAAAGATTTTATTTATTTATTTGAGAGAGAGAGAATGAGAGAGAGAGAACACCTGAGAGGGGATAGGGTCAGAGGACGAAGCAGACTCCCCGCCGAGCAGGAAGCCCGATGTGGGACTCGATCCCGGGACTCCAGGATCATGACCTGAGCTGAAGGCAGTCGCTTAACCAACTGAGCCACCCAGGCGCCCCAGTCTTAGCAGTTTATACGTTTCCAGAAAGGCATCCATTTCATCCAGTTTGCTTAATTTATTGGCATATAGTTGATAATAGTTTCTAATAATTGTTTCTATTTCCTTGGTGTTAGTCATAATCTCTCCCCTTTCATTCATAATTTTATTAATTTGGGTCCTTTCTCTTTTCTTTTGGGTAAGTCTGGCCAGTGGTTTATCGATCTTATCAATTCTTTCAAAGAACCAGCTTCTAGTTTCGTTGATCTGATCTACTGTGTTTCTTGTTTCTAATTCATTGATCTCTGCTCTAATCTTAATTACTTCTCTTCTAATGCGTGGCTTAGGCATCGGAAAACCAGGTCTTTAAAACGTATTCTTTAAAAGTGGCTATGTAAAACAAAACAAATGTATGGTGTTAGAAATATTATAATGGTTACTCTTGGTATGAGTTAATGACTAGATGAAAGCATGTGATGGCTTCTGGAGTGCTGGTCATGTTCTCTTTGTTGCTCTGGATCCTAGTTACATGGGTGTTTATTTTGTGAAAATTCATTCATCTGGTTACCTATGTGCACAATGTATGCATGCTTCAACAAAACATTTTTAGAAAGCTGGTCATTCAAATTTTTAAAATGTGTAATGACTTACAAAAAGTGAGAAAACTTACAGTTAATCTAAAAGGTCAATGTTTTCCCTTGTGCTAGTTATAATGATCACATGCATTGTATAAATATTTGCTGTCAGAGTTGATTTGATGTCATTGTAAATAATTATTTTTCAGCAAGTCATTTGTCACTTAAAGATTTTATCAAAGTGTCTTTTAGTCTTTAGAGTGGATAGGTAGGTTCTCTTATTTAAACCATCCCCCCCCGCCGAGCATATTATATACCATGTAAACATTCGGGGTGATCTTTCCATAGTTGTTATCAATATTACCCTAGCTTGTAAATCATTGAATCTTAACATGTCATGAGCACATTCTGAGTTTAGATTTTCACCAAGCACCTGTCACTGCTATCATTGCTGTCACTGTGTCTTTGGTTTAATGTTAGGAAATAGGATATGTGGGAATGTTGCTCAGTTTTATCTCATTCTGGATTCAAGCTCATTAGTGAAAAATTGAATATTCATACATCAAATATTGTAATTTGAGTGACTCTGAAATAAAGGAAGCACAAGGATATATTCAATGCAAGAGGTTAAAGGACTGACGTTAAGTAGTATTGTCAAGGTGAGGAGGGGAGAGTAAAGAAGGGAGAAAACTAACAGAAATGAAGAAAGAAGCAGCTATCTGCTGCCACAGCAGAGTCAGAAGAAGAGGTGGCTAGTGCTCTGAGTGGAAATTCCATTGTACCTCTAGGAAATATTGGAAAAATTGGTGGAATCTGCTAATCAACATGGTTACCATTACTACAGTTTTAACTACTACCAATCCTTTTGATGGATTCATCGATAAGGATGAGACTGGTTTAGGGATTTAGGGATTGGGGATTTGGGTAGAGTAAAGAACTGTATCAGAGGTACCTAAGCAGTGCCTCTATCCTCCACTTTTTACACATTTCAAATGTGGTTTGAACACAAGGACCACGTTGTAGGGGGCTATACTGCTGTTGTGATTTCTTGAATTTAACTGAGGTCTTTTTCTGGAATTTGGATTTTACATGTTAATGAGGTAAATTAGTAAACAGCAAATATAATACTTACTTGTTCCAATTTTATATGACCGAAACTGCTTAACAGTATTTCCATGTAAAACAGTCAGAATGGAGTTGGTATTTTTATTAGAAGATTCACTGAAATAGTAAGGAAAAAACTCTGACTCCTATTGGAAGCTAATAGCTTTGTGGCAAAGGATTCTGATAAGGTCATATCTGAAAGAAATACATGCTCAAAATAATATGTTCAAGGTTCAAGGATGAGAATCAAGAGATACGTATCTGAGTTTCAACTTTGTTTCTACCTACTTTTTGGATCATTGTTTCGTCATTTAACCTACCAGTTGCCTATTTGCTCATTTATACAATAATGTTTCTTAATTTGAAAAAACACATGGTCATATTTAGCCCACTTATTCCTCAAGGTGATTATGCTAACAAAATTAGATACTCAGTGTGGAAATGCCTGAGGAGAAAGGCATTATATATAAATAAATAGTTTATTATTCAAGCTGTCATGGAGATGTCAATTCCAGATGATTTCGATCAGGTTTTTTTACACTTGTTTAGTCCCATTTTTAAAGTGAAGATCAAAATCTGCTCATTAAATGACAAAGCTTTCTGAAATAATATATGATGTCATTAAATTTATTTTCTTTACATTTTTTTTTACTTTTTTCCATCTTGTAGTCTTTTAGAAATAAGACTCTAAAAACATGATCGCAAAGGCTCATCTTAGTTTAAATGATATCTCTAAGCTTTGATGGAAGAATCATTGTTCCAAATTCAAGAATCAGTTATAATATTTCCAATATCCTAGGATATCTTTGTCCTAAGTATGTATAAACATGGAAGAAAAGAAAAAGCTTATAGTTTTAACTGAATATTCTAAATAATTAATAGTAAATGTCTAGGGGAAAATTAAAAAGGTATGAATTTTGAATCTTATAATAACTAATAAAAATGATAATAAGGCATTTTTTATGTGCATTTTAAAGAAATGGATCCTGTTTGCATTTGTAGCAATATGTAGCTAATGTTTATGTTAGCTATTTCTTTTTCACTTAATTATGCATTTTTTTCTTATACCTAATAGTGATAATAATAACTACTACCATTTATAAATAGCTTACTAAGAGCCAGGTTATGTATTAACCATGGTTTTATACAAAAGGAGACTGAGTGTCAGAAGGATTAAGTAAAGTGCTCAATGTCACACAATTAACAAGGGCTAAGATTTTGGCTATACTTCTATATTCATTGTTCTTTTCAATATAACAACATTGACAGTAATAGCAAGAACACTGTTGAAAAAGATATAAAATATTAATTTTTTATTCATAAATTTAAGATAAACTGAGAAAACATGAACCTTGGTAAATTTTATACTTTGATAGAACATTAATTATTATAACTAGAAACACCCAATGAAATCATACAAATACTCTTGGTTTACTCTAAAACTATAGTAAACTGTTAAATATATTAAAATGGTATTGTTAGGATTTAAGGTTTCATTCACTTGCTTTTTCCTTCTACATGTCCTTAGAGAGGAATAACACACTCTGTGATGATGAACAAAGAATAAATATTTCCATTGCCCACCCTTCTTGAGGGATATGGTCATCAACTAAGCACATGTTTAACTCTAATAGTAAAAGTACTTTCAGTCTCTGAGTTGCACATTTTTAAGAATTTTAATTTCAGTATAATTAACATACAGTGTTATACTAGCTTTAAATGTACAATATAGTGATTCAGCAATTTTATACCTTACTCAGTGCCCATCAATAGAAGTGTACTCTTAATCCCCATCACCTGTATCACCCATCTCCCCACCCAAGTCCCCTCTGGTAACCATCAATTAGTTCTCTATAGTTAAGAGTCCATTTATTTATTTCTTTCTCTTTTTTCTTTGATTTGTTTCTTAAATTCCATATATAATTGAAATTATATGGTATTTCTCTTTCTCTTTCACTTCCTATTATACTCTCTAGATTCATCCATGGTCTTGCCAATGGCAAGATCTAATTCTTTTATATGGCTGAGTAATATTCCACTGTGTGTGTGTGTGTGTGTGTGTTTGTGTGTGTATATATGTGTATATATACACATATATATGAATATATATTCCACTATTTTGGTATATATACCACTTCTTATTTATCCATTCATCTATTGATGGACACTTGAGCATCTGTTGATGGACACATTCATCTATTGATGGACACTCCATCTATTGATGAACACATAATTTAGCTATTGTAAATAATGCTGCTATAAGCAAAGGGGTGCAGATATCTTTTTAAATTAGTGTTTTCATATGCTTTGGGTAAATTACTGGATCAGATGGTAGGAGCCTCCATACCTTACTCCACAGTGACTGCATCAGCTTGCATTCCCACCAACAGTGCCCAAAGATTCCTTTTTCTCCACATCCTCATCAATGCTTGTTTCTTGTGTTTTTGATTTTAGCCATTCTGACAGATGTGAGATGATATCTCATTGTGGTTTGGATTTGTATTTCCCTCATCATAATTAATGTTGAGCATCTTTTCATGTGTCTGTTGGCCATCTGGATGTCTTCTATGGAGAAATGTCTGTTTATGTCTTCTGCCCATTTTTTAATTGATTTATTTGTTTTGTGGGTGTTGAGTTGTATCAGTGCCTTATATATTTTTGATACTACCCCTTTATCAGATATGTCATTTGCAAATATTTTCTCCCATTCAGTAGGTTGTCTTTTAGTTGTGTTGATTGTTTCCTTTGCTGTGCAGAGGTTTTTATAGTAAAGTTTTACTTTTGTTTCTCTCTCTTCAGAAGATATATCCAGAGAAATGTTGCTATAGCCAGTGTCAGAGAAATTACTGTCTGTGTTCTCTTCTAGGAGTTTTATGATTTCAGGTCTCAAATTTAAGTCCTTAGTCCACTTTGAGTTTATTTTTGTGTATGGTGTAAGAGAGTGGTCCAGTTTCATTATTTTGCATATAGCTGTCCAGTTTTCCCAGCAGCATTTGTTGAAGAGACTTTTTCCAATTGCATATTCTTGCCTCCTTCATCAAAGATTAGTTGACCATATAATCATGGGTTTATTTCTGAGATCTCTCTTCTGATTCATTGATCTATGTGTCTATTTTTGTACCATTACCATACTGTTTTGATCACTACAGCTTTGTAGTATATCTTGAAATCTGAGATTGTGATTCCTCAAGCTTTGGTCTTCTTTTTCAAGATTGCTTTGGCTATTCAGGGTCTTTTGTGGTTCCATACAAATTTTAGGATTGTTTGTTCTAGCTCTGTGGAAAATGATGGTGGTGTTTTCATAAGGATTAGGGATTCCATTAAATGTGTAGATTGCTTTGGGTAGTTATAGACATTTTAACAATATTTGTTCTAGCAATCCATGAGCATGGAATATCTTTCCATTTTTTTGTGTCATCTTGAATTTTTTCATCAGTGTTGTATAGTTTGCAGAATACAAGTCTTTCATCTCCTTAAGTTTGTTCCTATGTATTTTATTATTTTGGTACAAACATAAATATGAATGTTTTCTTAATTTCTATTTCTGCTACTTCATTTTTAATGTATAGTAATACAACAGGTTTCTCTATATTTGTTTTGTATCCTGCAACCTTACTGAATTCATTTATCAGTTCTAGTAGTTTTTTGGTGGAGTCTTTATGGTTTTCTTTATATAGTATCTATATAGCATCATGACATCTGCAAATAGTGAAAGTTTCACTTCTTCCTTTCCAAATTGGATACCTCTTATTTTTCCTGCCTGATTGCCATGTTAGGACTTCCCAGACTATGTCGAATAAAAGTGTTAAGAGTGGACATCTTTGTCTTGTTCCTGATCTTAGTGGAAAAGCTCTCCATTTTTCAACATTGAGTATGATGGTAATTGTGGCTTTTTCATATACAGCCTTTATTATGTTGAGGTATGTGCCCTCTAAGCCTACTGTGTTGAGGGTTTTTATCATGAATGGATGTTGTACTTTGTTAAATGCTCTTTATATATCTATTAAAATGATTATGGTTTTTATCCTTTCTCTTGTTGATGTGATTTATGATATTGATTGATTTGGAAATATTGAACCACCCTTGCATCCCAGGAATAAATTCTACTTGATCATGGTGAATGATTTTTTTAATGTATTCTGAGTTGCACATTTGTATCCCTTGTTTTAAATATGTCACTTTTCTTCAGTTATCTATTTCATGGTAGTTTGGACATGTTTTAAATTAAGTTGTGTTTGTCCATCTATCTTTTACTATTACAATCCACACTGAATAGATGATCTTTAGAGGAAAATGAATTCTCTCAAACATTTCTATTTATTGTATCAGTTCATACCCCAGCTTACTTAGAAATTCATTAGAAATGATTAGTGATGATTAATAAAAGGCAAATTAATAAAAGACATTCTCAGGAGAAACATATTCCAAAATGTGCAACCTCATCAGTAATATAAGAAATGCACATAAAACAACACAATACAAGTTTTCAGGTTAAAACAAGCTATATCATGTAATCAGTGCTGGCACAGGTGATGTAGAAGAGGTACTTAATGTATTAATGGTCTAAGTTCAAGATGACTTCACCTTTTTGGAAAGCAAAATATATCAAGAGCCTCAAACTCATTGCAAATCTTTAGTGTGTCCTAAAAAGATGATCAGAAATAGACATCAAGACTTATGTACAAGAATTTCATTGTAACATTATTTATAACAGTAAGTAATTAGAAATATCCCAAATATCTATGAATTAAGACAAATAATAAAATGAATTATGGACCATATAATGTAGTACATTTTGGTAAAGTCAAGCCTTCAATGATCTTTAATAACATGGCAAATAGAATATACTAAACTTAAATAAAATAATATATAGTAGCATCCAGATTTTATTACTTATAATATACTTAAAAGTAATATTTGCTGTCAGCAGTGTTTTTATATTTTCTGTATCTTCTGTGTGGTATATACAGTTGATTCTTATTATTTGCAATAATTTTCTGTCATGTTACCATGAACACTGAATTAGCAACACCAAACCATTGTTCCTCGGGGGAATTACAGAGTTAGGTTCCTGGGAACCTCTGGTCACAATATTTTCATCAAACTGTCTGTACATACCCAAGTTTTATGTTTGTTTCTGTTTAAAAGCACCTTAATATGTACTGTTGATTCATTAACATTGAATTCACAGCCAATAGCACTATAACTCATGCCAAACAAAGCCTATTTAACACACTTATTTTCTCCATAAGGTATGTCACAGCCTTCTTGTACTTACGAACACTAGAAAAATTTGAGAATTATGAGAATTTATGAGAAATAGACTTACTGTTTTTTTTTCAAAGATTAAACCAACTGCATTTGCTGATGGATAGGATTAGAGTATGACAGTATGACTTAATCAACAATGACTCCAAAGGTTGTGACCAGAGCAACTGAAAAAAGATGGATTTGCCATCAACCGAAGTGGTGAAGACTGTAGAAGAACCAGGTTTGGGAGTTAAGAATGTCAGGAGTTAAGTTTCAGTTTGAGATGTATTAAGTTTTAGATGCCTATTAGATATCAAAATGGAGATATCAAGCAAGCATTTGGCTATGGATATGAATATGAGTCTGGAGTTCAGGGGCTAGAGATAGACATTTGAAAGTGATCATCACATAGATAGTATTTAAATCTATGTGAGTGGATAAGATCACCAAGAGACTGAGAGTAGATCAGGAAGAGAAGAGGCTGAAATACTGAACCCTGGAACTAGGGATCCAGATAACTGATAGGGTACTTTTGAGTGCATCACAAGGAGGACATCATTTGAGAGGGCATAAAAGTGCCTTGGACACTTCCAGCTTGTAGAAGAATTTAATTTGATTGAAATGGTAAAGAATAATGATAATTACAACTTTCAGATATACTCTGTTAAACCCATGTACCAGAAATTGTTCTGTTCTGCATATAATGTATCATTTGTATTACCTATGAAGGAGACTTTGTTTTAAAGGAAAGAAAGTACTAATATACTCATGTACACATACATGCAAAAAAATCACACACACACAAGCATTAACCCTGAAAATTACTTATTTCCCTCTATAAACTCTTTATCATCATGAATATCCATACATAGTTATTTGGCGATCAACACACAAAAAATAGTATGCAGCATTTTGGGGTTGAGAGGATCTCCAAGTGTGCAAATATTTGTGACCTAGAAATTCTTGTATTTTATATGATAATTTCCATTGTTTATTTTATGAGTCTTTGGTTCTAGTGTGTTCTAGTCAGAACTCTGAGTGTATTGAAATTCTTAAGAAAAATGCATTGAGGAAAGCATACATTATTTTTGTGGCTTTAAGATTCTACCACCATGTGTTGTTCCTCACTATATTTTTTTATTAAGGTATGATTGACAAAAATTGTATGTATTTAAGTTGTACAGTGTGTTTAGATAAATGTATGTATTGTGAAATGGATACTGTAATCAAGCTAATTAGCATTTCATCACCTCACATAATTACCATTTTGTGTTTGTGTGTGTGTCGAGAATACTTGAAATTTACTCTTTTAGCAAATTTTGAGTATATATTATTATTATCTGTAGTCATCATGCTGTATATTAGGTCTCTAGAATTTTTTCACAACTAAAAGTTTATACCCTTGGATCAATATCTCCTCTTTACCCCTACCAACCAGCCCTTGGTAGCACCAGTCTATTTTCTATTACTTTGAGTTGGACTTTTCTTTCTCTTCATTTCACATATAAGTGAGATCATGCAATATTTGTCTTTCTGTATCTGGCTTATTTCACTTAGCATAATGTCTTCCAGGTTCATCCATCTTGTTGCAAATAGGATTTTCTTCTCTTTTAATGCTGAATAATATGCCATTTATACAGATATAAATATCTATCACATTTTCTTTATGCATTCATCTGTCAGTGGATACTTAGGTTGTTTCCATATCTTGGCTACTGTAAATAATGCTTCATTGAACATGGGAGTGCAGGTATCTCTCTACAAGGTGGTGATTTCAATTCCTTCAGATACATATCTAGACGTGGGATAACTGGATCATTATAGTAGTTTTATTTTTAATTTTCTGAAGAACCTCCATACTGTTTTTCCACAGTGGCTGTACCAGTTTACATTTCTACCAGCAGTGTACAAAGGTTCCCCTTCTCCACATCCTCACCAACACTGCTGTCTTTTGAGTTTTTGGTAATAGTCATCATAACAGGTGTGATGTGATATCTTATTGTAGTTTTGATTTGTATTTCCTTGATTATTAGTCATGTCAAACATCTTTCCATACTGTTACATGTCTTCTATGGGAAAATGTCTATTTAGGCCCTTTGCCCACCTTGTAATTCAGTTGTTTGGGGTTTTTTGCTATTCAATTTTATCAGATAGATATTTATTTTTTAATTTATAAATTACTACTTAATTGTATTAAATAGATATTGACCCCTTAACAGATATATCCTTTGCAAATACTTTTTCGTATTTTGTAAATTACCTTTTCATTATGTTGATTGTTTCCTCTCCCGTGCAGAAGCTTATTTATTTTGGTTTTTGATACCTATGCTTTTGATGTCAAATACAAAAAATCACTGCCAAGACCAATGTCAAGGAGCTTTTACCCTGTATTTTCTTCTAAGAGTTTTATGGTTTCAATTCTTCACTGTATTTTTAATTTTAAGTCCTTTCAGTGTTGATAAGTAAGCACCAAGGGGGCAGACATCCCATCTGTTCTGTTCCCCGACTTATCCCTAATGCCTAATTCCTTGACACAGAGTAAACACAACTTGGAAGTCTGTTGTCAATCTTGATCTAATTGCATCTAAATTTATTGAATATCTTAAAGTGCCCTATTAAATTAAACAGTGGTGATTTCCTAAAAACAAGCAAGTACACAATCAAAGCCCCACAGATTTACGACCCTTTCTCTTTGGACCTTAATAAAAGTTAGCAACTCTTAAAAAATAAAAAATAAATAAAAGTCCCTTAAATACCTATTTGAAATGCCTACTTGTAACCAGCAGCTCTTTTTGAAGGGAAAACTGATGTGTGTATCTGAACTTTTCTTATTTTTGTATACATTAAAATATAGTCATGCTGAAGGGAATTAAAACAGGCAAGTAATCCCAGGAAATGTATGCACTTTAAACATAAGTACAGGACAAGTAGATAGCAAGCAAGGGTTTTGTGGTAATGATTGCTGTAACATCTTCCAAGACCTGCCACCTTTGCCATATGCAGTGAGCAGCACATTTCCGATCATTCTGCATCACTATCAGTGAAACTAAACAACTGTTCTTCCTGCAAAAAGTAAGCCAAACATCAGCCCAGCTCATTGCTTTACTTGAAAAATAACATTTACCAAAATCTTAGAAAACTGAAATTGAAGTATGTGCTTAGTATACTCCATCTGCATGTGGATATCCGCAACTGATCTTGAATTACATTTGGTACAGCTCTAGAAATATTATTTGGATTATATTGTCCTCTCCTAGGGAGGATTATACAAAAGTGATTGTTGACATTTTAATTTTTCTCTTTTTATGATTGTTTACAAAAGCAGCAAAGTAGGTGATAAAATTCTCCACATTGTCGTATCTTTAATGACTAAACTAATAGACATGGCATTAACACCCAGAAAGAAATATATTTCTCACCCTTGAGGGTTTTTTTTTAATGATTTACAAACACAATTTGAACTCTTTCATTATGTAGTCTAATCTTATTTTATAATAATATCAAAACCTCCATGATCTGGAATCTCCCTTTTGTTTTTTCAAGTTTTTATTTAAATTCCAGTGATTAACATACAATGTAATATTAGTATTAGGTATAGAATTTAGTGATTCTTCACTTATGTACAAAACCCTTTGCTTATCACAATAAATGTACTCCTTAATACACAACACCCATTTAAACCATCCCCCCACCCACTTCCCCTCCAGCAGCATTCAGTTTGTTCTCTATAGTTAAGAGTTTGTTTTCTGGTTTGCCTCTCTCTTTTTTTCCCCCCTATGTTCATCTGTTTTGTTTCTTACATTCCACATATAAGTGAAATAATCTGGTATTTGTCTTTTTCTGACTGACTTATTTCACTTAGCACAATAGTCTCTAGCTCCATCCACATCTTTACAAATGGCAGGATTCCTTTCTTTTTTATGGCTAAGTAATACTCCATTTATATACACATATATATAATGGAATATTATATATATATATGTATATATATACACCACTTATTCTTTATCCATTCATCAGTTGATGGACATTTGGGCTCTTTCCATAATTTGGCACTGGCTGATAATGCTGCTGTAAGCATCCAGGTACATGTATCCCTTCAAATCAGTATTTTTGTATCCTTTAGGTAAATACCTAGTAGTGCAATTGCTGGGTCATAGGGTAGTTCTATTTTTAATTTTCTGAGGAAACTCCACACTGTTTTCCAGAGTGACTGCACCAGTTTGCATTCCCACCAACAATGTAAGAGGGTCCCCCTTTCTCCTCATCCTTACCAGCACCTGTTGTTTCCTGTGTTGTTGATTTTAGCCATTCTGACAGGTGTGAGCTGATATCTCATTGTAGTTTTGATTTGTATTTCCCTGAAGATGAGTGATGTTGAGCATCTTTTCATGTATCTGTTAGTCATCTGTATGACTTCTTTGGAAAAATGTCTATCCATGTCTTCTGCTCATGTTTTAATTGGATTATTTGTTTTGTGGGTTTGAGTGGAATCAGTTCTCTCTATATATTTTGCATAGTAACCCTTTATCAGATGTGTCATTTGCAAATATCTTCTTCCATTGCAAAGGTGCCTTTTAGTTTTGTTGATTGTTTCCTTGGCTGTGCAGAAAGTTTTTATCTTGTTGAAGTCCCAATAGTTCATTTTTGCTTTTGTTTCCCTTGCCTCAGGAGACATATCTAGAAAGAAGTTGCTCTAGCTGATACTAAAGAGATTGCTGCCTGTGTTCTCTGGGATTTTGATGGTTTCCTGTCTCACATTTAGGTCTTGTCATCCATTTTGAATTTATTTTTTGTGTATGGTGTAAAAAAGTGGTCCAGTTTCATTCTTTTGCAAGTGGCTTTCCAATTTTCCCAGCACCATTTGTTGAAGAAACTTTTTCCCATTGGATATTCTTTCCTTTGTTGAAGATTCGTTGACCATATAGGTCTGGGTTCATTTCTGGGTTTTCTATTCTGTTCCATTGAGCTGTGTGTCTGTTTTTGTGCCACTAGCATACTGTCTTGATGATGACAGCTTTGTAATAGAGCTTGAAGTCTGGAATTGTGATGACTTCAAGCTTTGCTTTTGTTTTTCAAGATTGCTTTGGCTATTCAGGGTTTTTTGTAGTTCCATGCAAATTTTAGGATTTTTTGTTCTGGCTCTGTGAAAAATGATGGTGGTGTTTTCATAGGGATTGCATCAAATGTGTAGATTGCTTTGGGTAGTAGAGAAATCTTAACAGTATTTGTTCTTCTAATCCATAAGCATGAAATGTCTTTCCATTTCTTTGTATAATTTTCAATTTCTTTCATAAGTGTTCTGTAGTTTTCAGAGTACAGATCTTTTGCCTCTTTGGTTAGGCTTATTTATGGGTATCTTATTTTTGGTGCAGTTATAAATGGAATTAATTACTTAATTTCTCTTTCTGCTGTTTTGTTATTGCTATATAGTAATGTAACAGATTTCTGTACATTGATTTTTTTTATCCTGCAACTTTACTGAATTCATGTATCAGTTCTAGCAATTTTTTGGTGGAGTCTTTTTTTGGGTTTTCTGTACAGAGTATCATGTCATCTGCAAATAGGGAAGTTTGACTATTTCCTTGCTGATTTGGATGGCTTTTATTTCTTTGTCTTGTCTGATTGCTGAGACTAAGATTTCCAGTACTGTCTTAAATAACAGTGGTGAGCATGGACATCCCTGTGTTGTTCATGCCCATAGAGGAAAATCTCTTTTCTCCCCATTGAGGGTGATATTAGCTGTGAGTGTTTCATACATGGCCTTTATGATGTTGAGATACGTTCCTTTTATCCCTACTCTTTTGAGGGTTTTTATCATGAATAGATATTCTAATTTGTCAGTGCTTTCTTTGCATTTATTGAGAGGATCATATGGTTCTTATCCTTTCTTTTATTAATTTGGTGTATCATGTTGATTGACTTGCAAATATTGAACCACTCTTGCAGCCCAGGAATAAATCCCACTTGATTGTGGTGAATGATTCTTTTAATGTACTGTCGGATTCTATTTGCTAGGATTTTGTTGGGAATGTTTGCATCCATGTTCATCAAGGATATTGGCCTGTAGTTCTCTTTTTTAGTGGAGTCTTTGGTTTTGGTATCAGGGTAATGCTGGCCTCATAGAATGAGTATAGAAATTTTCCTTCCGTTTCCATTTTTTTGGAATAGTTTGAGAGGAATATGTATTAACTCTTTATTTTTTTAAAGATTTTATTTATTTATTTGACAGAGAGAGACACAGCAAGAGAGGGGACACAAGCAGGGGGAGTGGGAGAGGGAGGAGCAGGCTTCCTGCCGAGCATGGAGCCTGATGCGGGGCTCGATCCCAGGACCCTGGGATCATGACCTGAGCCGAAGGCAGACGCTTAACCGACTGAGCCATCCAGGCGCCCCTGTATTAACTCTTCTTTAAATTCTTGCTAGAATTCCCCTGTGAAGTCATCTGGCCTTGGAACTCCTGTAGTTTTTGTTTGTCTGGGAAACTCTAATCTCTTCTTCTATTCTGAATGATGGCATTGCTGGATAGACTTTTGTTGGGATATTTTTGATTACTGATTCAATTTCTTCACTGGTTATCAGTCTGTTCAAGTTTTATATTTCTTTCTGCTTCTGTTTTGGTAGTTTATATGTTTCTAGGAAAAATCCATTTCTTCCAGATTATCTGATTTGTTGACATGTAATTTTTCATAATATCTTCTTAAAATTGTTTCCACTTCTGTGGTGTTGGTTTTTATTTCTTCTCTCTTATTTGTGAATTTATTTATTTGGGTCCTTCTCTTTTTGAGAATTCTGACTAGGGGTTTATCAATCTTACTATTTTTTTCAAGGAAGCTGCTACTGTTTTCATTGATCCCTCTACTGGGTTTTTTTTAGTTTCTATATCATTTACTTCTGCTCAAATCTTTATTATTTCCCTTCTGTTGGCTTTATGCTTCATTTGTTGTTCTTCTTCTAGCTCCTTTAGGTGTAAAGATTAGGTTTTTTTATTCAAGATTTTCTTGCTTCTTAAGGTAGGCCTGTATTGCTATATATTTCCCTCTTAGGGCCGGTTTTGCTGCATCCCAAAGGTTTTGGACCATCATGTTTTCATTTTCGTTTGTGTTTATATATTTTTAAATTTCTCATTGCCCCATTCACTCCTTAATAGCATGTTCTTTAACCTCCGTGTATTTGTGGTCTTTCCAATTTTTTTTTCTTGTGGTTGACTTCAAGTTTCATAGTATTGTGGTCAGAAAATATGAATGGTATGATCTCAGTCTTTTTATACTTATTGAGGCCTGATTTGTGACCTAGTATGTGATCTCTTCTGGAGAATGTCCCAGGTGCACTTGAAAAGCATGTGTATTCTGCTGCTTTAGGATGAAATTTCTGAGTATATCTGTGAAGTCCATCTAGTCCAGTGTGTCATTCAAAGCCATTGTTTCCTTGTTGATTTTCTGCTTAGATGGTGTGTCCATTGACGTAAGTGGTGTGTTAAAGTCCCCTACTAATGTTGTATTATGATCAATGAATTACTTTATGTTTGTTACTGTTTTGTATATTTGGATGCTTCCCTGTTGGGGGCATAAATATTTACCATTGTTAGATCTTCTTGGTGGATAGTCCCCTTTATTATGATATAGTGCCCTTCTTCATCTCTTGTTTAAAATCTAGTTTGTCTGATAGTGGTTATTGCTACTCAGGCTTTCTTTTGGCATCCATTTACATGATAAATATTTCTCCATGCCCTCACTTTCAATCTGGAGGTGGCTTTAGGTCTAATAAGAGTCTCTTACAGGCAGCATATAGATGGGTCTTATTTTTTATCCATTCTGACACCTTATGTCTTTTGATTAGAATGTTTAGTCCATTTATAGTCAGAGTAATTATTGATAGATATGTATTTATTGTGATTTTATTACTTGTTTTCTCATTATTTTCTTTGATCCTTTCTAATCTTTGTCACTTTTTTTCTTTCTACTCAATGAGTCCCCTTGTAGTGGTCAAGAACTCCTGTAGTTTCTGTTTTTCTGGGAAACTCATCTCTCCTATTCTGAATGATGGCATTGCTGGATAGAGTATTCTCAGCTGCACATTTTTCCTCTTCAGCACATTGAATATATCATGCCACTCCTTCTGGCTTGCCATCTTTCTGTGCAGAGATCTGCTGCTAGCCTTATGGGTCTTCCCTTGTAAGTTAGGGACTTCTTTTGTGTTGTTTCTTTTAGGATTTTTTTCTTTATCACTATGTTTTGCAAATTTAACTACAATGTGCCTTGGTGTTAGCCTGCTTTTCATGATTTTGGTGGGAGTTCTCTGTGCCTCCTGGATCTGGTTGTCTTTTTTTGTCCCCAGATGAAAACTTCATCTATTATTTCCTTAAATAATCCTTTAGCCCCCTTTTCTGTCTCTTCTTCTTCTGTGACTCCTATGATGCCAATGCTATTACATTCGATGGAGTCACTGAGTTCCCTAAGTCTACTCTCATGATCCATCATTCTTCTTTCTCTCTTTAATTCAGCTTCATTATTTTCCATAATTCTATCTCACATATCACTTATTCATTCCTTTGCTTCTTCTGTCCTTGTGGTCTTTACATCCAGTCCATTTTGAATCTCAGTTATTGTATTTTTCATTGCTGCTTGATTGTTTTTTAGCTCTTTTATCTCTGTGGTAAAGGTCTCCCTGATGTCTTCCATGATTTTCTCAAGACCAGTGAATTTCTTTCTAGTTTTTGCTTTAAATTCTTTATCAGGCATGTTACTTATATCTTCAATTAGATCTCTGAATGTGACCTTTTCTTGTTCTTTCTTTTGGGATGAATTCCTCCTTCTTGGCATTTTATCAAGGTTTTTGTCTTTATTGTGTATTAGAGCAGCCTGTTATTGTTATAATTCCTGCTCCTGAGAGTAATGGCTTTATGAAGAGTTCATATACTATCCAGGGCCTGGTGCTTCAGGAAGTGTCTCCGTTGTGTGCTGTGTGCACTGTGCTGCTGTGTTTTGGCTGCTCTGTCCCTCAGGTCAGTTGCCTACAAAGGTTCTCCTTGCCTGTAGTGGGCAGTGTTTGGATGCTGGCCAGGGTGTGGTGAGTTTTA
The DNA here is from genome assembly GCF_002201575.2 of Neomonachus schauinslandi. NCBI lineage: Eukaryota > Metazoa > Chordata > Mammalia > Carnivora > Phocidae > Neomonachus > Neomonachus schauinslandi. The sequence goes on along the minus strand of NC_058419.1, from coordinate 50,765,412 downwards.
AGTAGGTGTGCTCTGGTCTGCTTGTTAAATGAGACTTGATGCTGTTTCCACTAGAACTGAAGCTTTGTAGAGCTCTCCAGTCAGAAGACATGGTGTGTGCTGGGGCTTCTGCTTATGAGAAGAGGTCCCACTGCACTGGTCCTTAGCACACTTTGCCTGAGCAAAGCAGTACCAGCAGAGCGCAGGGGGGTGGAACTTGGTGTAAGCAAGTTACGTTACCAGTCTTGGTGCTGTGCTATTTCCTAAAGTTGGTTTATGCTGAGGGGCAGGGGAGGAAAATTACACCAGCTCTTTTGTGGAGAGAAGAGTCCATGTTTGCTGCTCTCAGGGAAGCTCTTCCAGAAGAGTGAATAATTTCCCCTCATGTATCCTTGGCATTTTTCAGATCTCTGTTTTCATAGTGTCTGTCTCTGGGATACTTGCCTGCCTAGAGCAGTGTAGTGCACTTTGGGCTCTATCCCAGCCAAGCCTGCTGACTTTTAAAACTCCAAATTTTAGGGACCTGGTGTGGTGGGGACCTGTGCTGGTCTTCTGGGGGAGGGTCTCACTGTGCTGAGACTGATGCAGGTTTGACCTAGTAGGGCAATCACGCCACAGTGCAGGGGTGTAGGATTTGGAGCAAAGCAAGCAGGCTAAACAACCAGTGTCTGGGTTAGCCACCCTCAACAGGGGCCTCTGCACCCATGCTGAGGGGCAGGGGAGGAAAATGGTGCCCCCTGGCTTTTTTGTCCCTGGGGAGTCATCTGTGCGAATGCTACCTCTCACAGATGCAAGAAGAAAGAGGGAATAGTCTCTTCTCATACACCTTAGGCAATGCTCAGATAGCACTGTCTGCCCCGGGGTTGCTTGCCTGTTTTCTCTCCAGGAGTAGGGCACTGCCCTCAGCTCTCTATCCCAGTCAAGCTCGGGGACCTCTAAAACTCCAGTCTTTGAGTCCCACTGGTTCCAAAAACGAAATTCAGCCCTTCTCATTTTCCCAACCAGTGTCTTTGGGGAAGTGTTTTACTTATGTGTATGACTGCACATTCTGCTCTATCCCTTCCACAGCACCTGCAATCTCTTTCTCCCCCAAACCACGTCTCCATACTTTCTACCTTCCTTGATGTGGTCTCTTCTCTTCCTCTAATTGTGTAGTTTGTTCTATCAGTCCTCAGCTTGATTTCTTGGGTATTCAGAATGATTTGACAGTTACTAGCTGTATTCAAGGGATGAGGCAAGCCTAGCATCCTCCTTCTACACAGCTGTCTTAGCTACCTGCTCTGGAATCTCCCTTTTTAGTAGCTGATGAACCATATTAATGACATCGGAAAGGAAAGAAGAGGTTTTGGAAAAAATACAGGACTTAAATATTTATTAGATTTGTGGTATGACATGAGTGGTAGATGAGGAAACCACCAATGAAGAGATAGGTTGCAAAAACAGTAGGAATAAGATTTGTATGCAGATGTTGCTCCTAAACAATATATGTGATAACTTAAAATTACCTGTGTCTCTGTTTTCAAAACACATGATTCCCTGAATGGATTTCACTTCTAGGATCAGCAGTATCATATCATTAAATCTCCAAGGTAAAATAAAAGTTCTAGAATTAGCTGTAATTTCAGATTCAATATCATCAAATAACTTAGGAAGGAAGTATAAAGAAAAGAAGTGTTTATTCTGCCTGATCAAATTCCAAAACAAAGGGACACCTGTGTGGCTCAGTTGGTTAGGTGTCTGCCTTTGGCTCAGGTCATGATCCCAGGGTCCTAAGATGGAGTCCCACATTGGGCTCCTTACTCAGCGGGGATCCTGTTTCTCCCTCTGCCTGCCGCTCCCCCCGTTTGTGCATGCACTCTCTCTCGCTCGCTCTCTCTGAAAAATAAATAAATAAAATCTTTAAAAAAATTCCAAAACAAGCATATAACAGTGTCAATTAGCATATTTGTATTTTGTGTTTTAACTGAATCTATCCTGAAAGCTATATATTTCTCTAAGATTTACTATCATTTAAAGTAGCCCATAAAAGTGTATGTTGAGGCTTACTGTGATGTTAAGGGCTTGTGAAGTTCAAATATTTTGCAAAATATAATTTAATTTTACATTGATATTAATCACAATGGAATCACCTTTCTCTAAACACAGTCCTGTATGAAGTAAATCACATTCAAAATTTATCATATATGAGAAGAAATGTTTATTTCTTAACAGCCCTTTTTTTCCCTTGCTTTTCTAGCAATCGTAATCATTTTATCATCTTCATTCTATGCTTTACTCTGGTCTTCTGCCGTGTGAAAATGATTAATGAAGCTACTTGCAAGATGACATTTAGGACAATATTCATGTTGAAAAGTTATAAATGTTTGAATTATAAGGAAATATCTGAGACTGGAAGAAACAAAGAGCTCTATCCCCCATAAGTAATTTTCAGATTCAGCTAGAAAAAGTCAATATAAGTTAAATCAATTTTGTGTCATTCTCCAGATTCTTGAACTCTAAAATTATGCCAACTGGACTTGAGGGATTATCTACAGACAAGAGCAGCAACTCTGTTGCTTGTCAGCATTGTTCTTAAACAGTGCTTACTGCCAGCTATCCAAATGTGCAATGTTCATGGAACTGTGAGTGCCTGAGCAGCGTAGCACCTTAATTTAAAAATAGTGTATGTCACTGTTGCTCTTTCTAGAGCTTTTTGAGTCATTTACTTGATTTCCTTTGCCTTTTTTTTTCCGTGAAAGAAAAAAGAAACCACTCCTTTAACATTTAGGGGGAAAAAAACTGAAGTGCTAATTAAACTGTTGTGGAACAATATTATCCTCTTTGGTTTTACACTGACAATTTTAATACAGAGTCATTTTAACAGGCTTTGCAAATCAGAATTTGCTGGGCCCTTTATTATTTCTCTGAAATCACTGAATAAATCCATTCCCAGAGATATTGAAAATGCAAAGCAAAGCCAGACAAAAAATAACATTTATTTTATGAAAGTTTCATTGGCACACTTACTAGTCAAAGATAAAGGGGGAAAATCTTACACAGGGAGTCCTATGATATATTACTATATACTAGAAACAAAACACAGAAGTCTGAAAACCATCAGGTATTGCTTTGAAAGGAATACAGAATTATATGGATTTTGAATGTGTTGAAAAATGACTTAAATGTACTGAGCTGTTCATAGCCCTTGGCTTTTACTTTTTATGTGAGTTATATCTGAACAAGAATTTTATTATAGTCAGTGTTGTTCATGCTGCTATAGTTAAGGTTTGCAGTATTTCCGTTACAGCCCCACTATTTCAGTTGGTGTTCATAACTCCACTTTAGAAGTCACCCTGGGCTAAAGGTTGGCATATGCATTTTCAACTTGTGTTGACAGTGATGGGTATGAGTGTGATTAAATATGTTAGTAAACATTCACAGTAGGGTATCCTACTTTTTATGGTATGAAATATTTTAATCCAATCATATATTGTGGTTCCTTAATTATAGAAATTGACAAATGTTAGCTCTGTCAGTGTAACTGATTAACAGAGTTAAAGAAAATTTTTTTTCAATCTGATTAGTCCTTGTAGCTAAGAAACCCTGAACTTTTCTTGTAGCCATGAGCCAAAACACTTCCTGTTACCAACTGAGTATTCATTTCTAAAAGTACTCCATAATTTATCAACACTACTGCCAAACAACTGATTAGTTTTGTCCAAAGATCAGTGAGTGCCGTGAAAATTAAAAGGTTAAACTGACAATTTGAGATTCTACATATATCCATGGACATATATGCAGATACCTGACAGATTAAAAAAAGAAATAGAAATGTATTTCTTTTGAAGTAATCACATTTTCCTGGCTATAAAACTTCCTGGTTATGAAAACTAAAATAAGACAGAAGAGTTAGTAAATACAGAACAATTAAGGATATACAAATAATCAAGAATAATCTTAATTACCCTTAATCCTTCAAACCAGGGATAACCACTGGTTACATTTTGGTGTATAGCTTTCAAATATTTATATTTTGCATATACATAGATACATGTATTACAAAATTGGTATCATAAGCTGAATCACAATCTGATTTTATTTGCTATGTTGGAGAGTACAAACTTGTCATTAAATATTTTTCTAATGCATAATTTCCCTGGCTGCATAGTATTCCACTGTATGGGTGTACTGATGTTTAACTTATCACCTATAGTTGTAGATTTTGAAATCTGTTTAATGATTTAATCTTATTTTAGAATTAAAATCTGATGAAATCTTTCAGTAGCTAGAGTTTATTCAAGATTTTGGTCTTCTCTACTTTTAACTATTTTCATGGTACCCTAGTTATTGGATCCCCAAATGTTAACAGTTCATATTTGTTGATTGAAAATCAGGAATACAGAATTCATTATATATTGATTACATAGAGTTACGTACCCAATACATAAATTCTGTTGGTATGGTTGCTATTGATGCTTTTAGTATAAATAGAATAGACTTTTAAAAATTAATAAATTTGCAACCAGTAGAATGATTATTTCCTTTGAATTCTTATTAACTTGAGGAGTAGGCAAGGGGGAAGGAAGAAGGTAGGGGGAATAACAAGGACATTGGGCCCAAGGCAGAAAGAGTTTAACATATTCTAGGACCTGAAATGCAAATATGGCTAGAAAATAGTATAGAAAGAGAAGAGGACCATAAGATAAGGCTGGAAAGAACACCACCATTGGGTAGTGGTAGAACTGAGTGCCTGGACGAGAGAAGGCTCTCAATAAATATACATGTTTCCTTTCTCCTGGTCTTTTATAGAGGAAGTAGTGTTAGCCAAGGGTTTTGGGGTCAAGTTATATGCTTGTTTAGGTTATGTAAATGTTTCCTCTCTGATTTGGATTATCATCACAGTGATCTTAAATGAGGTCAGCCTCACTTGTGTGTTTTGTGTAAGTGCCTCTTTTTCTTTCCTTTAAGCCCCTCTTCCCCTTTACCCCTCTGCTCCATACCACCTCATCTGCCCCTGGGCATACAAATAAACTGCCTGTTTGTGCTGCTCAGCTTATCTTGGCTTTTTCATTCTGCTATATTTACCTCTTAACCATCCCATTATGGGTATTTCTCTCTAACTGGATTCATCTTCTTTTTTTATGATTCTTTTTGTAGCTCATGAATGATATGAATACTGCACATCAGTGAGAGGTCAATGAAACAGCAAGGCACATGTAAAAATTTCTCAATCTTTAAAACTAGTTTTTTCTATTAAAAACAACAACAACAACAACAACAACAGCTAAGTGTTTCTACCAGAAAAGTTACCTACTCCCCATGGAACTAAAAAATAAACCTTGCATAGACTTATGCCAGTTAAAATAGGTCTATTAAAGTAACCAGCAGAACTCATGACTCAGGTATCTTTGTATTAAGAGAGAGAAAGGTGCAAAATGTTAATAATACTATAACAAAAATAGCACTAGCTTTGGTGGAAGTTGAGTTGCAGACTAACAACTTACTCTGTTTCTTTAGATGGGATAATAAGAGATATAATGAGGAACAATGTAAAGCATATACTGGAAGTTCATGTGGCTGTAGTGCAAGAGAATATAATTTGGCCGTATGTTCTATGTGTATAGATATGAATGCTTTTACTACTGGCAGTAATTAATCCTAAAGTACCAGTTTTGGCTGTCTTGTGTCAAAGAGTTGCCTCACAAATTTTAAGTATTATATCTAAGTGTTATTATCAGTAAGTTATATGAAATGTGCAGCCCTTATGTTTAAAAGATAAAAAGGAGTATATGTTTTTTCTAGTAATTGTTAATGTTTTCTTTAAATTCTGTTCTAGTGGATTTATTTGTCTAGCATAACAGATCTTTTTAGTTAATAACATTTCAAAGTCTCCCTGCCAAATTCTTTTTATTAAAAGTGTCTGTTGTAGGGGAGGAAAAACTTTTTTTTCCTCTAGCCTCCTACATTCTTTAGCTGTGGCCCTATAAATTAGACTGACAAAAGACAGATTAAGAAGAGAAAAACAAACAGAAGTTTCTTAATGCAGGAAAATACTCAGTAATGAGTATTCAAAGGGGTGGATAGAACTTGGGTTTACCTAACACCTTAATAAAAGAGTAGTACATTATGTAGAGAAGTGATGAGACAAAGGAAAAGGACTTATGAGTTCTAGGGGCGCAAATTGTGAAAACTAAATATATGGGGAAAACTAATGGAAGATAAGGGATAGCTAGTAGGTTTTGTTATGTAGGTAGATTCCTTTGTTGCTCACTCTAATAGTCTAACTTGTCTTCCTGGTAGAGAGGGGAAGAGTAGAGAGTTTTTCTTGTGTTTTCTTCTTTTTAATTACCTTCAGTTCACAATAGTCCTTATGTCAACGTGGCATATTGTGAGGTAGCATATTATACTACCCTTCACTGTCATGTATACTCTATTATGTAAGTGGGCACGAAAGAGTGTTTATTCTTCCAATACATGTAAATTCCATCATTGTGTTATTTTGACTAAATCCTCTGTATCTTTAACATCATTGATCATGTTTTAATAAAAATATTGTATGATATTTAAACTGCCATTAAGAATGGTTTCTTAATGAACGTTTCCTAATTAACGTTTCTAATTAGGATTAGTAGCATTAAAATATTCGCATAGGCTTTTTAAAAAAGATTTTATTTATTTATTTATTTGAGAGAGAGAGAAAGAATGGCAGAGGGAGAGGGAGAAGCAGGAGCAGGGAGCCTGATGTGGGGCTCAATCCCAGAACCCTGGGATCATGACCTGAACCAAAGGCAGATGCTTAACCGGCTGGGCCACCTAGGCACCCCTGGCATAGATTTTTAAGCTTGAAATTTTGAAGAATCTTTTCTTTCTTTCCTTTTTTCCCCCTCTTTTTGTTTTGTTTTTGTTATTGATATTAAACAGTGTAATCTTTATAAGCATAGAAACACTATTAGTGTAGAATATAATTCAGCTAAATGAACATTGTCTACTATGCATAATACTCTGTGATAGATACTGAAGGTGACACAAAGATGAATGAGATTGGGTCCCTGCCCTCCAGAGACTCAATCTACTATGGTAGGTAGCTACGTATTCCCTTCCCCCACGCAAAAAAAAAAAAAAAAAAAAAAAGGGAAAGGAAAGCACTAACCTGTATTGAAATCCTTCATTATAACAGGCTATCATAGTAAGCTTTTTTTTTTTTAACCTATGTTGGCTTTTTTTTCCTTTGGTTTGGTAATTTTCTATTTATAGTATAATTTTTTTACTAGCACTAAAATAAAAAAAAATAAACAAATTCAATATTACTACAAATTCTTATTTAAGAAACGGTACACAAAATATTTAGAAACCTTTCCCATTTCTAAAATTGGAGAGGCACATATAAAAGTCTCATTAAATTGAATCTACTCTTCTATAGGTTTGCTTATATATAGGTTATGCTTCATAGTTTATTTTTCCAGTAAAAAGTACAATGAAATATAAATATAAAAGCAAAAAGTACCCATGCAAAATGAAACTATAATGCAAGATAATTGTTCACACTGACTGGAAAACAGAATAGCTAACAAATTATTAGTTCTCTGTGAGGAACATTATCAGTTAATTTTTACTCTGAACATAGCCTAGCCAATCTCACATTTTTGTATTTTTTTTTTACAAACATACAATAAACTGCGCATACATAAACTATAATATTCGATAAGCCTTGAAATATGTATATACCCATAAGGCATCACCACAATCAAGATAATGAACATATCTACCACCCCCAAAAGATTCCTTATATGCAGGCAACCACTAATCAGTTTTCTGTCATAGATCAGTTTGCATTTTCTAAAATTTTATGCACATAGATCATACAACATGTTCTCTTTTTTGTGTGGTTTCTTTTGCTTAGCATAATTTTTTGAGATTCAGTCATGCTGTACAGGAGATTAATTTTTTTGAAAAAATTCTCTAGAAAAAACACCCTTCTTCTGAAAAAGTTCTGTGATTTTATAATTTGCTATATCAAGACATAGTAAGTTGGATCGCTTTTGAAATACCAAAATAAACTCTAAAAATAAAACCAATAAAAAAGCCCCACAAATCTCAATTGTTTACTTGTTTATATAAATAATTCATTTTTTCAGATGCCTAGATTGGTATCTAATCTGTTCTACAGCACCTAACTGCTTGTTCTAATTTAATGGCATCCATAATAGTGTTCAGTATCTTTGTTTTTCTCAGTTTGTGCCAAGATTGATGCTCCCTGGAGGTCTGCTGGTTAGGATTCAGCACTCTCAATTTGTATCAAGAGTGTAACCCTTTTTCCTTTCTGGGTCCTTTTAAAGCTTCTGTTTCTATATCTGCTAATGGCTTTCCCACATAGGCAGTATCATCTAGATTATAATACAGTTTTTTAATGACTCCATCATAGCGACTAGTAATAGTAACAGAAGCTTTATCATGTTGAACTTCACAGATGCTGTCAAACTGAGACACTCCATCTCCTTCTTTTACATACACCATCCTTTAATAGTTACTTCTCTAATCCTTCTCCAATGTCTGAGTTTGAATTGGACAATCTATCCCAGCAGAGCAGCAGTTGTTTTCAGCAACTGATGTGGATGACTGTGCGTGTTAAATGTTTATTGGTTGAATGGGAGGCTATAATTTTGTGGTGATCCCAAGATCTGAGTATGTGGTTTTAACAAAGGCCTTCCCTGCCATAGCTTCATCCCAATCCTAGCTGTAGTTAATGTGACAATGGCAGTTTTTTACAAGACTAAGTATATAAATAGGTAATTATTTTAGTATTTTATGTAATATACGGATTGCTATCAATACTGGGCTATAAATTTAGTTTTTATAAAAAGATTATAGTATGTTACTATGTAATATCCTATAGGATAGTTCCAAGTTTATAAACACTCTTAAGGACATGAGTCATCCATTAACCGTTTGCTTTGCCTCTCACTATTTGTTGTCATCTGTCAGTATCCTCAGTAATCAAAGTTGACTCTGAAATACAGTACATAAAATACCTTGGTAGGGACAACTTCAGCTTACAGCCCAAGAAAGCTTCGTAGAAGTGGTAGAGTTCCTTGTCGGGATTCCAGTAGGTTGAGAGCTTGGTATAGCCTGTAAGGACTCAGCATGTTAGGAGGAAGAGAAATTGGAATTTAAGGTAGAAAGAAAGAATTATATCAAGATACAAGGTGAAGGAAGTACAGAGTAATTTTGAGAAGCTATGAGTAGTCCATCTTGGCAAAGCATAGGATATGTTTATTGAGAGAAATTACATTAAAAGGAAAGTTTGAAACTATATCAAGAACAGTCTGGAATGACATTTTAAGGTGTTTAGATTTTATTTACAGGCAGTAGGGGAGTTATTGATGAATTTTTAGTAGCAGAGAAATATTACCAGAGATGGTTTGGGGAAGATTGATGTGATATGTGTGAATAAAGTAGCTGGAGAAAAAAGTGACGTAGGAGAAACTAATTATTAGATTATTGCAATAGAGCAAGAAGAACCTAAACCAGAATAGATGCAACTGATACTTGGAAAAATAACTCAACAGTACTTGATTTTTATTGAGAAGAAAAGATGAACTGGCTGAATAATGATGCCTTTTTTTCTTAAATATTTATTTATTTATTTATTTTAGAGAGAGAGACTGAAAAAGAGAGCAAGAGCGTCAGGAGGAGCTGAGGGATAACGAGAGAGAGTCTCAACCAGACTCCCTGCTGAGTGTGAAGCTTGACACACGGCCTGATCTCACAACCGTGAAATCATGACCTGCACTATTAATAGTCAGATGCTTGACCAACTGAGCCACCCAGGCACCCCCCCCCCTATTTTTTTAAGATTTTATTTATTTGACAGAGAGAGACACAGCTAGAGAGGGAACACAAGCAGGGGGATTGGGAGAGGGAGAAGCGGGCTCCCCGCTGAGCAGGGAGCCTGACAGTGTGGCTCAATCCCAGGACCTTGGGATCATGACCTGAGCCAAAAGCAGACGCTTAATGACTGAGCCACCCAGGCACCCACCCCGCTCTTTTTAAGAAGATTTGTTTATTTATTTTAGAGAGAGAGAGTGATGCCATTTTTTGAGAGAGTAATAATTCAGAGGAAGGATCCTATTTGAGGAGAAATTATTTTTGAACTTCTCTAATTTGAAGTATAGATTGAGTATATAGCGAGAATTGCATAATAGGGAGATGAACATGTGGTGTTTGCATGGCTATTAATAATTACCTATTTTTGCAGGTTTCCTCACAAAGGAAATAATTAAAATTATGACATTAAAAGAGATCACTAAGGGAAGAGAGTGTTAAGAACGTCAAAGGTTCTTAGGAAAGAACTTTGGTGAACACTGCATTTGAGTATAGAAATAAGAGTTGCTAGAAAAGGAAAAGTTAGAGAAGCTGGATGGGGAAATCATGCTAGAGCTGTGTTTAGAAAATCTATGGAGGAGAGAATTTCAGGAAGAGTGGGTAGTCAACAATCAAAAATTATTAAAAAATAACAAGTGGGTTGAGGATAAAAAAGTAACTGGTTAGATTTATTGGCCTTGGTAATATTTTTGATGCTGCAAGGACAATTTCAGGAGAGTGGAAAGGACAGAGATTAGATTGTAAAGGGTTAAATAGATCCTGGATGATAATGAAGTGAAGTCAAATTTGTATACAGTGCAGTTTTTTCAAAAGGTGGACATTGCTTATTTTTGCTTTCATAATGTTAAACTGGGTCTGTTACAAAATTGAATATCACATGCAAGAAGTATTTTATAATTTTGTAGCAGATTTTTAAAGCTATAATTTCAGATTTTGAACTGATCAGCCTGATACACATTCTCTTTAGCACCATTTTAGTTCTGGATAAAATTCAAGCTGGATATTACTGATTACTCTGAAATGCAAATAGTGCTATTTTGTTTTACAGCTATCATTTCAAAAGCCATGTACTCATTAAGATAAATATGTGCTGCATGAACAACAAAAAAAATTAGAAAAGAAATGGACATTATTTGTATTTTGTAGGTTCTCTGATATGGAACTGAATGTACTAATCTTCAAATACAAATGAGCAGCAAAATGTAATTTGCAAATGCACAATTAACTTCCGACTGGCTTCTGTTGATTTTTAGTACTAAAACCCCATACCAGGTGAAACTTCTCAGTTTTGGAGATTTTATCTGACCAGTATTTCTATTTGTGGCTAAATAAGGAGATTATTATGAAAAAATACTACTTTGGAATAGATTATGCTTTTATGGAGCTCCAATTATAGCTTCTCTGTTGAGTTGTCGGCCATCAGGACCATGAGCTTTTATTTTTCTCTTTCCATGCTGCTCTTCTTGCATTTTCCCCATCATTGACAAAGGCTTTCCTCTAATTTTCAATTTTAAAACCTGATAGTTACTTGTCTTAGTTGCAAACCGTGTTTTATATCTTATATTGCTGTGTTGTCACTTCTCTCTTCTTTTACTTCAGTTTTATTCTATTATTGTGTCATGTCATTTATATATATATGTATGTATATGTATATATGCATGCACATATACATACATTGTATATATGTACATATACATGCATGCACAGAAAATAAACTCATGCATACATGTATATACACACATACATATTACAGAAAAGTGGGAGAAAGGTTGTAAAGCAGAAAGTTTAGCTGTTTAGTTCAGTCTAATGATGCAGGTTTTGTTTCTTAGCTTCACATGAGAAAATCTGTACTCCATGATCATAAGCTGAAATCTTAAATACAGCTAGCCATTTTACAGATACACCTCTGAACCAGGGAAATTGGGTTAAAGCATATAGGGCTCAGCAAGACCAATCATTATGATTGGCAAATGAACTCAAAACACTATCTTAGTATTGTTAGGGCAGTCGGGAATTTTGTTTGCACAGCATTCACACTGTAATACTCTGAATGATTAGCAGATGGAAAAATTGTAGAAAACTTTGAAGTTGTGATTCTCATGTGATTTAGGGTAACACTTGTTTCATAGAATAATGAAATCTTGTTTGTTACAAGGGACTTTAGAGGAATATCTAATTTAATCTTTTTTCCAATGCAGCAGTACTTTTCATAGCACCGCTGAGAGATAAGTATCCAGTGACATGCCCAGTGACTTTCTGTGGGCTCCTGTTCCATTAAAAATATATTCTTCATACTGAATTATGATCTGTCTTCCTCTAAGCTTTCACTCAGTTCAGCGCTGAGGGACAATACAGAATCTAAGACTTAACCTGTTCCTCATAATAGTTATTCAGATATTTGAAGCTCTTTTCATTTTGTTCACTTTTCCAAAGTACTTTTCTATGGTATGTATACCTATTTTTATCAGCCATTTCTTGATTATCGACCCCTCCAAAATGTTGGTTGCTGTCCTTCTCTTTTATTATAATTTGTCAATGACCCTCCTAAAATAGCATACCTTATTTAACTAATACTCCAAATGAGTCTGATCTTTGCAGGATACAATTGAATAATACCTTATACATTATAGGTATAATAAAAATATCCTAGGGGTGACTGGGTGGCTCAGTTGGTTAAGCATCTGCCTTTGGCTCAGGTCATGATCTCAGAGTCCTGGGATCCAGCCCCATGTCGGGCTACCTGCTTAGTGAGGAGTTTGCTTCTCCCTCTCCCTCTGTCCCTCACCCCCGCTTGTGATTTCTCTCTCTCTCTCATAAGTAAATAAAATCTTTAAAAAATATTCAATGTATCTACTTTCTAGTTGATTTGCTCTAAGAAAGAGTTGCCAGTAATTTGGCATCAATTATTTTACATAATCCATACTTATTGATTTTTAGCATGATGTTTTATAAGCTCATGAAAACCTTTTGTTTGGTATACCCAAACATGAGGCAGGGTTGGGGATCCTTCATTTTTTTTAAAACAATTGAGAAACATTGATAATTAATCAAGACTTTTGCTAAGTAAGAAATAGGGAAGGTATAAGAAATCTAAACAAACTGGCTTGCAAAGTATAGAATTCGAATTTCCCTCTAGCTAATGTGGCCTGCAGGGCCTGACCCATTCTACATGGAGACCTATGAAAAATGAGAGACTTTGCCTTGACTCCTTATTTCCATTTAGGTCTGCTTCCATGTTTTAGTGTTATTTGATACTTATCTTCCAGGATAATCATCCTGGATTTTATAACCCTTGAATATAGAATAAGGGAAGTTATGTCCTCTTGGCTGTTTACCTAAGGAGCACTTTCTGAAATGTGTTTCTAGAATGAAAGACATGCCTTTTCTTAAGGTGATTGTTACCAGGAATGGCTTCTTTCTATCTGTGAGATACACTCTATCTACATTTTTGTGGCTTTTTCCCATACAGATTCAATAGAATAGTGATTTTATACATGACGACCTTGGTATTTATATAGTAGATATTACTACTCTGTAATACCAGGAAGTATGATCATAAACTCACACTTAATCTGATAGAAGTATGGACAGTGTATCAAAGGAAGGGGTAGGGATTAAAGACCAGTTAAGTAGCTATTATTGCCTTCCATGTGAGTTGAGATGAATACTTTAATTAGTTTGTAGTTAATATGAATGAAGTAGACAGTCCGATGGTAGAATGGGAATTTCACAAAATATAAGAAAAGGGAGAAAAAAGAATCAGATGATAAGTAAAGGCTTTGAGCCAAGATAGTTGAAAGTTGATACTCTTTTTGGAAACAAAGAAATGAGGAACGATATCTACTAGAGTAAGAGGGCAGGAGTAAAAGGATGATGGGTTTATAATAGTACTAGCATACTCTGAGAGATTTTAAACATTCAGTTAGAAATTCCTACCTTGAAGAGAGATTTGGGAGTCGTTGCCAAAAAGATAATAGGTGAATTCAAGAAAGAGTCTGGAGCAGAAGAGAAAGGGCTTGCAGATAAAATCTTGGAGAATAATGCCTACATTTAGGATAGGGGTTGATAAGAACTTGCTGAAAGAGTGTTAAGAGGGAGGATAAACAAAACTAATGGTATGTTTCAGGAGCCGAGGGAAGAAACTGTCTTTAACAAACAGTAGGGAGTAAAACAGTATCAGCAACTTCCACAAAGAATTTGAGAAATACAAACTAATGTCAGGTCTTCAAGTTTGGTGATGGCATAGTTATTAGTGACCTTCCACAGAACAGGTTCAGGAGGACGTTAAATCAGATTGGAAAGACTTACATAAGCAGGAAGTGGAAGCAATAGATTGCTCCATCCAGTGTAAATAGGTGTGAACATAAGAAAATGCTTTACTCTTGCTTTCTCCTGTTTAGTAGTTTTGTGGATGAAACGGAAAAGGGAGTTGGATAAATTTGTTTGTTGAAAAATTAGTAGAAGTTTGCTATGCCTTTTTAATTGATTTTAACTTCGGACTGCTCAATAATGAGTATGTAGTTTAACTACCACAGGAATGAAATTGAGTTCTTTGCTCTGCATAACTTTAATACTGGACAGATGTTAGTTTTCCAATAAAAGAAACAAAGGTCGTTCTCTAAATTACTTTGGATTTACAGTGCTACAGAGCATTTTGATTACATTCATATGTTCATACTTCGAAAAATAATTTCAAATTGTTTTATTATGCTAATAGAAGCACATTTATGCCACATCATGCAACATGGAAAGCATTCTCTGTGTAGAGTGGTGTAAAATGATTGTAACTTTTGCATTTTCGTTTTTCTTGCTTTGAAACTGCCACCATCATTTACATTCTCTAGTAGTCCAATCTTGAATTTCATGGATATATATGAGCATGTGCTGGAGAAGGTAGTGGTGGAAAGCTAAGAAATGAAAAAGGTAAATAACAGCCAGAGGAGCTGGCAAGATTATCTTCCCTTCACTGTGCCAAGGAAGCTATTTTAACTGAAAATAAGAAGGAAGGGGTGTACAGTAATTTAAAATTAGGTAGATATACAAAGAGAAAAGCTGGGCAAATAATTCAGGTATATAAGCAAGTTCAAGAGATGAAGACATTACCCTGACTATTGAGGAAAGAAAGTCAAGAGAAAGGTTGACTAACAAAAAGTCATGTGTTAACTCGGAGTAATCAATTACTGGGATTGACTGGAGGTCTTATAGCAGTAGCATTTGGATGAATGGAAGAAAGATAGGCCCCATAGCTTGTATCAACCAGAAAGAGACTCTGAGAAACAAGACACAAAAGAAATAATTCTCTGAAAATCTGTTTTACTTTTGTCAGAATTTCTGCCTGCCTGCCTGCCTTCCTGCCTTCCTTCTTCCTTCCTTCTGTCCTTCCGTCCTTCTTCCTTCTTTCCATACTAAGTAATGGCTAGACACTGCAATAGAACTGTATACCCCAGATTTATCTCAGGAATATGGATAGTGAATTGCAAACAACATTTATACTACCTATTTCCATTACTATATTAATAGAATCATTTGGTTTATCACAAATTGCCAAGCCCAAATGGCCAAAAATATAAAATCAAACCCTCAACTAAATGAAGGGGAAAAAACAAACAAACAGGAAAAACCAATTCAAATAAGAAAACCCTGCCCTTTGCCTAGCCAAAAAGAAAAAGAAAAAAAATGAACGGGATTTATTGTTAGGAAATATAACCTTTAAAGATAGTATGCAGTGTGTATTACCTGCCTCTGTAGGACAAGGCCCTTGAGAGACACTTAACTACACAGGTAAGATGATTGCAGAGGCGGAGATTGTCAACATGTGGGCAGTAAAGGCTGTGTACTTAAACCCTGGGCACTTTTCCTTGGTTTGTTTACTTATGTGTTGTGTGCATGGATGTTTTGGCTCAGGAGAAAAATTCCAGTGCTATTAGAAAATGTTTGTTTCACATAGAATCAAAGTGGCTTTATCAGTCTTAAATAACAAAGAAGTAGCAGAAACAGATTTAGAGTTTAATCCATTGGTTTCTAGTCACTTGCTTAGCTACCAGTGATGTGTTCTGTTTTTCAACCATATTCTATATGCATTCATAGTATTTGTAGCTCATTCTTTGTGTCTGTCTAATGCACTGGTCTCCAGAGTACCTGTATCTTGAGGGATACAGGTCTTTATAGTGACATAGGTCATCACCAGGGTAAATGGAAAGATTTGTGATTGAAGGATGCTGAAAAGGTTTTAGAGGTTTAAAGTTTATTTCAGTAGAGTGGTGGGAATTCGGAAACAAGTGCCTTTAATACTACCATTAGAGTTTAAACTTCATATTGTATATCTTTTAGAAACTTTTCAAAATACACATGTAAGCAGCTTCAGAAGGATGACATGGGGATGAGCCTTACTGGGGATGCTGTCCTATGTTGCTTCTTAGCAAGAGAGGGATACACAAAGGTGAGCTGAATGAACTGACTGGGTGAGCTGGAATCTACAATATGAGTGACTGGCTGTGCTTACCCCACTCCGTTATCTGAAGTGAGAAGGCAATGTTCTTAGTCTTGGTCCTACAAAGTCCTGCTCCCCAACCCCCAATTATCTGTATGGTAGTGCTCTCTTTTTAATGTTAAGTGTATTTGGATCACATACATAGAAATAGAAAGTTACACACTTGTTGGACTTTTCTTTCTTTTAGGCAATTTGAGTAAAATCCTTCTTTTCAAAATCCCCCAAAAGGTAGATAGGGAAAGCACTTTTTATGTTCTCTGAGAAGCAAGGTTAAGGAGTACAGACTAGGGTCCCACCCTGCCGTCAGCATTACAAATGTAGGGTGTAGACTGGCTTATTTCACTTAGCAAAATGTCCTTAAGATACATCTATGTTGTTGCATATTGCAAAATTTTCTTCATTTTTAAGGCTCAGTATCAGTAGTATTCCACAGCATGTATATACCACATTGTCCTTACTCATTTATCTGTCAGTGGACATTTAGGTTGTTTCCATAATTTGGCTCTTGTGAATCTTGCTTCAGTGTACATGGGAGGGCAGATATCTCTTAGAGATCCTGATTTCAGTGATATTGGTTTTTTATTTTTGTTTTTTGTTTTTTTGGAGTTTTTAGTTAAATTCCAGTTAGTTAACATACAGTGTAATATTAGTTTCAGGTGTAAATATAGCGATTCAACACTTTCATACATCACCCAGTGCTCATCACAAGTGCATTCCTTATCCCTATCACCTATGTAATCCATCCTCCCACCCACCTCCCCTCTGGTAACCATCAGTTTGTTCTCTATAGTTAAGAGTCTGGTTCTTGGTTTTCCTCTCTTTTTTTTTCCACTTTGCTCCTTTGTTTTGTTTTTTAAATTCCACATATGAGTGAAATCATATGGTACTTGTCTTTCTCTGAATTATATCACTTGGCATAATACTCTCTACCTCCATCCATATCATAGCAAATGGCAAGATTCCATTCTTTTTATGCCTGAGTAATATTCCAGTGTGCATGTGTGTGTGTGTACGTGTGTGTGTGTGTGTGTGTGTGTATCACTTCTTTTTTTTCCAATGGTATATATACCACCTCTTTATCCATTCATCAGTTGATGGACACTTGGGCTGTTTCCATAATTTGACTATTGTAGATAATGTTGCTATAAACATTGGGATGCAGGTATCTCTTTGAATTAGTACTTTTGTATTCTTGGGTAAATACCTAGTAGTGCAATTGCAAGATCGTAGGGTAATTCTATTTTTAACTTCTTGAGGAACCTCCATACTGTATTCCAGAGTGGATGCGGTAGCTTGCATTCCCATCAAAATTACAAAAGGGTTCCCCTTTCTTGACATCCTCACTAACACGTTGTTTCTTGTGTTGTTGATTTTTAGCCATTCTGACAGGTGTGAGGTGATATCTCATTGCAGTTTTGATTTGTATTTCCCTGATGATCAGTGATATTGAGCATATTTTCATGTGCCTGTTGACCATCTGTATGTCTTCTTTGGAGAAATGTCTATTAATGTCTTCTGCCCATTTTTTTTTAAAGATTTTATTTTATTTATTTGAGAGAGAATGAGAGAGAGAGAGCATGAGAGGGGGGAGGGTCGGAGGCAGAAGCAGACTCCTTGCTGAGCAGGGAGCTCGATGCTGGACTCGATCCTGGGACTCCAGGATCATGACCTGAGTCAAAGGTAGTCGCTTAACCAAATGAGCCACCCAGGTACCCTTCTGCCCATTTTTAATTGGATTATTTGTTTTTTTCAGTGTTGAGTATTATAAATTCTTTATATATTTTGGATACTAACCCTTTATCAGAAATGTCATTGGCAAAGATGTTCTCCCATTCTGTAGGTTTCCTTTGCTGTGCCAAAGCTTTTTATTTTGATGTCGTCCCATTTTATTTTTGCTTTTGTTTCCCTTGCCTCAGGAGACATTTCTAGAAAGAAGTTGCTATAACTTATGTCAGAGTGGTTACTGATTTTGTTCCCCTCTAGGATTTTTATGGGATCAGGTCTCACATTTAGGTCTTTAGTCCATTTTCAATTTATTTTTGTCTATGATGTATGAAAGTGGTCCAAGTCATTCTTTCGCATGTTGAAGTCCAGTTTTCCCAGCACCATTTGTTGAAGAGACTGTCTTTTTCCCATTGGGTATTCTTTCCTGCTTTGTCAAAGATTAATTGACCATATAATTTTGGGTTCATTTCTGGGTTTTCTGTTCTGTTCCATTGATCTGTGTGTCTGTTTTTGTGTCAGTACCATCCTGTTTTGAAGACTACCACTTTGTAATGTAACTTGAAGTCCAGAACTGTAATGCCTCCAGCCTTGCTTTCTTCTTCAAGGTTGCTTTGTCTCTTCAGGGTCTTTTGTGGTTCTATACACATTTTAGGATTGTTTGTTCTAGTTCTGTGAAAAATGCTGTTGGTATTTAGACAGGGATTGCATTAAATGTGTAGATTGCTTTGGGTAGTATACACACTTTAACAATATTTGTTACTCCAGTCCATGAGCTTGGAATGTCTTTCCATCTTTTTGTCGTCTTCAGTTTCTTTCATCAGTGTTGTATAACTTTCAGAGTATAGATCTTTCACTTCTTTGCTTTAGGTTTATCCTTCAGTATCTCACTAGTTTTATTGTACTTGTAAATGGGATTGATTCTTTAATTTCTTTTTCTGCTGTTTCATTATTGATATTTAGAAATGCAACAGATTTCTGTACAATGATTTTGTTTACTATGACATTACTTAATTCGTGTATCAGTTTGAGCAGTTTTTTGGTGGATTCTTTCAGTTTTTCTATATAGAGTATCATGTCATCTGCAAATAGTGGAAGTATGACTTCTTCCTTGCTGACTTGGATGCCTTTTGTTTCTTTTTGTTGTCTGATTGCTGAGGCTAGGACCTCCAGTACTATGTTAAATAACAGTGGTGAGAGTGGACATCCCTGTGCTTTTCCTAACCATAGAGGAAAAGCTCTCACTGTATCCCCATTGAGGATGATACTAGTTATAGATTTTTCATATATGACCTTTATGATGTTGAGGTATGTTCCCTCTAAACCTACTTTGTTGAGGGTTTTTATCATGAATGGATGTTGTACTTTGTCATATGTTTTTTCTGCATCTTTTGAAATGATTCTTATCCTTCCTTTCATTAATGTGGTGTATCATATTGATTGATTTCCAAACACTGAACCACCCTTGCAAACCAGGAAAAATCCCATTTGATCGTAGTGAATGATTTTTTAAATGAATTTTTTGCTAGTATTTTATTGAGAATTTTTGTATCCATGTTCATCGTGGATATTGGCCTATTGTTCTCTTTTTTAGGGGAGTCTTTATCTCATTTTGGTGGCAGGGTAATGCTAGCCTCATACAATGAGTTTGGAAGTTTTCCTTCCTTTTCTATTTCTTGAAATAGTTTGAGAAGAATAAGTGTGAAGTCTTCTTTAAATGTTTGGTAGAATTCTCCTGTGAAACTTCTGGCTCTGAACTTTTGTTTGTTGGTAGATGTTTTATTACCAGTTCAATTTCTTTGCTGGATATCAGTCTGTTTAAGTTTTCTATTTCTTCCTCAGTTTTTGTAGTCTGTGTTTCTAAGAATTTATCCATTTTTTTTCCAGGTTGTCCAATTTGTTGGCATGTAGCTTTTCATAATATTCTCTTATAATTGTTTTTCTGTGGTGTTGTTGTTACTACTCCTCTCTCCTTTGTGATTTTATTTATTTGGGTCCTCTCTCTTTTCTTTTGGTAAGTGTAGCTAGAAGTTTATCAGTTTTATAAATTTTTTCAAGAACCAGCTCCTGATTTCACTGTATTGTTTTTGTTTGTTGTTTGTTTTTTTGTTTGTTTCAATATCATTTATTTGTGCTCTAATCTTTATTTCCTTCCTTCCACTGTCTTTAGGCTTCATTTGTTGTTCTTTTTCTAGGTATTTTTAGTGTAAAGTTTTTTTGTTTATTTGAGATTTTTCTTCTGTCTTAAGGTAAACCTGTATCTCTAGGAACTTCCCTCCTAGAACCACTTTTGCTGCATCCCAAAGGTTTTGGCCCATTCATTGTTTTCATTTTCATTTGTATCCACGTATTTTTTTTTTAATTTCTTTGATTTCCTGGTTGACCCATTCATTGTTTAGTAGCATGTTGTTTAACCTCCATATATTTGTGGTCTTTCCAATTTTTTTCTTCTGGTTGACTTCTGGTTCCATAGTGTTGTGGTCAAAAACGGAACATGGTATTTCAATTTTTTGTATTTGATGAAGCCTGATTTGTGACCTAATATGTGATCTGTTGTGGAGAATGTCCCGTGTGCAGTTGAAAAGCATGTGTATTCTGCTGCTCTAGGATGAAATTTCTATCTGTGAAGTCCATCTGGTCCAGTGTGGCATTCAAAGCCATTGTTTCCTTGTTGATTTTCTGCTTAGATGATCTGCCCATTGATGTAAGTGGAGTGTTAAAGTCCCCTACTATTATTGTATCATTATCAATGAGTTCTTTTATGTATGTTATTGTTTTATATATTTGGGTACTCCCAAGTCGGGGGCATAAATATTTACAATTGTTAGAACTTCTTGTTGGATAGACCCCTTTATTATCATATAGTGTCCTTTTTTTCACTTGTTATAGCCTTTTCTCGAGGTCTAGTTTATACAATATACGTATTGCTACTCCAGCATTCTTTTGACATCCTTTTGTTTCATAAATGTTTCTCCATTCCCTAGAGTACTTTCAATCTGCAGGTGTCTTTAAGTTGAAATGAGTGTCTTATAGGCAGTATATAGATGGGTCTTGTTTTTTTATCCTTTCTGACACCCTATTTCTTTTGATTGGAACATTTCATCCATTTATATTCAGAATAATTATTGGTGGATATGTATGTATTATCATTTTATCATTTGTTTTGTCATCGTTTCTGGACATTTCTCTGATCCTTTCTTGTCTTTGTCACTCTTGGTCTCTCTTTTGCACTCAAAAAGTCCTGTTTAATATTTATTGTAGGCCTGGTTTAGTGGTCATGAACTCCTTTAGTTTTTGTTTATTTGGGAAACTCTTTATCTTTCCTAATCTGAATGATACCCTTGCTGGTAGAGTATTGTTGGCTGAAGATTTTTCCCATTCAGCACTTTGAATATATTGTGTCACTCCCTTCTATATTGCTAGGTTTCTGTTGAGAAATGTCCAGCTAGCCCTATGGCTCTCCCCTTGTAAGTTAAGGACTTCTCTTATCTTGCTGGTTTCAAGATTTTTTGTTTCTCTTTATCACTATATTTTGCAAATTTCACTACAGTATGTCTTGGTGTTGGCCTGGTTTTGTTGATTTTGATGTGAGTTCTCTGTGCCTCCTGGATCTGGATGTTTATGTCCTTCCCCAGGTTAGGCAAGTTTTCAGCTCTTACTTTTCAAATAAATTTTTTGCCCCTTTTTCTCTCTCCTCTTTTTCTGGGACTCCTGTAATAGAATGTTTTTACATTTGATGGATTCACTGAGGTCCCTAAGTCTGTCCTCTTGTTGCATAATTCTCTCTTTTGTTCAGCTTCATTATTTTCCATTATTTTGTCTTCTCAATAGCTAATTCATTCCTCTGCTTCTTCCTGCCTGCTGTTTATTGTATCAGGCCCGTTTCCAATCTCATTTATTGTATTCTTCATCTCTCACTGATTCTTTTTTTAAGTCTTTTATCTCTGTGGTAAGGATCTCAATGATGTTTTCTTTTCTCAAGCCCAGTGAGTATCCTTATGATCACTGTTTTAAATTCTCCACCAGGCATGTTATTTTTATCTGTTTCCCTTAGCTCTCTGGCCATGGCCTTATGTTTTTCTTTCTTTTGGGATGAATTCCTCTGTCTTGGCATTTTGTCTAAATCTCTGCCTAGTTCTCTATTTTAGAAAAGCCAGTTATATCTCCTGCTCCTTAAATTAATAGGTTTATGAAGAAGAGGTTATGTAGTGCCCAGGGCCTTGCACTTCGGGGAGTGTCTCTGGTATGTGCTGCATGTGCTCTGCTGTTGTGTCTTGGCTGCTCTGTCCTTTAGGCCAGTCATTTGCAGTGGCTCTGCTTGCTGGATATTGGCATTGTTTGGTCCCTGGCCTGATATAGTGAGTTTTAACTATGTGTGCTCTGTTCTGCTTGTGAAATGTGACCTGACACCACTTCCATGAGAACTGAGGCCCTATAGAACGCTGTTGTCAGGAGACGTGGTATGGGAAGGTGTTTATGCTGGTCTTCTTGGGGAGTGGCCCACCCCAGTAGGACCGAGGCAGGCTTCACTGAGAAGGGCAGTTCACTAGAGCTCCGGGGTGTGGGGCTTGGTGTTAATGTTAGGCAGCTAGTGTGAACACTGTGCTGCTTCCTGCAGGTGGCTCCGTTTTCCAGCCAGCTCGTTTCTTCCCAGAGAGGTATTTCCATGAATGCTGCCTCTCAGGGATGCATTTCGAGAAGAGCTAATAATCTTCCTACTCTGCTCCCCAGGTATTCTTCAGATTGCTCTTTCCACCCTGTCTGCCCCTAGGTTTTCCCTGCCTTGCCCTCCAGGCTCTATCCCAGCCATTCTGGCTGACCTGTAAATCTAGGCTTTAAGCCCTGCTGCTTACAAGAACTCAGGAAGTTCTGCCCCTCTCATTTCCAACCCATGGTTTTAATGAAAAGTTCTTGTGTGTTCCCATTTGTGCTCCTGTCTCTCTCTCTCACCCTTCTTTGTGACCACAGCTCCCTCCTCTCCACAGCAGCCAGGATCCATTTCTCTCCTAAGCCATGTCTCTGTACTTTCCACCTTCTTCCAGTGTGATCTCTTTTCTCCCTTTAGCTGTGGAGTTTGTTCTTTCAGTCTTCA
Organism: Neomonachus schauinslandi; assembly: GCF_002201575.2. NCBI lineage: Eukaryota > Metazoa > Chordata > Mammalia > Carnivora > Phocidae > Neomonachus > Neomonachus schauinslandi. Next base: position 50,742,268 of record NC_058419.1, on the reverse strand, counting down.
GGTCAATTTCTGGGGTATTTAGGATGATTTGGTAATTATCTAATTGTTTCATATGATGAGATGATTCTAAGTCCTACTTCTCCACGCCATCTTCCCTTTCCCCAGTCCTTGATTTCAATAATTTTAGATAAATGCCCCAAAGTGGGACAGCTAGATTGAACAGTCACAGAAAGATAAATACTGCGTGATTCCAGTTATTTGAGGTATCTAAAATATTCAAATTTATATAATCAAATGTGGAATGGTCATTGTTGGGTTGGGGGGAAATGAGGAGTTATTAATAAATGGGCATAAAGTTTTAGTTAAGCAAGATGAATAAGCTCTAGAGATTTGCTGTAAAACATTGTTTCTGTAGTCAAAAATAAGGTATTATATACTTAAATATTTTGTGTAGAGAGTAGAACTCATGTTAAGTATTCTTACCACAATAAAATAAAAATTTAAATAAAGGATTTATGTTCTGCTTAAAGTGTACCTCTTCCTATTTGTAATAGCACAGTACTTCATTTACCTTACTAAGTATGGAGAATAGCCCTTTAGGAACCTATTTGTTCATTACTATTCTATGTTTATATGATCTGAAATGTAACACAAACAGGACACTTTTTATACTTGTGGCTTCTCAACTCTCCATTTTTGTAATATTGTCAATTTATAATTAAATCTTAGGTGTTTAAAAAGAAGAAAGGAAAACTACTGGATACTAGTATGAGCTTTGTTCCACTCCAAATCAGTGCTAAAAAAGTGAATATGAAACTACTCTAAACATCTTAAAAGGAAGGAATGAAAATATAAAATATAAAAATGGCCACACAAAAAAATAATAATATATCCAGATTCTACTTTGGCACAATGGAAAATAATAATAATATAATAATTTTTAAGTGGAAGTCCTTTCCATTCCCATGCCTAACACCCAACAACACATGTTTTTTATACATATATACATATGCCAATATTGTAAACTAGAAAGTGTGCAAAAAGAAAGCTGTACCATAGAATTTAAGTACTAGAAGTGTCACCCTTAGGCTCCTTTGTTTCTAAAACACTGACTCATGGACCAGCGTCAGTCTGTAGCCTTTTCACCAGTCTGTAGTTAAATGATAATTTGGAAGCACATACACACACACACTACATGCACACACACACACACACACTCAGAAAGTTAAGCTAAATGTATTTACTATAAAGAAATGCTCCTTTATTCTGAGATTATTTCCCTTCCATCATTTTTCATAGTAAAATATCCTACTTTCATGAGAGCGATGGTGATAAATCATAATTTTCCTTTTAAAATAATGGCCCAATTTGGCAGTATAAAAAGTTACCCCCTATTTTTATATTATTATTATTATTATTATTATTATTATTATTATTATTATTATTATTTTGGCATCCTTTTGGAATCCTAACACCTGGAGACGGCTGACCTAACTTAATCTCCTTATTTCACAGTTGAGAAAAGTAAGGCCTAGAGAAGTAGAGACTTATCTAAGATTCACTACCAGAAAATCATGAAATTAAAACTAGAACCCAATCATCTATAATTCTAGACCAGAGCTCTGAATAAAGTAATGAATTTCCTAAATTATAACACATCTATAACACATTTATATCTTTCAGTTAACCTTTACTTTGTCACTTTTTTTCTTTTTTCTTTATTAGCAGATTCATACTTTCCATATTTTGATATGCCAATGCTACACTTGGTTACCTTCATTATGGGGTTGTTTGTCAAGCACTTTTAAATTAATAATTTGTTTCTTACTTTATTAAAGTGAATTAAAGGCCATTTGTGTTGTCAAAAATTTAAGGCCTTTCATTGTACTTGTATTAGGACTAAGTTGTCTCCCCATTGGTATTTAAGAAAGACATGGATTGCATTCTACTTGGCTGCCTCCTGGTGCTAGAGATTTCATTTTCAGGTGAAGTGTATACTGATAAGTTTAATGGAATGGGTACTGGTATGATGCACTTAATTCATTTATTTTATTTTTCTGTTTATCAAGCAGGGTTTTCACATCCTCACAAATTATTATCTGACCCAAGAAAATGCCTAGTCAATGTTTCTCTGTTTTCTCGCTGGAATTAGGATATCAAGCCAGGTGGAAAATTTAAATCCCACACATGATGAGTTCTAACTCGTGGTCTATAAATAAGTTTGTTATGATCCTAACAATTTATATTGGTGTAATACTTCATATAATAATACTTATTATAATAAACACATGTCTGGGTTTTTTTTCTTTTTTTTAAAGATTTTATTTATTTATTTGACAGAGAGAGACACAGTGAGAGAAGGAACACAAGCAGGGGGAGTGGGAGAGGGAGAAGCAGGCCTCCCGCTGAGCAGGGAGCCCGATGTGGGACTCGATCCCAGGACCCCGGGATCATGACCTGAGCCGAAGGCAGACGCTTAACGACTGAGCCACCCAGGCGCCCGATGTCTGGGTTTTTTTTTCCTGGTTTTCAGTGCATCTTTTACATACGTTGTCAGACTTTGTTTTTCTCAGTAATGCTGTGAGGACATGGGTGCTTTTATTCCCATTTTATGGATGGCATAACTGAAGCTCAGATATCTAAATAATATTCCCCAAACTACACAATTAGTTAGTGGCAGAGTCATGTCTAGAACCTCAGGTCATATGACTCTTAAGTTTTGCATTTGTTCTGTATATCAGCTCCATGCTAGTGCTTCTCTTTGCATATTATTCTTTTTTTTTTTAAGATTTTATTTGTTTGAGAGAGAGAGAGCATGACAGGGGAGAGGGTCAGAGGGAGAAGCAGGCTCCCCGCTGAGCCGGGAGCCCCATGTGGGACTCAGTCCCGGGACTCCAGGATCATGACCCAAGCTGAAGGCAGTCGCCCAACCAACTGAGTCACCCAGGCGCCCCTGCATATTATTCTTAAATATGTCTTCCCCCTTCTCTCCCTCACAGGGAGACCATTCTTAGTCAGACATCCCATTCCATCTTAATATCCTAGAAATGTTTTCCTATTGTCACATTTGTTTTAGTGGTTCCACCTTCTGGAATAACTTAATTTCAAACACCATGATGAGAGGGGAGGGAAGAGAATATATAGTATTGTTATAGAGTGTAAGCTGAATTAAGTGTAAAATCATAAATTCAATTAAATGAGCCATTTTATAGCTTAACACTGTATAGGAGCATATTAATTATTTTAGCAAGAGAAAGAGTCCATATTCAGATTTTAAAACTTCATTCTTACTTTAGATCCATCAAAATCATTTCCCAAACTCAAACTACCTTCCTCACGAATGGATTACTAAATATTGATAGTTCTGTGATAATTGGTTAAAATATTCAAATGGGGGTGATTAGGTTCCAGCCTCACACCATATGCTAAAATAAATTAACCCATCTAAATTAGAAAAGCAAAAGTTAATAAAAATAAAAGAGAACAAAACTGTAGATGACTGTTGTCTGATCTTAGGATGTGGCTTGGCTACACATGAAAGCTTAGGGAAAACCTACAGGTAATACTGGTTATATATCAATTAGTAAATTAGGTAATTTACAAAAAAAGGTATAAAACAATTAAAAGCCAAATGTACTGTGGGAAATAGTTAAAACATATGTAACATCCAGACATATTGTATAACATTTCAGAAATTATGGGTGTCAGAATAAATGTCTCTTACTATTAAAGCATAACTTAAGTGCAGCATAGTCCCTTGAGGTGTGTTTTGGAAATTGCCATTGACTAGTCTCATTGGTAAAATGGAAAATGATTAAAAGCAGATAGATTGCTGATAAATAGAAAATAGTTCAAACCCTAAGATCACACACACCAGCCTACCATTTTGCAAATTCATGGTGTTGAAATATTGTGTTCTGCATATTAATGAACTAGAAGGGAAGCTAATACAATCTATTGTTAAAAAAAATTTGTTTTAACAATTGTTAAAAAAAAAGTTTGTTTTAACAATTGTTAAAAAAAAAATCACTATTCCTTTACCAAGGGTAGGCATCCATGGGACAGTGATAAATGTGATTATCTGTTTATAAGCAGAAGAGCTGGGGTGCCTGGGTGGCTCAGTCGGTTGAGGGTCTACCTTCGGCTCAGGTCATGACATGATCCCAGGGTCCTGGGATGGAGCCCTGCATCGGGCTCCCTGCTTATTGGGGAGTCCTTCTCCCTCTCCCTCTTTATCTCCCCCAACTTGTGTTTTCTCTCTCTCATTCACTCTCTCTGTCCCAAATAAATAAATAAAAACTTAAAAAAAAATAAGCAGAAGAGCTTATATCAGTAGCTTGATAGCCAACTTAATAGGCAAATAAAAATAATAAATGAATAAATGTGTAAATAAAGCACAATTATTTACTATGATGTCATTGTTTTTCAAATTAAAATAAAGCAATCCTGGCGAGATGTGATTACATGTAATTAAAAACTATGGAATACAACATATGAAAGAATATAACACTCATGTATTAAGAAACAGTCAACTGAAACACATGGTAACAGTTGCATAGGATAGCAAAGCTTTGTAGCTTATAATCTTACACATAGAAAAATGTGCACACACACATGTAGGGTGTGTTTGTATAGTTTAGTTATATTGCAATGCATGGAGAAAGAACAATAAAAAGGGGATTTTCAGCATTATATTTTACCTTACTTCATTCAGTTCCATGTTACTGCCTTCTTATCTTTTTTGAAGCTAAGCAGGATATAACAGAAGATTGTGGCATTAGGATATCATCAGATGCTAACAGAAATTTGTTGAAAGAAAATATGGTTCTAGTGGTGTGAAATTCACAAGACTAACAGCAAGGAATTTGTCATCAAATGTTAATAAAGAAGTGGTAGAGATACCAAGAAAGAAATAACATGAAATGCTTCAATTTGAGCTAGTACTGGACGTTTGTTACAGTAAGAGGAAAAATGTTCACTATTTCCTTTACCAACAACTTTTAAGATTAAAATACAGGAAATGGATCGTATAGTTATTTCAATGAGATTTCTATGTTGAGACTATATTTTTACATCTGGTGTACATGTGATTTCACTCAGAAAATGCAAATGAACGAAGATTTATAATAAAATATTTAACCCATTCCACTAATTATAATGAATTAGCTCCATTATTTTCATTATTTGGTTATGAGGTAAATCGATGGCTTATATCAGGATTAAAGAAATTTTTAGGGTATTCATTGCACATGATGGTTATAAAGTATACTCTGTAATTTATGATTTATGTCTGTATGTGTACAGACGTGTATCTCAGAACACATCACATGGGGAATATAATTTGTTCTCACTGCACACTTATGAATTAGGTAGTAAGCATTTTTATTCTGGCACATGAAAAGACATACAGGTAGCATGTGGGCATGGTGAGTAAAACAGTTAGGCAGCAGCAGCACAAGAAATGACCTCTTCCATTTACCTTGCATTTAATTTTCCTTCTCCAATTACACATTATTTGATTTTTAGGTATTTTCTCAAACTTCCTAACACCCACCTAATATATGGGCTTCAATTTGTGTATATTCCTCATTTTAAGGATAGTTTGAATTAGAGTGATCTAGGTACATAAAAAGGAGAAACGTTTGGATGGTTATTCATCTATTAAAGGTTATAGTGTAAGTTATTCTTATAAACATTTTACAGGTATCTAATAATTGATTCAATGTATAAAAAGCCTATTTTTAAAAATTCTGTAGTAGAAAATGAGCTATATCTATATTTAAAATATATTTAAGGTGCCTAACTTACTGTTGATGACATTTGTTTCCATTATTTTGTTTACCAGGATCAGGGGAGGGTGATATTTATATTTATACAGGTTAGAGAATTCTTACCTTCCATTGAATGGTCACTAGTCTTCTGCCTTTTCTCTAGGTTAAGTTTGAAGCATTCAGATAATTTTATGATCTTGACCACAACCAAGTTGACTGTCAGGGACTAAGATACTTGCTAATGCTATTCAACTAGGTTGTTCTTTCAAAACCATTTATTTTAATTATTATTTTGATTGTGTATGTTTCCTAAGCCTTGTGTATTTCTAGTTGAATAAAAATAAATAGGAAAGAAATGACTGCTCAGTATTCTAAAGCAAGCCAGTTATGTTTGCATCATTCATAGAGCTTTATAGGACTCAGGCAAAGAGACTGTCAGATTCATGATAATCAGCTGAATATCATTTGTTTCTTTCAAAAGACAGTGGGAATGAATGATTCTGGTTCATGTGTCATGAATGTTGAGAAGCTCATCTCTTGTTTAACAAAAAAGTCTCACTGGATGAGTCTAGAGAGATATATAAGAAACCTAAGAATACTATGTTTTATCTAAAACATGCTAGTCAAATCACTGGAGGAGGGGAGAAAAGAAAAAAATATATATGTGTATATTATAAAGAATATAATATTATCAGGAATATAATATTTTAATATATCTTTTAAGCTAGCATTGTCCAATATTGTAAATGGTCACAGTAGTCTTTCCTATAAAAAAGCTACAGAGAGTATGAAACTAAAACTTAATTTAATTTGAATATGTATATTATACATATATACAAGCATAAATGCATTTGAATTTGTATTTAATGTACATACATTTATAATCAATAAATGTTTATCCTTACATAAAATGTCATTTACAAGTTTATGAATCATCAAGAATGCCATAAGTGTATTGTTTCTTCTCTGCTTTTATTTCATGAAACTTATGAGTACTTCAGGCAGTCTGTACCAGCTCTACCACATTTTTATCTGTTAGTGCAGTGCTAAGTATAGACAAGTAAGTACTTGATGGGTTTAAACAAATCTATTGAACTTTACCTATATAGTTTAAGCAACGTTGCTCTCCTTTATCATAAGGTTACAGTGATTTCCCAGCACATACACTTGATATGTCCTTTCCTGACAGCTCTCAAATCCCCTCACACTTTGACAGCATTGTACTCTGCTAAGAAAGGAAAGCGGGAGATATCCTTTGTATTTCAAATATATTAGGTTGGCATGTGAGCTGTGGTCAAATTTTATTAAAAGTGAGGGGAAAGAAATGTAGAAAGAAGAATTAACAAGCAGAAAATAAGATGTCTTAGGAAGGTAGAGTCAGAGTGGGTAGCAGGTGGGAAGAAGAGACTAGCCATCAGCATGTTTCAGTAGGAAGACAGTGCTCACTGAATTTTTCCCTTTCCCTTCCTTTGCAGTCTCCTCTTCCAATAATCAGCCACCCTTCATCTAAACAATCACCCCACAGGGTTGTTTTCTGATAATATATATATATAGTCACTTAGCATAAATACTGAGAATATAAGGCTTGTAAAAATAACTTGCTTTATCATGATATATAATTAAAATTGCTCTCATTCCATATATACTGGTGGAATGTATTTATATATGCATACACATATGTGTCTGTATATAAAGATGTGTATTTATAATGTACACTAATATTTGCCAGTGACAGTGTAATTCTGCATTCCAGTCTGCCAAGCAAATATTTATGGAAAGTTTGCTCTAGGGACATTTATTCTTTGGGGACATCATGCTCCTTTTCCCTTTATTGAAGCAATCTCTATATTTCCTTCTTTTTTTTTTTGTCTCCCAGAATGTTCTAGTTCTTGGGAAATATTAGTCTTAGCATTGAAACTGAGGCCTTTGGGTACCAACTGCTGTTGTTTTAAGGTCTAATTTGAACCACATCTGGGTGGGGGTTGGGGAAAGGAGACTTCCTTAAACCATGTTGATATTAATAGCAACTTAATGCTTTGGCTTTTACTCTGATTTCTATAGAATTATTTGAAACTTTTTTAGCCATGAAGAAATCTGCATATATGGTCTCTTATATTTCCTTTCTTGACTTAAGTACTTTTTAAAGGTTACCTACTTTTAAAAGAGCTAGACCAGGATAATAAAAGTATATGCCTTTTTTATCAGTACTCTTCAACTCTGCCACATGACACAGTATAAAAAGACCAACTATTTAAATATTTGAATGATTGTGAATATACTTGTCATGGAGTCCTAAAACACTGTTTCATATTCATTGTGAAGTTTAATAAGGGAATTGAATACTGTGTCATAATTTTTTTTTCAACTGGGCACATTAAAAAACTTGGAACACGCATAAAAAATGTATAGAGGCATGTATAATGCACATATCCAAATGGTCAATTTATAGTATCTGTATATCTTAGTCATATCTCATGTAATGCTGAGCAATGAATGTATTCGTTTTTCATTTGACCAATTTTAACTCTTCTCAGATTATGCTAAAACATTGTTTTTTAATTAGTGACTTTAAAGTAGTATGTTTGACCAAAAAATCAAGATAGTCATGCCTATCAAGGGTCAGGGGGTGCTTTTAAGATGCTATGAGTCAGGTACACACATTAAAAGCATCCTTGGCAGGAATGATACTATTTAGCAGAGTTCTTTTAATGCCCTATGACCATATTTCTAAGTCTCAGCAAATTAACCTGGACTGTTTTCTAAACATGCTCTGGATTTTGGCATCTCCTTCATTCAGATCTCAATATCTTGTAGTGACATCCAGTTATCTCCTTATTGCCTCCTGGTATTTGCCACTGCCAATCTCTTGGACAATACATCAAACCTACTGTCAATTTACTGAATTTTGGCACTGCTTCTAACCAATCCTTCATCTTGCTAGCAGATGCTTTATTGGTGTTTTGACCAAAATAATAGCTGAAATGGATATTTGCATATAAAAATCTTATGAAAAAATCAATATAGTAAAAAATGTTATCAATCATATAGTATAGATACCATATAACCATCTTCAGAGTTCACTTGAAATACTTTAACATTATAAACATAATATAAAACCAAATTAGGTTGAAAGCTACTCTTTCAGCAAGCACTGATGGGCATCTTTTAAGATTATCTATGGAAAGTTTGTAACAACAATAATAACAAGAGTGGCGGGGCACCTAGGTGGCTCAGTCGGTTAAGTGTCTGCCTTTGGCTCAGGTCATGATCCCAAGGTCCTGGGATCAAGCCCCACATTGGGCTCCCTGCACAACAGGGAGCCTGCTTCTCCCTCTCCCACTCAACATGCTTGTGGTCGCTCTCTCACTCTCTTTCTCTGTCAAATAAATAAATAGAATCTTAAAAAAAAAAAAAAAACAGGAGTGGCAACAGTGCTGATGGTTATAGCTCACATTTATATGTTCTAAGTATTTTACATGAATTTATTTAATCTTTACAACAACCTTATGAAGGTAAGAACCATTACCATTCCATTTTATTAAGTGATAAAACTGAGAAGTTAACATGCCCAAAGTTACAAAGCTAGGAAGTGAAAGAACCAGAATTTGACCCCTATTGTTTTTTTCATGCATCAAGTTGAAATAGTAAGATTTGTCTTATCTTCTGCCTAGTACTTGATTACTAAGCTTCAAGGAGGTACACAAGGATAATACTTTCAGTAAGTTTTGCTTACCGTCCGTTATCCATGTATTTAGTAGACAAAACTATGTGCAGTGATAATTTTCCTACTGAAATTCTTTTTTTAATTTGTAAAAGAACTTTGCCACCAGGGTGAATCATCATAGAAATGAAAAAATTCTGATGTGTTTCCCTAGAAATATTCTTTATATCCCTCTATCCATAATTCAGGATTTATTGTGTGGCCAACACTAAAATAGGTGATGAGAACATAATAGTAAATAAAACATGGTTCCTGTTTTTATAAAACTTACTTGAACTCAAGAAGAGAATAGAAACCCATTTATCTTTGTTGATTATATATTCATTTTCTTGAAGGCAGATTAACTCTCAAGGATTCAACCAGTTCTGTGCTTTAGGTTGTAAAAATAAATTTCATTTCAAAATAGAATTTAGGGCGCCTGGGTGGCTCAGTTGGTTAAGCGACTGCCTTCGGCTCAGGTCATGATCCTGGAGTCCCGGGATCGAGTCCCGCATCAGGCTCCCTGCTCGGCAGAGAGCCTGCTTCTCCCTCTGACCCTCCCCCCTCTCATGTGTTCTCTCTCTCTCTCTCATTCTCTCTGTCTCAAATAAATAAATAAAATCTTTAAAAAAAAATAGAATTTATTTTGCTTAATTGGTGTCAGTCTGTTTTCAGACTAGTTTGGATCTAATTAATGCATTAGCTACTATTAGATAAGGGTTGCTTTTCTCTGTTAACTACTTTTGCCAAAAGGGAATGTTTGACAAAATTTTTTGTAAATTTAATGTAAAACATAGTCTGTTTTCTGTGGCTATATATATTTAGGGAGGAATGTGTAGAATTTATGAGTGTTTAAAGATAATAAAATAGTCTAACAAATATTCTTACAAAAAATATCTTTTGAGTAGGATGTTCATTCTGTTGGCCTAGAAGTAAGTGGTCTATTATGTAAGCCTTTGCATTATTTAAGTTTTTATTGTATTTAAGTTTTTTTAACATTAAAGAAACAAAAGGATTTTCACTATCCTCTCTATCAAGAATCTAAGACTTGATCAGTGCCTTTGTCTCTATTTTTTAGGGTTTTTTTGTTTCTGCCCTAGTCATTGTCTATAGGCAATGTTTATAGAATCATATGGTCTTTATGTGAATTTATTACACTCAGTATGTTTAAAACATGATATTCTTCCTGTTTTGCTACATTTTCTTCATAATTATTTTTATTTATTGTGTAATCTTGACTCAAAGTGATGTGCCAAACTTTATCAAAGCTGTATTGTATTATAGAAGGCAAAGACCTCTAACCTTTCACTATTAAAAATAATTTTATAACTTCTCTCTTTAACTATATATACCTTTCCTTGCTTTATTTCTGTGAGATGTGCCAAGACTTGAAAACATTTTTCTGCTCTTTAATTTTCTAGAAAAATTGCCTTCCAGTTAGATTGTATAAATGTACATAATCATATATCCGTTTCACCACAACCTCAAAAACAGTTTTTATCTACTTTGTTTATGTTACTCCTACTTCCAAAGAAGGGTTGAAACAGCTGGTCATGAAAAGAATGAGCACACAAATGCAATAAAATGTAAAAATAAAAATGAGACTTTTAAAATTGTGCCAATAATTATACAGTGGTAATCTCTTTTCTTATACATTTCCTAAGACTATGAATGAAATATAATATTTTCCCATGTTTTAAATTAACTTTACCACTTCTTTTCTGCTTTGTCCATTCAAGTGTTTTGCTCTTTATTTCATATGAATTCTTTATATAACATGTATTCACTGTAAATGTTTCACCATTTTCTGTTTAATTATAGATATCATTATAATTTTCACAGACCTTATCAAGAATTATAACTTTGATTTAGAACATTTGTATTTTCCAGTAGTAATGTAATTTAAACTTATTTAACTTTATAATGAAATGATTTGGAATCATAGATGCCAAGTGAATTTATAGGTCTTTCAGAACTGTTATTGTAGGCTAACTACATCCTATCTGTAGGGCCATTTATTATCCTCCTTTCAATATGAATTGAACAGAAGTCTCTTCTTAACTAGTATAGCTCTTTGTATGTTTTTAGACATGGCACACTTTCCTTTTTGGTATAGGAAAATTTCACCATTTTCTATTTATTTTCTACTTTACTTTTCTAACATTGTATTTGTCCTGGCTTTGTTTAGTCTGGAGTTTCACAAACACTGTTGTTACGTGGTTATGACATTGATGAGATACTGATTTATGGAATTAACGTGGATATGTGCAAACTATTTTATGGTACTGACATAACAAGAAACCAGTTCAGGGCCATGACTGAGACCAGGAGTTACTGAGGTTTAACAGTTACTATTCCACAGAGTGCCATTTCGTCCCAAATGATTGATGACATTCTCCTGCCCTATTCTTCACAGATTATAAGAACACTATTGCATATGTGCTTGTTTGCATCTGCCTCGTTTCACTCAATATGTGGTTGAGACCCACCTATGTTGTGACATAGATCCATGAGGTTTCTTTTCACTGCTGAGTAGTATTCCATTATATGAATATGTCACTTTTTTTTTAATCCATTCACATGTGGATGGATGAACTTAAGGGTTGCCTCCAGTTTGGGGCTACTACGAATAAAGTTATTATTCATTTACAAAAAAAAAAAAAAAAAAAGAACACTATTGCAATCTAGAGCTTCTGTAGATACCTGCTTTGTTAAGCATGATCCCAAAATGTCATTTAATTTATTTCTTAGATTGAATGTCTCATTAAACTCTGATGAGGCCAGGAGCTACTTTGAGCTGGACTTGTTATGAAACACTCTAATATTAAAATTTTGTTCTGTGCTGTTGGTAAAGCAAATGGACAAGACAGTGAAATCAATGCACAGTGCACTTTATCTTTGACAAACTGAAATATTGTTTTGCTAAAACAGACCCATGGTGTAGAGAGATTAAAATCACACAAAAAGTAGATCGACATAAAGAATCTACAATCTCATACATTATTGGATATTATTTTATGTTGTTTTAATCCCATTTTGTTTTATTTCTAGTTTATAGAAACAGAACATACCTGTCTACTTAATTAAACAAGACACTGACCTCCCCTTAGCTCCATGTAAAAAGTAATTTTTTCATTTTTTGCGTTACACAAGATGAGTTGAGAGTATGGGTAATACTCTATTTTCAGTAAAAGGGATTGCCTCAATGGTCATTTTTCTCACCTTAGGAAACATATGTGTACTGCAGAACTAAACAGCCTTGTAACCATTGTATTTCCTCTTTATTTTCCATTGTAGAATCAGGGCATGGTCCTAGGCTGGTATGGGTAAGAGGTGGAGAAAGGAGATGAATCCTTTGGTAAACCAAATTGAAAACACTTTGTGACCAAGGAATTAAGATGTTGGACAGCCCTGGATATACTGGCCACTAAAGTACAATTTTTAGATGCTTCCTTAGGGTTGGAATTGCTGTCTAACAACTGATTTTTCTTCCCTGACTCCTGCATTCCACTACTCAGCCACTACCATACTGCACACTCACAACATATGAATTCCACCCTTGTGTACCATTCCCTTGACTCAATACCAGACTTTACAGAAATCTGCTTTTCTGTTTTTCCTCTCTTTGCATGTAGCATAATTAGAGAGCTGCTTTGCAGTCTAACACTTTGTAAATAAGTAGTGTCATCTAGCATATTGTGCACTGTTACCTGAAGTGTTGAGTGTGAAGCTTTTCACTTTGTAAACTGTGTTAGTTTGGATCTAATCAAATCTGAACTTTTGAAAACTTCCCCTTGTATATAAGGATAGCAACAGTCTATAATATAAAAAATAAATTTCACTGGAAAAAAAACAACCTAACAAACCAGAGATCCATAAATACGTAGAACAGTTGGCCTAAAGGATTTTCAGTCAACCTCCATGTTTGATGACAAGGCAAGAAAAGAAAATCTGCAGCCATTTCAGTATGTATTTTAGTAGTGTCATGGGATTCTACCTTTCCATGGAACGATAAATTTTAGTTCTAAAATCTGTAAGCATTATTAATGTGACTTGAAATAATATGGTATACCCTTCCTTATTTTCTCTTCTACTGAGTAAAAAATATCCCTATTGAGATCAAAATTGCCATTTGAGTTAACATTGTGAAGCCTAGTTAAGAGTATATCAAATTGTAAAAGATGAGTGGGCAGTGTGACGAATATGATAGTTACCAGTCCGTTTCAGGGCATGCGAAAATAATGATCTCAGTTCTCTATTTTGTAGGTTATTCAAGAAAAGGTGTATTAGAACCTTCATTTTGGGTTTTGCTTAAATCATTAGCTGCATGGCTAGGGAGGCCTGATTTTGGTTTTGTCGTGTTTATATAGCCTAAGTATCAAGATCCTATTTTTTTTTTCCTTTTTCATTAAAAGAATAAATAAAGATAAATTGCGTGGTATTGAATAATATGAATCCTTTTTTTGGGTCAAATTTCGGTTATTAAAGGTGAAAGCAATATTTGGTGGGTGGGTAAGTGGATAAGGGAATCTACGAGATTTAGAATCATAGGACCTAACTTTCAGTCCTTGCTCTGCAAGTGGCTAGTTGTGTGATATTAGACATGTTTATAACTTCTCCGAACATTAGTTTCCTCCTGTAAAATGACTGTAATTGTCACATTTGCTTCTTTGAGTGTATTGCTAAAATTAAATTAAATAACCTACATAAAAAAGCATTTTTGTTTACTGCATTTAAGGAGTAGCTATGATTTCTTACATTAACTTTTCAATTTATAAGTAAGAAGTCATTGGTTAAATGGTTGAAAGCAAGGTTTGGGTATTTTCACTATTATACAACCATTGTTATGGTTAATTTTGTGTGTATGCTGTAAAGGAATGGTTGAAATGTGTTAGCAAATGTGGTTTGGGTTGATGATGTTTAAGATTTTTAAAAATTTGGAATTCACATGAAATTTTGGGCATAGATCAATGTTTTCTTCTCTATAGAAATTGCGTTTAATATAGAGAAAGGAATTGTACATGTTTTCCTTGTTGGAGCATATGAATTTTAACAAGGCAGTCTGAGACTAGTTACTAAGATATGAGATGAAAATGTGTTAAAATAATAAAATAATAGGCATATTTCAGGCTCTAACGTTAGTCAAAAACATAGATCATGTTTTGATTTTTTCCAAACCAAAGGAGGAAAGATTGTTTCCTTCTTATGTTCCTCCCCACTTTCTATGCTACTCATCATATTCCCCTTAGGAATGCTTCTGCTTTCACTTGCTCTCAAGATTAAGAAATGCATTTTCTTTGAAATATAAAAATATGCACAATGTGTGGTATAATGGTGTTAATATCATGGAGACTAACAGCTATGCCAGTTCTTTCATTTCCTATCAAATTGCTGTTAGTTACCAAAGCCATCTAAATACTATTATATGTCATGTTTTAGAATTCTGCTTTGTATTATCAGATGCTTAGATGCAGGAAATAGTGGTTTGCATCTTTAAAAAAATGTTTCCAATAACTCTTAACTATATTAAATATTAGTAAAGGGCTGAATGTACTTAGGCAATATGCAAATGTACTCTCAATTTACTGTAGAGAATCATTTTGTTAAAGTGGCCGTATTTTCATGTTCACTAATTCATTCAATAAAGTTATTAAACATCTATATATCAGACATCCTAAGGATGCAAGGATAAATACAGTGTAGTATCTGACATCCAGAGTCCCACACTGTAGTAAGAGAAATCCGTATCTAAGCAAGTAAATTACACTACATTATGTTAACTGATATGTACCAATATCAATGCTATGGAATACAGTGGACATAACAACCAATTGTGTTGAAGTCCAGAGAAGTTTTATGAGTGGCTGCCTTTTGATCTTGATCTTGGAGATGAAGTAGGAGATTGCCCAGTAAAAAGGAAGGCGTATAAGGGCAGAGAACTGTATGTTGCAGAGAAATGGAGTCATGGAAGAATCCAGCATCCATAGACTAGGGAGTAGCTAATTGTAGGAGCACAGAATCAGATCTATGCTACTTGATAACTAAAAGATCAATCTTGTACTCTGACCTTCCACACACCAAACTATATTAATTGTAAAATTTGAACATGTTTTCACCACAAAATGAGAACAAAGCATTTATTTTAGGTGTGTGTGCCATGTGTGGTGTTAAAAATTGTGATGTCTTCATATTTATGATATCCTAGAGACTTCTTAAAAAAATCATAATTTTTTAAATGCCTATTATAAACTTGGATATTGGGTTTCTGTTTTCTTGAGTTAACTAATTTCCTTTCTACAATAATAAGCACAGTTTAGATAAGACATCCTTAACTTGGTCAAATTTCAGAGATTCTAGTAATGAAAATGATGGAGTTTTTTTAGCCTCCTATAATCTTGCTTAATAACAATTCTCTGATATTTAGTTTCTATAAAGCACACAATCTAGACGAATAGGTTTCATTTTCATTTTGTTTTCAATAATAACTTGCATAAAGGAAATAAAATGATCTCATTAAATTTGTCTTCTTCTGAGAGACAGGGGCCTACTGGTCTTCCTCTCAGGATACTTGAAATATAGTTTTCTTGGATATTAGATTGTTTTGTTTTATCGAATCTTAGCATTTGATTGCTTTAAAAGCCTTTTACTGAGTTGGGTCAACATTCCGCCTTAGGGAGATTTTTTCTTCCTAAGTCATGCAAAAATTCAACTAACAGTGACATGAATCGGTCATGTACACTAAGAGGGAAATAGGTTCCAGTTGTTTCAAAAACTGTTAATTTCTAGTTCTAACTGTGGGTAGCTCTGTTAAGTGAATCATATCACTGTGGAAAACAGAAATGGAAATTAAGATCTTAGCTCACTATCAACCATGGTATCATTGAAGATGAAGGTTAAGGAGAGGAATCGTCCACTGAGTCTTCTCTCATTAATGGAATAGTCCTCAATGTGCCTGTTGGACCATGAGATTGTACAGTAGTGTGTGAACTGCCATATTTTATATTGAAGTATATTAAATAAATAATGGGGTTTGACCATTTTTGATATTAAACAGGTGCTACCTCTGTTGCCTAAGTTAATTATGTTCCTATAGTGGGACAAAAATATATTTACCTATTTAGATATACATGCTTATATACATATGGTTTATATATCCTGTTGACAATGAAGAAATATTGTAGTTTGTTTTCATTGATAGCTCACACACCTTAAAATGTTTTGTTTCTGAAGATACAATTATGAAATGGATCCAACAAGTTCAGAAATCAAATCTTGAGACCAAAGTTATACTATTTTCCATTATTTATGATTTCTGATAGTGTCAGAGACTTATCCACTGAACTTAACTGTTGAAAGAATTTTGAACTAATAGCTGATTCAGTCTGACACTGGGAGATTTAATTGAGAGATGTAAGTTTCTTAGCAAAGAATCCTATTATACGAATACAGATACTGTGAGGCCTCAATTAATGAATATTCTGTGGGAAACCTCTGTTATTTTTTTTAATTTTTCCAACTGTATTGAGGTATACTTGACATATAACTGTAAATTTAGGGTGTACAGCATGTTGATTTGATATACTTATATGATTACCACCATAAGTGTTTGCTAACCTCACCATCACATTGCATAAATACTAATTCTTTTTTGTGGTGAGAACATTTAAGATCTATTCTCTTAGCAATTTTCAAGTATACAATACAGTATTGTTAACTATAACCACAATGCTGTGCATTACTTCCCCAGAACTTACTTATTTTCTTTAACTGGAGGTTACCCTTTTACTAACATCTCTCCTATTCTCCCACCCCCAAACCCTGTTAACCAAAATTCTACTCCCTAGGAACCCTCTTTTGAAATGATGTTGACTATGTTAAAGATATTTTATAATCATACGGAGGAGTATTATATGGGTTACAGATAAAATTGTTAGCTCATATTACAAATTTTAAGAAAGCGATAAATGTTTGTTAAGAGAACGAGATGGTATGGTGGGAAAGAAAAATCAGGCTGTGATATTTGTGTGACCCTGACAGAAGAAGTCCATGTTATAAATAAAATATACCCATCCTTTGAGCCCCATCTCAAATTCTTTCTCTTCAGTGGCAGTACCCCTACTGGAGGCAATGGTGTCTTCCTCTGAGTAGCCAAGCACTTCTCTTGTAATTCTTTTATGGCACTTAACGATTTTCGGCCTTGAACCATATGTTTGGTTGCTTTGTCTCAATTATTAGAATCTAAACTGGAGAAGAAATGAATAGGAATATGCGAGACAGAGACTTCTGCCATCCCTAACACGGTATTTCTTTCACATAAACAAAATAAATTTCACAAAATAAATTCCATGAGTATGTATGGGATTGAGTTTAATAGCATTATTTCGTTTAACACTGGAAAATGTGTACTATAGTATGGGTTAAAGTCTGAGAGGCTGAGGCGGACAGAAATCAAATAAAAAGAGAAATATATTTGATGCACGTCTTCCAAGCTGCAATAAAAGGAACCAGAGCTGTGCCTATCACCTTTCCTGTGCCATTCTTAAGCTTATCAGTACAGAGGATCGAGGCCACATTAAATGCTATAGTACTGTGTCATCTCACTCTAAATTCATCTTGTTTCCACAGGCCACACTGAAGAGATAAACAGTTTAAGTCACTATCATACAAACTCTAACTCCCACTTAATTCCTTTGGCCCCCTGCTTTGGAAGCTTACCTGCTGCAATAGGAAAGAAGAAAATATGCCTCAGTTTCCAGGTTTCTTGTGGGTACTTACCATGCCACCCTCATGATCACACTCCAGAGCTGTTCTGCTTGTGGTTGCCATGTTCTGCTCTGTTTCTACTGACTAATCTACCACTGCTACCAGACATACCTCACTTTTCTAAAAGCCACTGTTTTGTCCTCACTCTGAGTGAAGGAAGTATTTTCCCATCATTTTATGCTTTTCCCAGCTAATCAAATATTTGCTCACAATTTCCCATGGGTGTTAATTCATACTTTGTTGTTAACTCAACAATAACGCACACTTAACTTTTGGAAAAAGAAATTTAGGATCTCTGAAAAATTAGAGCTGAGGCATTCTCTAGTAGTATAAAGGGTAGAATTTATGTTTTGAGGAGTTAGGGCAAACTTTTCATGTAAGATGACATTTGAGCTCATTGGTGAAGGTAACAATATAAAATGTACACCCAATAAGTTAGACTAATGTTATTGAGATATAGCACATGTATATGTGTCTTATTCCACTAGCTTTCTCAACTTTAGCATCATGACCAAGCAGGAAAAATCAGAAAATGCCTACCAATACATGAAAAAAGAAACCACATACATTTCCTTATCTATGAGACGCTGTCACTCATACTTAAGACAGTGTTATCTATTAAAGTCAGAACAGCATATCTTAGGCCACCTCCAGATATAGAAATCTGGTAGAGAGTCTTCAGAAAAAATTATTAAACCATCATATAGTATGCTGAGTTTACAATGTATGTGTTTTGCATGTATGGAATTAGCAGACTGGTGTAGTCTAGGTTAGGCATAAAAAATGTTTCCTATGTTTAGCATGTTCTTCTGAAAGCAAGTCATGGAGAAAGGAACATATTATTTCAATAGTAAAAATTTAAACTCTATGGCATATTTTAATATTTTAGTGTCTTCTATGATATACAAGTATACATAAGTATATTACACTATTTGACTAAGAGAGTACTATATGGGAATATTAAATGTAAATAGTTTCCTTCTTGACTCTTTGAAGTAACTTTCAGGATTTTTTTTTTTTTCTCATTTGGGGGAATGCATAAATACAGAAGGTAAACTGATTTCTTCCATAATAATTCAGAAAGTTTGAAAAGTAAAGATAAAAAAGGAAAAAAAAGTACCCATAATTCAATAGGTTTCATAAGTGCTATTGTGATTTTTAAAATATCATTAGAGCCACAATTGTATTCTTAGGGATTCCCAGCTAAAATTATAATGAAATCCATTGAATAAACATGAACAAATATATATATCCTGACTATATAGGGTTTTTGGTTGGTTGGTTGGTTGGTTTTTTTTTGTTTGTTTTTTTGGTTTTTTTGAGGAATAGCAATGATGCATAAGTGGACGTAGAGCTCTAAAGAGAAACTGCCCTGGTGAAGGTATATACTTATTCATAGTTGTAGCTTTATTGGTATGCCAAGATAGACTTTTCATATTTCTGCAACATCATTTTTCATCTTGCTCACCAACTGATTATCTTTTATAGATGTCAGAATGATTAGATTTACCATCTGCAAAATACTCATCATTGAGAATTATAGACCACTTAGAAGATTGGCAAGGACAAGTTAGAACTGAAAATAGATCTCTCAACAGTCATGTGAAATCATAGCAGTAATTCAGTAAATTCTCAGGAATATTTTCCTTTTGTGGTGGGAAGAGGGGGTAGTTTATATTTTGAGATTATTTGCAGAATAAACACTGGGTATAAAAAATTACACCTGTATTTATTGTCAAACCACATTTGTTAGGTAAGGCATTTTTCTCCTTCCCAGATGTACCTCACCTTTTGTCAAAACATTATGTCCTTTGCTATCCTTTGTTGAAAGTAGTTCAATTCAGACCTTACTCCTAGGATTCTGCTACATTTGTACTTCCCAGCTAGGGAAGTCAAAAGTTCTGTTTTTAAAAACCTGAATGCACATAAGTTCCACTCTGACAAGCCCTCTTTTTCAGGATGACTTCATCAGTGCTTACAAATTTTAGAAGGAAAAGAAAAGAAATCTAGGATGACCTTTAATGTCATTATTTAACTTAGGTCTTGAGGAGAGCAAATCGAGCAACAGTCTGAAGATTGTAGGTTTACCAATAAACACTTCTGTTCCTCCATCTGTTCCCTCACAAACAGATAATAGTTACAGTGGAATGACATAACAGGGAGGGGCAGGAGTAGGCATTCTCCAATGGGGATGAGGTGAGAGTAGGGAAGGTGGTGTGGGAGCAGATGGTGGCTGGGAAGAGAGGTGCTCCATGGCACTGTTGGCATGGTTACAGAGAGATGGCTGTGCTAACAAGCTGTGCCAAATTCTGAATGTTTCAAAACTCCACTTTGTGGTTTGTGGCCTCAAACCTTACTCATGTACTATCACAATATAGCTTCCCCTATTCCCCTATAGTTCCTATAAAATTATTCTTCCCGTTATATTGTTAAATGATGTTTAAAATATATTCATGTGTATGTTGTAATTAATCTGATATGTAGAAAAAAGGTGTTCACTGTCCTTGGTTTCCAGGTGAATAATAATACATGTAACAACCCAGATAATAGCATATGTTATATATGTATGTTTATATATTTTTGCCACACAATCCATTTATATAGCAGCAGCAAATACTGTTAAAAAACATTTCAGTGGGTCGTTGTTGTTTTTTACATTTGGTTATAGGACCCATATGAACATTTGCTTGTCTCATTTTTAGTTGAAATTCTGGTTTCCACAAAAAAAATAGAAAATGCACTAATTTAAGTTGATATAGGTCCTTGACTAAAGTCTTAGTTTTCTGTGGAAATGCATCCATTGCAAATGTTACTGCCATTTCTAATACCTAAAGTACGCTTAGAGGATACGGATTTGAAGTTTTAGGTCAAACCACATGTAATTGCTGATACACAACCATTTTGAACTATAAAATTGCAATTTGGTATGGTTTGACCTGATCTATATCTACTTCTCTATCTACCTATTATTTCTTATGTTGAACTTGGGTCAAATAAATAATAAATTATAAACTGTGTACATGTTTGTTTCATCTTGCAGCTAAATAAAGACGAAATACAATTTTCCAAGCCTTCAGAGTCTAGTACAGTTAAAAATACTGTTTGCACAGATGTTGAGATTTGTCTCCATAGCAGTGCTCTGAGAATGTTGGTTGATGATATTTAATTTATTAACCAAATCTTCTTTTCCTGATATATCTACTCAGAGGTAACGCTGCTATATACAAAAATATTTGAACCAACAGAGAGACAGTTAAATAATGTGCTTTTGTTTAAAAATAAAGGAATTAATTCTTCTGGTAGTCACTGGAATTTCTTGCTCAAAGTTTTGTCCAAAGTTATAGTATTAAATTTCTCCCACAATTTAACAAAATGATTTTGCTCCCCCCACTTTTTTTTTCTTTCTGAGACAGTGTAGATTGGATGAGCTGACTATAAGTGCACAAATGATTGGCATTAAATGTCTTTCTTTTTAATCTAAAGAACTAGGATGAAAATTGAATTGGGATTTGTACCAAAGAATTTATATTTAGAGGAAGGTATTCCAACAGTATCAAAGTGTTGCTTACATTTCTGTTGTAAACCCCATAGTATTACATTGAAGCAAATATCATCTTTGAGAAGCATCTTAACCACATCCAGGCTTGTTCCTTCATGTTGTTGTTTATTTTGGTATTTGAAGAATAAAAGGAAAGTGTATTTTATTGAATAAAAAGAAAACATATTCTTTTTTTTTTAAGTTTTATTTATTTATTTGACAGAGAGAAACACAGCAAGAGAGGGAACACAAGCAGGGGGAGCAGGAGAGGGAGAAGCAGCTCCCCGCTGAGCAGGGAGCCTGTCCTGGGATCATGACCTGAGCCCAAGGCAGACGCTTAACGACTGAGCCACCCAGGTGCCCCAAAGAGAACATATTCTTAAATGACAAAATATTCCCAACCAAAGTAGGTTAACCCATATAAAGAAATTAAAGTCAATTTTTATTTTATTTTTTTAAGATTTTATTTATTTATTTGTCAGAGAGAGAGAGCACAGCATGGGGAGTGACAGGCAGAGGGAGAAGCAGGCTCCCCACTGAGCAAGGAGCCCGGTGCAGGACTTAATTCCAGGACCCTGGGATCGTGACCTGAGCCAAAGGCAGACACTTAACTGACTGAGCCACCCAGGCCATCCCTAAAGTCAATTTTTAATTGTAAGAACACATATTAAAATTGTATCACCTCTTGAATTTCTCCTAAATTCATTTTAATATATATGATATTGTGGGATAATTTTTAAAGGAAGATCTAAAGGTCATAATATCAGTTTTCATTCATTCATAAGCTTAAAATAAAGCATGGTGCTAGTATAATGTGACCCCTGAATTCTTGAGAGAAAATTGTCTGGAGATTATACTTTGTTTTGTGGCTTTTGATTTGTTAAAGTGCAAAAGGATCTTAGTTGTGCTTGTCCTTGAGTTTTCCTCAGTTCTGAGTCTAAAGTGAATTTTTCTTCTATTATAATGTTTCCTATTTTAAATAAAGTAGTTTTATTATTATACATATGGTTCATTTTTTACTATAAATTCTAGACAGTTTATCTCAGTGTCTGCTTGATGGTTATAGAATCATTTTCAGTTCTCCTTCCCTAAATTTCAGTACACTAATAATGTTTTTCTTATGTTCTCAAATGTGAGTGGTTCAGATTGACTTCTTTGAGCTTATGTTTTCTGGGAACATTTTAGCTTCCATCAGCTTTTGGATAGAAAGTAATAGATTGTTCTATACCATTATAGTCACCATGGCTTGATTATTTTAAGTTCAAACACTGTTAATTTCTCATTTATTTTCTGATGTTTTTATTTATTTGGCCTACCATTCCTACAGATATTAATTAAGATAGGTCAAGTTAGAATACCATTTTTGATATCTTTCATATCGTCTCTCTACTTTTTACTGTATATTTTCTAAATCCTAAAATACGTAATTGATATTTAATACATTTTCTGTAAGATGTAATAAAACCTGTATTTCTACTGAATTAAATTAGTAGTGTCCCAGTATGTATGAACAACAACTTTAAGCTAACACTGAATCCCTTGTAGTTTAGTAGTTTGATCTGTAGGGTCAACTCTATATGGGTGGAAGAATTTCAGCCATAGCAGTTTAGGAAGCAACAGTTATATATTTCTGAGGTTTTGGGGTTTTTGTTTTGTGTTGTTTTTTGATTCGAAAAAAAAAAAGGTGGTGGGTCTAGGTCAAAGTAAAGAAAATTATTAGCAGTTGTAACTATTATCCTTTTTAGTTTAAAATGAAATGAAAACCGTAAGGATTAGTCTCAAGTATCAGGTGGAATATCATATACTCATAAAAAGCAACTATTTCCTAACCAGATTAGACTCTTAATAAATATAAAATATAATGATATTCAATTTATTTATTTATTTTTAAGATTTTATTTATTTATTTGACAGAGAGAAAGCAGTAGATAGAGCACAGGCAGGGGGAGCGGCAGGCAGAAGGAGAGGTCCCCCCTGCTGATCAGAGAGCCTGATGCGGGGCTCGATCCCACCTGGGATCATGACCTGAGCCAAAGGCAGTTGCTTAACCAACTGAGCCACCCAGGCACCCCTGATGATACTCAGTTTATTTGGGGTGTGGTGTTACCTCAATAGTTATTTGTCAGTTTCGGAAAATAACAGTTTTCAACATTTCAAGGTTTTCAATTAGACTGTAGTGACAAATGCATCTTGCTAGTCACCACAGAATTTAGTCAGTAAAATTATGATATGGCTTTTTTTTAACTATTGTCAGTTCACTTAGTATCTGCTTTATCTTTTTATGCTTTAATAAAATAAGGCAAAGATTGAGATCTTTAGATACCCAGCTGTAATTTAGCACTGTCAAAATTAAGGAGGAGATTATGGTCATTAAGAGCAAAATGGTTTCATTTATGGACTGAGAACAATGAGGCCCATCAATAAACCACTTTCTGCCTCTAATGATCCTACTTCTCTCTAATTATGTGCAAATCTAACAACAAACTCATTTTCTTCTTTTACTCTTGAGGGGAAGATTGTTAAATAGAAATGCTTTGCATATGTGTTGCTTTTACTTCCTTGAATTTTGGTATGTGTTCATGAATGCAATAAATTATTTCTAGCTGAATTATTATTTGCCTTAATGTCTTTTGAGGGAAATATACTGTATTCTCTCCTAGTTATTCAACTTATATTTGACAGAGGAATAGATTTTCTAAGATTAGATGAGCTGCAACAACAGTAGCATCTTAATCCTTATATGAGTCATTAATTTTAGAAAGATATCTTTCTTATAAAATTCCCAGTTCAAAATACTGGAATGTTCTAAGTATTGAAAATGATTCTCAGTAAGGAGTTCATAAAGGGTATACATCTCTTATTGGATCTCTGTCATTCTCTCATCTTTATGGTAGAAATTCTTTTTTTTTTTTTTAGATTTTTTAATTTTATTTTCTATTTTATTTATTTGACAGAGAGAGACACAGCGAGAGAGGGAACACAAGCAGGGGCAGAGGCAGAGGGAGAAGCAGGCTTCCCGCTGAGCAGGGAGCCCGATGTGGGGCTCGATCGCAGGACCCTGGGATCATGACCTGAGCCGAAGGCACTTAAAGACTGAGCCACCCAGGCGCCCCTGGTAGAAATTCTTTTAGCCCACCTTCTCGTAACCAAGTTGTCTGAGAAATCAATGCTCACACTTTACTGGATGTAAGGTGTTGACTGATGCCCAGAATATTCTGACTGTTTGCAGTTAGTAAGCTATCCTCACGTATACCCTAGCATATCTGTTCTTAACATTTGAGATCTTGTCTTTCCATGAATATGTTGTTGATTATATTCCAACCCCCCTATATATGCCATTTGTACTTGTTAGTACAATTATGGCCTTCAACTAAATATTATGTAAACCAAGAAATTGTGTTTTAAAAGAAAGATATGCCATTTTTATGAAATCTATGTTAGATGCTTTCGAAATGTTTGATAGTCAGTTTAAATGTGCTATCTAGTCAGGTGTGGGCAAGCAGACTTAAAAGATAGTAGCCAATTATAAAATCCTTGGAACTCAGATTGCTTCATGAAGGTATTTAAGCTCTAGAAACCAAAATCTAGAAACCAGTCTAGAAACTGGTTTAGATGTGGTATATATGCAAGTGGGCCTCTGTAGAAAGCCAATTAGAGGATCCTAACTCAAATAGAATACCTTAGCTCTACATCAAAAAGATTGTCAGATGAATATTATTTATATTTTTCAGTTAAAATATTTAAGATGTATATCATGTTTTATGAACACCTGCTTTAACTGAACTTTGATTAATTGGCCTTGCCTGATTTTCTAATTATCTTCCCAGTCATGCCTAGTATATTAAAAACTTCATTGCTACTCACTCATATTCACTAGAAATGGTAACTTTATAGTCTAAGTCCATATTTTCTTTCTTTCTACAGTATAAAAATGGGCCATTGTGTGTTTATACCTTGAAGATACTTTTTTTTCCTCCCAAGACAAACTCAACTTCCATAGTCTGTTGTCCATTTTACCCATTTAAGCTATTAAAAAAAAAAAAACTTGAAGGTGTCTTTCTTGATTCTCTCTTGTGACTATCATGTTACCAGTAGCATACAGACCATCTGTCTGCAGAGGATACTCTCATGGTGGCTTGAGCATAATTTTATTGGCAATCTAGCATCAGAGATAAATAGGGAGAACTTTTGATGGGGCCTAAGCATAATACATTTGGTGAGAAAGATGTAATGCAACTGCTCTAGAGGAACTTAACATTCTTATTAACGTTCTTATTGAAGAGAGAGGATTTACAGATAAGAAACACTTAAGGAACAATATGAAACCCAAATGCTTAGATTTTGCAGGGCAGATTATACCTTTTCTAGGAACTAAGAGAAAGAAGAACTAAAAACCGTAATTATGGTCCAACCCCAGAATGTTTACCCCTTTTAATGGTTGGATAAAAGAATGGCTCAGGAAGACTCGAAGCCTATAGGTATTATCAATGGAATGCTCTTTTCACTGTAAATTGATAAAGTGTAACACTACAAAAATAAATGCTGTGTTAGGAATTATATAATATACTTAAAAACATGCCAGGACTTGTTTTTGAAGGGTAAAGAATGAATGTATGATTGAAAGCATGCAATATTCAAGTGGTCAGTGAAGTCAAAAGAATTTATCTTCTTAGAATGGAATTAGAATTCATTCCATCATCCGTACGTTGGTGCATAGATATATTGGCCAACAAAAATGGCAGTTTCATATGATTCAGCCATTACATTTACATTCAGAATTCCCTCGAGGACATTAATCAGTAGAAATATGTGTGTGTGTATTCATTCCAGTAGTCATTTAATGTATATAAGTATGCCATAACAATATAGAAAATATGTTAACATTAAAATTTATATATCATTTATTCATTCACATAACAATCAGCATTAACAAAATACCTTATCTATTCATGGCACTAAGCATAATATAAGACTTAAATATATCACTGAAGCAATGAGGGTCAACATGACACATGAATAACATAAAGGTATTTCCCCATGCTGTTTAGTTATTATTTAGGACTTGATGTAGTTTATTCTTAGCTGGCTAATAATGGATAGTAACATTTCATTTCACCCACTATTTATCCATTTATTCATTTCACCCACCATTTATCCATTTATTCATTTCACCCACTATAATAGTTCATTTCACCCACTATTTATTTGTTCTTACTAAGTATGAGGTACTACGCTCGGCTCAGTGAGAAGTATAAAAAGTACCCCTTACGTTCGAGAAGGTGATGTGAAATAATTAACCTGATAAAATGATTGGAAAGGATTGAATCAGGATGACTTTAAGAGAAAGTTTTTAAAGACTTATTTCAGACAGGTCTTAGTTTATTACAACTCTAGCAAAGTCAAAGTTACATGTGATAGTGAATACTAGAGCAAAGCAAGGAGATTCTTTAGATCACATAAGAAGAGGCAATAATCAGAAAGTGAAACCCATTTGTTAACGTTCAGGTTAGTGAATATAAGGCATACTTAAATAAAACTAACTGCAGAATCGAGATCCAGTTTTTAAAAGTTCAAGTTATCCCTAGGCAAATGCTTAAATCCTTAAACTATTTATATTATTAAATCTTGACCTTGAATTTATATTAAAAAATCCATCAGGTGCATGGAGCAAATCTTTGGGAGGAATATGGTCGTTTTCTGCCTAATACTTAAACTTCTGACTGCGAATACTATGAGATCCTGAGTTCTAAAACGATTGGGGTCATATGCTGGATTCTGTTTTTATGGCAGAAAATTTATAAACACTGTTTTTGTGAGGAGGTAATTCATGTAGAAAATGAAGTCTTGATGTAAGAGAAGCAAAAAAAAATAGTGTTGGGTGCCTGGGTGGCTCAGTTGGTTGGGCGACTGCCTTCGGCTCAGGTCATGATCCTGGAGTCCCGGGATCGAGTCCCGCATCGGGCTCCCTGCTCGGCGGGGAGTCTGCTTCTCCCTCTGACCCTCCCCCCTCTCGTGCTCTCTCTCTCTGTCTCATTCTCTCTCTCAAATAAATAAAAATCTTTAAAAAAAAAATAGTGTTTTCCAACTTTGCTCATTGCTCTAGTACTACTCATTAGTGTATGCTTACTTTTTTTTTCTTTCTAAGATTATACCCTTTATTAGGCAGCAATATTCTGCTAATGGAGAAAAGAAAATGAGCACTTTACAATTACGTACATAAGACATAGGCAATAGAGAGCACTCTTTCCCCCCAAATGAATAAAATCTCAAAATTAGAATCTCTGTACTTCGCTACTCATTAAAGTGTGACACCAGTAACAATTTGCAAAGAGAAAATTGTAGAAATGCAATAAAACAAGATTATCTTGGCAAAATTGAGATTTCTCTCTGTATGTCATGTTAAAAATGTAGCTGAGTGCTGGTCTTTGCAAGATGAATGAAAGATCTCTACATGAAATGTAATTTGCATATTTAAAGAATTGATTAAAATTGTAGCTTTTAACCTACACCACAAAGAGAAAGAAATAGCATAACATGGATTCAGCCATTATCTGTTTATGTAGAGTCCACATGTTCACCAGAAGGACACTAGTACATTTTTAATTCTGAGACAATAAGGCTGGTGTATGAAGTCTACAAAAGCTATTTCATTTTATGTCCACCATGGAGATTGTGACTATTTTTTTCTTCAATATTTGGCATAGAACTATAGTCTCCTATTAATTTGTATTACTTTAATGCATTCTATCCTAAAAAGCTCTTGGTTTGTGTTCAGCATATTAGTCATATTCATTAGTTTCTAATTATATTCTCTAACCTATGGTAGTTTGGAGACTTGAAATGTAATTGAAGGATTTAATTTTAACTCATATCAGGGAATGAGGGGCGCCTGGGTGGCTCAGTTGGTTAAGCGACTGCTTTCGGCTCAGGTCATGATCCTGGAGTCCCTGGATCGAGCCCCGCATCGGGCTCCCTGCTCCGCGGGAAGCCTGCTTCTTCCTCTCCCACTCCCCCTGCTTGTGTTCCCTCTCTCGCTGTCTCTCTCTGTTGAAAAATAAATAAAATCTTTAAAAAAAAAATATCAGGGAATGATATAGTGACCTCTGTGTTCTAAGGAAGATCCTCCCTGCCCCCACAGGCATTTGTGAGTCGGACTGAAAGCATGGAGACCAGTTGCAGTAGGTTAGGCGATGTGACCTTCAGAAAAGTGGCAGATGCTGTGAAAACGGCAAAGATGGATGCTAAAAGGCACTTTGAACAATAACTATTGATGAGAATTGGTGACCGGCTGGATGTGGTTAATAAAAAGGATAAAGAGTAGAAACTATTTGTGGTTTTAAGCAATGACAGCTGAAAGAATAGTGGTACCATTGGGGAAAACAGGATAATCAGAAATAGATTTTGGTTTCTGGGGGAAAGTGGTTGTTCGGGTTTGGATATGTTGCTTATAAGGACATGGAACACCCAGTTGGATGTGTTTAGTTGAAATGTGAAAAGAGAAGACTGTTCCTCAAATAAGTTTGGAGCTTGGATATAGAGATTTGGGAATCCTCAGCTTATATATCACAAAAGTCTTTATGTAAAATAATGCATTAAGAGTTTATAAAGAAAAGATCAGAGACTATTGGGAATGTTCCCATCTAGATAGTGGGAAGAAGCATAGAAGGCAGCAAATGAAAGTTCGGTCATATTGATCTATAGAATGAAGGAGGTTTTTATTTGAAATTGAAGCAGCATTAAAGTATTGGCCTCAGATAATTTTTCCATATGTTAGGTAGTCATTGCTTTTCATATAAAAGCTATGAAATCTTCACAGATATTATAATAAAGGTACCTAGAAATGTTCCACCAAAAAAAAATTGCTAGAACTGATAGACAAATTCAGTAAAGTCACAGGATACAAAATCAATGTACAGAAATCTGTTGCATTTCTATATACCAGTAATGAAGCAGCAGCAGGAGAAATCAAGGAATTGATCCCATTTACAATTGCACCCAAAATACTAAGATACCTAGGAATAAACCTAACCAAAGAGGTAAAAAATCTATACTTTGAAAACTATAAAACACTGATGAAAGAAATTGAAGATGACACAGAGAAATGGGAAATATTCCATGCTCACAGATTGGAAGAACAAATACTGTTAAAATGTCTATACTACCTAAAGCAATCTACACATTTAATGCAATCCCTATCAAAATACCAACAGCATTTTCCACAGAGCTAGAACAAATAATCCTAAAATTTGTATAGAACCACAAAAGACCCCAAATAACCACATCAGTCTTGAAAAAGAAAAGCAAAGCTGGAGGCATCATAATTCCAGACTTCAAGTTATATTACAGAGCTTTAGTGATCAAGACAGTATCGTACTGGCACAAAAACAGACACATAGATCAGTGAAACAGAATAGAAAACCCATAAATTAAACCACGATCAGGTGGTGAATTAATCTTCGACAAATCAGGAAAGAATATCCAATGGAATAAAAGACAGTCTCTTCAACAAAAGGGTGTTGGGAAAAGTGGACAAGCATGTGCAAAAACTGGACCACTTTCTTACACCATACACAAAAATAAACTCAAAATGGATTAAAGACAAATGTGAGAAAGGAAACTATTAAAATCCTAGAGGAGAACACAGGCAGTAACCTCTTTGACATTGGCCTTAGCAACTCCTTTCTAGGTGTGTCTCCTGGAGCAAGGGAAACAAAAGCAAAAATGAACTATTGGGACTTCAACAAGATAAAAACCTTCTGCACAGCCAAGGAAACAATCAACAAAACTGAAAGGCAACCTTTGGAATTGGAGAAGATATTTGCAAATGATACATCTGATAAAGGGTTAGTATGCAAAATATATAAAGAACTGATTCAACTCAACACCCGCAAAATAATCCAGTTACGAAATGGGCAGAAGACATGAATAGACATTTTTCAAAGAAGACATGCAGATGGCTAACAGATGTATGAAAAGATGCTCAGCATCACTCATCATCAGGGAAAGATACAAAGGAAAACTACAATGAGATATCGCCTTGCACCTGTCAGAATGGCTAAATTAACAACAGAAGAAACAACAGGTGAGAGGATGTGGAGAAAGGTGAACCCTCTAACACTGTTCTTGGGAGGATGCAAACTGGTACAGCCACTCTGAAAAACAGTATGGAGGTTCCTCAAAAAGTTAAAAATAGAACTACCCTATGACCCAGCAATTGCACTACTAGGTATTTACCCAAAGGATACAAAAATACTGATTTGAAGGGGCACATGCACCCCAATGTTTATAACAACATTATCAACAATAGCCAAACTATGGAAAGAGCCCAAATGTCCATCGACTGATGAGTGGATAAAGAAAACGTGGTATCTATATATACAATGGAATATTCCTCAGCCATAAATAAGAATGAAATCTTGCCATTTGCAACGATGTGGATGGAGCTAGAGTGTGTTATGCTAAGCAGAATAAGTGAATCAGAGAAAGACAAATACCATATGATTTCACTCATGTGGAATTTAAGAAATGAAATAGATGAACATAGGGGAAGAAAAGGGAGAAGCAAACCATAAAACAGACTCTTAACTATAGAGAACAAAATCAGGGTTGCTGGAGGGGAGGTAGGCAGGGGGATGGGTTAAATGGGTGATGAGGATTAAGGAAGGCAGTTGTTTTGATGAGCACAGGGTGTTGTATGTAAGTGATGAATCACTAGATTCTATACCTGAAACTAATGTTACACTGTATGTTATCTACCTGGAATTTAAATGAAATGAAAAAAAAAAAAGAAAAGAAAAGAAATGTTACATACTGTGGGCCTAAAATTAACATAATTATTTTTATGAGTTGATAGAATTCTAATAAATACAGTATCCCTGCTATAGAAGAGAGCCATTCGTGGTAAGTTTCCTATCAAAAATATATCCCATGTACTGTACTTTGCTTTCTAAATATTACCTTTATACGTAGAAACTTAAGAGTCAGGGAGGTGTTTTGTCCCCATCCGGCTGCCAAGCATAATTTCCCTATAGCAACATTTCTAAAACCAACTCAAGTTGTTGTTGTTGTTGTTTTTTATTTTGCACTGTTTACAGAGAGTTTCACAACTCATTTCTATCTTTACTACTACCTTACGAGATCAGCAAGGCAGGTGGTATTATTCTTGTTTTACAGGTAACAAAACAACCTCAAAGAGTTGTTTAAATGTGTTGTCAAAGATCGTATGGAAAGTAATTGGGATCCAGGTCTTCTGCTTCCAAGACCAGCTTTCTTTTTGTTGTTACTGTGCTGTCCCACATTTATTATACATTCCCTGAAGACTCCTATAAGTGAAACTTTAAAATTTCATCAAAGCAAATCCTAAAGGTGCATGATGAATTTATTTTCTGTTTTACTGAGTAAAAACCCATTTAGGTAATATCCCATACAGTAGGTCAGAGGTCTGAAGTGACTACGGGGCTCTTTTGGACACATTTTGAGGCATATTAATTATTTCAGGCTTTTTGAGTAAATTACTCTTGAACTGGTTCTTATTGGTACCCTCCAGAGGCCCAGGAGAGTTAATTGGCTTATAAAACATATGTGGATTGTACTCAGGGAATACTTCACTTATTTCTTAACATCTGGATGTACAGTTTTATTTTTTTACTGTTATGTATCCATGACTGAAAACTGTGGCCATTTAAAAACACATACAGTAAATAAACAGTATGTATATAATTAAGAATAATTTACTGTAGCTCTGTGACACTTTATAAAAATGTTTAAAGAAAGAAAAGAAAAAGAAAAAACTTTCAAGTTTATAGCACCATGTTAAAAATATCCCAGTGTATCTCTAAAACTTATGAATTCAATGTAATTTAAATAACTAAAAAACGTTTTTTACAGTAACACTCCATTCTCATTTTGAAAGAATTACCAATTATTTTTATATTATCTACTTTGAAAATATTGAAAACAAAATTATTCAAGATGTTTGTGTGAATGTCAGTCTATGAACCAAAATAGTTTTTGTCAATCTGCATTCCCCCAGAGAGATAATAAAATACCACTCTGCTAAAATCTGATTTTCACCTTATGCTAATCATACCCTTTTCCTCAGACTTCTACTCCCTTCTAAACATAACTCTCCATCAAAACAGGAAGCAAAATGCAAACATCCTCCAAGAAAGAAAATTATAAAAATACAAAAGCAAGAAATAAATGTTTACTTAGTTGAAAATAGGAGGTGAATGCTCATGACTTCACCATTGAAGATGAGTCCCATTCTACAGTTTGGTCTCAAAGTTCCTTGGCTCTGATTCCATCAGCATGAATTTTTCTCCCCATTTCAGCGCCCTCATAAGCATTTTTTTTTAAGATTTCATTTATTTATTTGAGAGAGAGAGAGCGAGCACAGAGTGAGAGGGAGAAGCAGACTCCCTGCTGTGCAGAGAGCCTGATGTGGGACTCCATCCCAGGAATCTGAGATCATGATCTGAGCTGAAGGCAGACGCTTAACTGACTGAGCCACCCAGGTGCCACAAATAATAGACTTAGTCATCACAAAGAATATGGCTACCTCCCAGATCTCAAGCTTTGAAATGTACTTTTATATCCACAGTCATCCTCACATACCCCTTGCCTCTCAAACCTCAATATGAGACTCATAATGAGTCTGTTGGCTTCATTATGACTTTACCTGCACCCTTCCTTATCCTTTCCCTTTTCTTCCAACCTATTAGTTCCCCTCTGGCTGCATTCATCATGTAACCTAATATATACATTTCAAGCACACACTGTCTAGCACTGTGGAATCCCATACTTTTCCCCCAACCCCCCTCCTTTAGCCTTTTGTCATTCACACCCTGCTATTTCTGTTGCTCTGTTTCAATTCCAAGTCCTGCAAAGATGACAAAATCACACAGCCCACCTGATGGGATCCACTATCCCATGATTTCTAACCTTAGGTTCCTAATGATGTTGGTATAGCTTTTCATTTAACTCCAATTCCTTCTTTTATTTTTTCCACAACAACAATGTCAAACTGTGTTTTTGTTTGGATGGTTGGTCTTGGGGTATTGGGGTTTTTTGGTTTTTTTTTTTAAGCTCCCAAGCCCATCCTTCATATACCCAAAAGATCATGTTTCCTCATTCTTGACTGAGAAGATGGAAACTGTCCCTTTCATTTACAGACACATGTTGCAAGGAATACATTACCCTGCTTCACTTTGCAAATTTTCTTACTTCCTACTCTGTAGTGTGTTATAGTCTGATACCGTCTTCAATTTATGCATCCTTATATGTACTTGTTTTAGTCTCTACAAAATTACAAGCTCCATGAGGGCAAGGTTGTTCCTCTCTCAGGTCCTTGTCCTTTTCTGTTGCAATGTTGTTTCATTAGCAGACACTAAATATGTGTTAAATTAAGGACATAAAAGAAGTTCACATACCAGGTTTAGCTTATGCTTTCCTTGGAAATGCTGCTTAACTAAAACTTACCTTTTCTTATTCCTAAGAGGAAGTAGAGCATATTAGTAAGAGCACAGACTGGACTATATAACTTCAAATACTAACTCTGCTACTTACTTGGTACAGGACATTGAGGAAATTATCTAATCTCTCTTTGCCTCAGATTTATCATATGTAAATAAAGATAATAACAGGATATATCTCATAGGGTGATTATGAGAATGAAATGAGTATATGTGTATGTGTAACACTGGGATGAGTAACTTGGGAACTTCCTGAAATATATTGGAGTATCGTTATAAAGCCCATGTTAACTACAAATAGGTCAGTTATTTAAGATACATCTTGGTCAATTATTAGATCTTCAAAAAAGCCTGAAAGGAAGTATAAGGTATCATGTTGGTGAATTTGATTTGGATCCCCTCTGTGTTATTTTGAGAAGTGATCATTTGGCCATGAGATTAAGTTTTGTATTGCTTTATAGTGGCTCATTTTTCCTTTATACTGACAGGCTTACAGGACCCGGCTTTGAGTTTCTGCATGCATGCATTGCTGTTATATTTTATTTACTTAATTTGAAGATTTTTAAAATAAATTTTGCCAGGGGTACCTTGATTCTGTCTGTGGTATTGTGCTAACTGTATAAAAATATTTTTTAGTCCTATTAAATTATTGTATTGATGCATTTAGCAGAATAAACATATATAGTCAACTTCACCTTGTGTAATTCACAATATGCATTTTATCCCCAGAAGATTAGAAGCAGACATTGTAAAGAGATACAGTTGCATTGTAATAGTAGAGGAACCAGAAATCCAGTGACCTGTCTGTGTATATACATGGTCAATCACTTTTGGTTTCTCTGTCTCCATATCCTCATAAGAGATCTGGACTAGGAAATTGCTGAGGTTCTTGCTGATGTCCTTCCCAAGAGTGCGTTTTTTTTTCTAGAGCATGGGCTAGTTGCCAGAGGTGGTGGGGAGCAGGGTGCAAGAAATGGGTGAAGGTGGTCAAAAGGTACAGTCTTTCAACTTTAAGATAAATAAGTGCTGGAGATGTAATCTACAGCGTGGTGACTATAGTTGCTAAGAGAATAAATTACAAAAGTTCTCATCACATGCAAAAAATTGTAACTGTGTGAAATCATGGATATTGACTAAATTTATTGTTGTAATCATTTCACAATATATACATATATCAAATCATGTTATATACCCCAAACTAATGCAATGTTATGTCATTTATATCTCAACAACAATAACAAAAATAGAATACAGGTCAGCAACCTCTTTCCATAAAGAGTTAGATATTAAATATTTTAGGCTTTGCAGACCACATAGAATCCCTGTCACAAGGGATGGTGCAAAAGCAGCTATAGACAACGTGTAAATGACCATGTTCTTTACTTATGGACACCGAAATTTGAATTTCATGCAACTTTTATGCGTCATAAATATTATTTTTTCCAGCCACTTACAAATATAAAAATCATTCTTAGCTAAAGGTCTATACAATAACAGCAAGCTAGAGGCACCTGGGTGGCTCAGTCGGGTAAGCATCTGACTTCATCTCAGGTCATGATCTCAGGATCCTGGGATCAAGCCCCTCGGGATTCTGTGCTCAGCAGGGAGTCTGCTTGTCCCTCTGTCCCTCCCCCAGCTCATGCTCTCTCTCTTTCTCTTTCTCTCTGAAATAAATAAATAAAATCTTAAAAAAAAATAGTGAGCTGCATTTGGCCTGAGGACAGTGCCATCCCCTGATCTAGAATACCCAAACAATTTATGTGTATATATAGTTGAGGACATATAATATACAAGGTATTATTTCATAGCATTCACGACCATTTTCACTTTCCTTTCCCTTATTTTGTAAATGATTATGAGGCATTTGAAAAATGCAAAGGGCCTTTGACCAAATTATGTGTGTATATGTGCTTATATATATTTTTGGCAGAATACTTCAAAGTCTTTGGGCTTTTTATTCATCTTTTATTTGCCTAATGTTTTCCCACCTGTGTAGATGAATAAAAATTTTCAATAGTTTTTCTTCCATGATTTTCAAGACTGGTTGCTAATTAAATTACACAAAAGTGTCTGTAGTCCTTGTGTATTTGATGAGTCTCTTTTTGCAGGGATGGAGGGACTTTTTAGGAACATATTTGAATACATAGAGAATTCTGAATAACACAGTGCATTTATTTGAGTCTAATGAAAGAAGACAGATTTAAAACAACCTTTGTGCCTCTAAGGTAGTTTATTCAGAACCAAGGCATATCCGGTGATTTTTTTTGGGTAGGCATTGCTTCATAGAATCTCTCTATAAACTTAGGAGAATCTCTCATTGGGAGAAATTGGGAATCTCTCATGCCTTTCTTTGTTAGCTGTCAGATCACCCCAAATCCCAATATTCTACTCTGTAAAATGCAAAATGAGAAGGGCTCTGAGGAGCACTGCACCTGCGGGCTGTGCTGTCAGGAGGCGAGACATAGGGAGCCAGACAAAGGAAAGGCCACATCATCTTTCTGGCCCCCACACAGGCCCCCACTCTACCAGCGAGTCCCCCATGTGGCCAGAGGCTGTTGGCCATACTGTTCTGATTCAAGGTTCCAGTGGCTACCTGGAGTACAACCCACCCTCTAAGCTTGGCCTTGACCTTGACCACCTGCATTTCCCCCAGATGCCCCAGATGCTGTTTGGCCCACAGCTGCCTGAAGACCTGCAGCTCGGCCTGCTCTTTCTCTCCTTGGGGTCTTCCTCACTCTTACCCTGGCTTCCCACCTGCAGGGAGCCCCCTGCCATCCAGCTGCCACTGGAATCACAGCTCCTGTTATCTCTGTCCCTTTGCTGGTACCGTGTTTGCTCCCACCTCTCTTAGTCCTTGAGCTCGCAGGATGAGGGCCATAGCTGCCCTGAGGATTATTATGTTCTCTAGCTTGGTCTTCTACCCTGGTGTACAGTAGGTGCCTAATAAATGTGTGAGAATGAAAAATGAATGAATAAATAAATAAATAAAATGCAGAATGAACATGTGAGTGATATGGGGGTAACAAAGTTAGGAAGTTTCTTTCTATTTAGAAAGAGGTTATTAAAATACATCACACAGTTAAGATCATAATGTATATAAACTTCAATATGATTTCTTTCATTTGATGTCAGTGAGATCACAAGTATTCTTCTGTTAAAGTTTTTATGAATTTAGCATTATTGTTTATGTAATTATCATTCATTTCATTGCACTAAAGTTTTTACTTAATCATTGTCTTATTGCTAGTCATCTAGACTTGAATTTTTATGCTACTTTAAATAAGACTGACCAGATGATTTTCTATGGCCAAAATTCCTGGTTTCTCTTTCAGGCTTTTTCTTGAAAACAGCTTTTAACAACTAGTATCACTGTGTCAAAGGTTATTAATATTTGTAAGCCTCTTTCTAATTCTTTCCTAGAAAATTTATAGTTTTTTTTCCTGTTGGCATTGTATGAGAGTTCCTATAACTGTGCCATCGGTGGTACAAGGTAGTCAACACTTTAAAAACCATGTTTGCTAATTGGATAAATGAGAGAACTGGTGTTTCAGTTCGAACAATTTATTAAGCACTTACTTTTGCAGGTACAGTGTTAGAGGCTGAGGATAGGAAGATATTTTTATAAGTCTCACTCTGCTTTCAAGGAACTAAATTTCTCTTGAGAGTAGTAGCCATATAAACTATTAGAATACCATAAAAAAAATCCATAAAGAAGGAAAAGTACTATAGGAGCACTGAGAATGGCGTTGACTGCATATAGAGGTGTCATGAAAAACTTCATAGAGGAATTGACCCCAAGAAGAATGGAAATTCCAGAGAAACAGAGAGTAGAATGGTAGTAATGAGTATTGGGGGATGGGAGAAATGGAAAGATATTGGTCAAAGGGTAAAAATTTCCAGTTATAACATTAACAAGTTTGGGAAGCTAATGGAGGGCATGATAATTATAGCTGATAGTACAGTATTATATACTTGAATGTTGCTAAGAGAGTAGATCTTAAATGTTCTCACCACAAAATAAAATATGGTAACTATGCGATGGGATGGAAGTGTTTGCTAATGCTGTGGTGGTAATCAGTTTGCAATACATAAATGTGTCAAATCAACACATCAGACACTAAACTTACATAATGGTATGTGTCAATTATATCTCAGTAAAGCTGGGGAGAATAGCAACAAACAAAGTAAGAGATAGTATAATATTAGTTTTTTTTTTTTTAACAATATAGAGGAAAATTTTTTTTAATCTGCCAAAAGAAATCAAATGCATTTGGGAAGTGGGAAATGGGGATGGGAGGCAGAAATAGCTTTTTTTACAACCAGACTTGTAGAATGATTTGGCTGTTTAAATTAATATATAACTGTCATAACAATAAAAACTATGTTTAGAACTTCCACAAAGAAATAATTAAAAGTTGCTTATATTGCTTATATTCTAAAAGAAGAAGAGGAAGAAGAATAGTAATAATAATGATGACAGGAGTTCATCAGGTCAAGGTCACAAAAAGAGAGTCCAGGAAATGTGAACCAAAGAAGGGAGACATGAAACAGCTGTTCAGTATTCAGTTGCACTAAGTGTGGGAGAATAGCCTTAAGTGAAAATCAGAGATAGGGAGATAGGAGTCATATATTGAAGTGCTTTACATGTGTTGATCCTGTAGATGACAGGATCACAAAAGAAATTAACATGTATCTAGTTTTATAATATGCTACTTTTTATGATAAGAGCTTTGTATATATTATTTTGTGTAATCCTCATGACAACCTTATGGGGTTAGAATTGTTCTCCCCCATTTCACAGATCAGAAAAGTAAGGTTCACAAAGGTTAAGTGATTTGCCCAGAATCAAACAACAAGTGGTGGAAAAAGAATTCCAGGTAGGTATGTCTGACTTCCAAGGCCATGTTTTTTTCTACCATAACATAGCACACCACTGGATTATTAAAATATTTTAAGCCTTGTGGTAGCAAAATCAGGTTTTGGTTTTTAAAAGATAATGTTAATTTTGGTTGAATGCAATTTTTTTTCAAATATTGAAACATGTTTTATAATGTTTATCCAGTATGAGCTACTAGAAAAACTGTTTTGGGAAGAACATATGTGATGTCCAGGACTAAATATATTTTGTCAATAAGTATTACCAACATGACATCTGGTCATGTGTCATGGTTAGAATTTCTTGTGATCACATCTTAAAAAGTATTATTCTGCAACTTTTAAGCATCCAAGCATATTTGATACTGAAATAGTAAGTGCTTTTGAATTTGGTGGGAAATTACGATAGACCTACATAGTGAATGTTAATTTCTAGTTGTTCCAGGTTAAATGTAATGACCATTTGGGTAAATTTTTTATTTGAGTTTTCTTATCTATTACTGGCTCCAAAGAATATAAACAAATCTATTTGGGCAAAGGACCATGATTGTTAACCTTTATTTTAGAATACTAAAGTCTAGAGATTACAGTTGCAAATGTAACTTGCTGGCTCACTGGAAAGATGATAATGGACCTTTTGAAATGGATAGAAACCTAGATTCATTTAAAAATATATATATATAATATAGAGCTGCTAGATGGACTTTCTCACATCCAGGGCAGCAATAGATTTACTGACTTGGGAACTAAAGCAGATGTGTACAGCATGCCTGTCCACTCAATACACTCAGGAGTGGTAATTATATTGTTCCATTCTGATTAAAATTCAGGTAAGGATTGTTGTTGGCCTTAACAGAACAGTTCACTAATAAAAACTCAGCAATTAATTGCGATGACCATTCAGAGAAAAACAATCAGTAGTGAAAGCTAGTTATGTATTGTGGAGCTACAACCAGGAAGAAGACGTGCTTACTGTGAATATCTCAAGTAGAGCCAATGGGAGAGAAGGACCAAAGAAGGGTAAAATTTACATTGTTCTGTATGGGCTAAACCACCTTTAACCCTTCCCCTTGTACCACTGTTAATGTGCCAATTATGTGTACTATGAAAGGAAAACAATTGAGTCTTTCACATTTCTCCTGCTTCTGTTGGAGAAATTCTGGCAGATACTTTCATGGCTATGTGCTTTGAAGGCCTGGAGCTCTTTGATTTAGTATACTCCCCCCACCTCCAAATGCAGTTAGCTGTGGGTTGTTATTGGCAACATTTGTTTCAAGAGAAGCATAACAGCAAGATATTTTGGGGGAAAAAAGTCTTACTATGAATATCCATGGTACTTGTGCAAGTTTAAAGTAACTCACAGAAAAACAGAGTAAAGAGGAAAAATAGGAATAAATTACAAGCATAGCCCAGAGGAAAATGACCTTAACCACCATCTAGAAATATTTGTACTTGGAATGCGTCAGAGATGCAGGAATTATTACCTAGATTTATACAGCCAGAAAACTAACTGTAGACTAAATTATATTGTAGCAATGTAATGAAACAATGTAACTTCTGAAGTAGGCTCCATATGCAAATGCCTTCCTATTACACACATCCAGCTCAGACCCCCCTTCTGAGCTTGGGACCCATATATTCAACCTCCCAATTATAATCTCCATTTCGATGGTTCATACAATTGAAACTAAGTAGGTCCCAAGCCAAACCCTTGCTCTTTCCCCACAAATCTCTAAATGTCTCCATTTCTGTTATTCATGCCAGAAACCTGGAAATCACTCTTAGTAATTCCTTCTTCCTTACCTCTCACATTTCATCTACCCTAAGACCAGTTGGCACTACCTCTAAAATATGTACTGCAATCATCTTTGGTCACTGTAATCGAAGCCACCATCGTCTTCTGTCCAGACCATAATAATTGGTTCCGAACTCGTGTCCCCTTTTCCATTATTGACCCCCTCCCTCCATTTTCCACATAGCTGCCAGAGTTGGGTTCTTTTTTTAATGTAAATGTAATCAACCTCTCCTGCTCACAGTCTTTCAGTGCTTTCCCACAATTCTAGAAGACACCACCTACCTCTAGAACCCCATGTCCTCCTTTAATCCATTGTTTTGTTACTAAGCAAAAATATTTAAGGCATAATAGATTTATGAGATGATGAAACCTAGATAAAATCCTGCTCTATTTATGGACTGATTCAGTGGTGAGGAATATGGAAAATTATTACAATTATATCCTGTAATTGCCTTTGTTTACACTGCCAATCTCTTACCTGTGAGCATATAGTAATCCTATTAGTATCCACAGTCAGTACATGCATAAGGAAAATGTAACCATGAATTTACTATACTCTTCCAAGCATCTTTTATCTGACTGGTAACCCTACTACCAAGCAGAAGAACTGCTACTCCAGGCAGCACTAATGTGGAGTGGATTCTAATGACTCCAACATCATGACCTCAGCACTGACATTGATTTCATGACAGCCTGCATTCAGTTTGACTGAAAGTTGATGGCTTTGTATATGTACATACGTGTGGACTTGATGCATTAGACTTGTTCTGGTAAAACCCAGTGAATTGCAAGAATATCTATGCCAAATCATATAGTCCCATTAATTTCCCTGATGAGTTCATGAATACAGTTCATGGAAAATCTGGCCACAGTCACAAAAAGTACACTCAAGAAGGCTAACATTCTTTCAATATAGCATTATAACTTTATGATGACACTGTGTGTTTTTAATTCTTTTCAAATAGCATGTGGAAGAAGGTATGCAAATGGTTTATCAACCCATATAATCTTTTCATACCTTATTAAGAATAAAATATACCAGGAGGAAGGGCATTGTTAGTACAGTAGCCATCAAGCGATTGCTCAGATAAAATCATTTGTGAATACTTATGCAAGAAGCAGGTAGTTGTCTTGGTGTGAAATAAACAGTGCTCATTTCTCACACCCAATTTATCAGAACTTTGTTGATATTGAATATAGTTGTTTCCTACAAGTATTTATCTTTGTGACTTTTTCAATAACATCAAATATTATAGCTCAAAACTAAACACACATGTAAACCTATACTCAAAATTCCAAATTTTACAATCTTGTAATTTCAGATTTCTTAAATTAAGATTTTGTCCTTTCTCGTCTTAGGCCACAAATCTACATTCTCCATAGCCCTTATTTTTCCATAATTTTACTGATTTATTTTTAAGCCCTCTTATTATAGTATTAAGTAGCCTCTTGTGAGATGGTATGGTTCCCTTTTACCATCAGTGTTCTAATTCCAAGGTGAAAAAAGAACGTAGTACATAGATTTGACAAGTGAAGACATTAGTATAGGATTGTCATAAAGGATTTATCAGCATTTGAAGGTTCTGGCAAGCTTTTCTATTGAGAATAGCATTCTAGTCATTTACATAAAATCCCTAGGGAGGATAATTCATATAGCCCAAACTCAACTCAATAAAGACTTGACTTGACTCATTAAAATGATTCCAGTTTGAGGCGTGGGTGAGTGAAGGATCTTTTATTGCAAGGAAAACAACTGAGCTTTAAAAAAATTCTTCGTGATGAGAACAAACTATTCCAACAAGACTATATCCAGCATGGCTTAACAGAAGCTTCAGCATGGATATGTATTTCCCAATCCTGGCCTTGAGCTAAGACTGTCAACAAGAGTAGGAGATTTCAGTGTGTTTTTTAGCCTTTGATTTAAAAATTCACACATACTCTTTGCTGCAGGCAGAATAACAGTTGCAGAAAGACAGCAGGTAAAAGAACTCTGATTCTTCATGGGTAGCTTGACTGTCCACTGCTGGTGGTTTGGTGGTCAGGGTACAGAATTTTTTATTGCAAATCATTATTCAGAGGGCTTCAAACTTCCCCTTCATCCTCCTTTACCCCAGTTATCCTCTAGGCATACCTTCTTCCATAGTTAGTAGTAAGGTAGTAAGGTGTAAGGTTTTTCTGTTCTTTTAGTTAGAAGGCTCCATCTTTTTAGTTTAAGAAAATGCATTCAGGCTGAAGACTTGTATAAATGTATGAACCCAGACATTGAAACATGCTTAGTGTGATTTTTAGAGTTAAACATTTATATATGTTTATAAAGCAGTTTTCGTGTTTTCTTATGGAAGTCCCTCTGATCTCAGCATCCATTCAGGCCATATTATGAATCCAATTTAGAGAAACTGCACCTTATCCCCAAGGGCACACACATTAGAGGGGCAGGTGATGGTCTTTGTGAACACATATTGGGAACATATATTTTTAAATTTTATTTAATAAGGATTCTAGTTAAATTGTGTTTTCTGTTAAGGAGACTTTGTAACAATTATTTTTTTCTCCTAAGGATGAGTCGTTTTCTAACTGATTTTTGTATTATAGGAATTTTTTATTGGGGTGCCAGTTACTACTTATTTTCTTTAAAAGCCTAAGAAGCCCACAGTAATGAGCTTTTGCTATTGTTATCATATAAACACATTTGCTTCATTTCCATGTAAATATCCATGTAAATATCATTTTCATATAAAGTGGAACTGTTATAAACGCACTTAAGAAAGAATGCAACTGTGCCTATTGTTCAGGTTGCTTGTAATGTCCTTTTCTTTTTTACATATGCTTTCTGGATGAGTCACTTTAATGTTGTGCTGCTCAGCTGATAGTAATTCTTCAACTAAATGTTTTCAGTTAAAGAAAATTATGCTGCTTCTAATTATGTTGGGACCTATTCACATATAGACTTGCAAGAGTAAATTTTTACTTGGCCTTTCTTAGAGCAAAGATGTAAGAAGTGCTCAGTTACTTTGTCAGTGGGTAAAATTAATAGAAATATTTAATTCAGAGAAAAAGTCCTCAAGTTCCTGAAAAAGCTTTTGTATTTACATAGAATTACACATTCTACACATGCTCTAGAGAATGTCATCAGAGTACTGTGATTTTTTTCCCTTAAATGTGTATCAGTTCTCTTACATAATATGTAATTGAAGAGCCTTTACATTTAAAATCCCCCTTAAAATATTTATTTTATACTTTACTTTTCTTAAAATTATGAATTAAAGCAGGCTTGTCATTTAAAATGTTTTGAGTAAAGATCAGGACACTCTCATATATTTTCTTGAAGCCAGAATAAAAAGTCTATGTATATTTTTCAACTGAAGCAACTAGATAAATAAGATTTGTTGGGAAAGTTTCTCCCTACATATAACTCAAGAGAGTATACTGAGCTTAAAAGGTCATTTATGGAGTACAAGGAAGGAAGCTATAATAAAGAACTTGATAGCTATAATTTAATTTTTAGTGTTATAATTCAGATTCAGTAATTCAGTAGCAGATGTAAAAAATGAAATGAGAGGAAAAAATTAAAGTGCCACCAGACTGACTAATCAGTCATTGAAAATGCCTATACTGGGGGGCGCCTGGGTGGCTCAGTCGGTTAAGCGACTGCCTTCCGCTCAGGTCATGATCCCAGGGTCCTGGGATCGAGTCCCACATCGGGCTCCCTGCTCTGCGGGGAGCCTGCTTCTCCCTCTCCCACTCCCCCTGCTTGTGGTCCCTCTCTCGCTGTGTCTCTCTCTGTCAAATAAATAAATAAAATCTTTAAAAAAAAAAAAAAGAAAATGCCTATAGTGGGAATTTACTCAGATAGAAAATGTTTGCACTGTCATTAAAGATTCCCTAATTTATATTAGTGAACTAAATAATGGCAGGCACAAAAATATACCGAGTCTGAGACAATGCAGAAGACAAGCATTTCTAACCCACTCTGGTATTTTAATGTTCTTGGGACTCTAGGTACTCTACATCTCCCCCCACCTCCAGTAAAAATATTTCGGTCTCTCT
Organism: Neomonachus schauinslandi; assembly: GCF_002201575.2. Classification (NCBI taxonomy): domain Eukaryota; kingdom Metazoa; phylum Chordata; class Mammalia; order Carnivora; family Phocidae; genus Neomonachus; species Neomonachus schauinslandi. Next base: position 50,697,366 of record NC_058419.1, on the reverse strand, counting down.
CTTGCCTCCCTCCCCCTCAGCCCCCTACACAACCTTCTTTCTCTCCTTCCTTCCTTTTCTCTCTCTCAATATTAGAAGTAATGGAGGCTAGGACCTAATTATTTTTTTTAAGGTTTTATTTATTTATTTGACACAGAGAGAGAGAGAGAGCACAGCGGGGGGAGCAGCAGCAGAGGGAGAGGGAGAAGCAGGCTCCCCATTGAGCAGGGAGCCCGATGCGGGGCTCGATCCCAGGACCCTGGGATCATGACCTGAGCCGAAGGCAGACGCTTAACCCGCTGAGCCACCCAGGCGCCCCAGCTAGGACCTAATTAAATAGTTAAATAATCAACATTGACTCCCAGCTCTTAAGACTGAAGCAAATGTACTTAAGGCAAGTGATCAGGCAGGTAAACACATGTTAATACTAACGCTCCAAAAAAAAAAACTGTTTTATACAAGTCTAGAAAGCCAAAATAACTAACTTATAAATGTCACCAGAGGAATACAGGTTACTGCACAGGTTTTAATTTCCAGAAATATTTTTTAAATTTGGTACTTGCTAATATCTCTAACAAATTGGGTGTTCATTAGTATAATTGTCACTAGTTCCCAGACCTAAAATTCCATGTGCCCTGTAAAATCTACAAACAGGGAACACAGTCTATGTTTAGTTCTTTTGATTAGAAAGGAGACTAATACTATATTAAATCAGACCATAGTGTGGTAGCAACTAGGAAATAACTGCTTTTTTGTTGTTGTTGCTATTCAGATTATATCTAAATTGTTGTTTAATTCTTGGTAGCACATATATAGTAGGAATTTGTCTGCTGGCAGGTAGGGAAAAGAGGGAAGAATAGTGGAATATGAAATGAATATTTATAGATTACCTATATGTACCAGGTATATTGATAGAAACTTCATATTTAGCAAATCATTTTACTTTAATGACAAACTTCAGGAGAGGTATTATTATCTTCATTTTGCAAATCAGGAAATGAAGACCCAGAGAGAATAAGAGACAGGCTCAATGTAACCCAACTAGTATTTGATATGGCAGAGATAGAACCTAAGTGGATCTGACTCCTAAGACCATGCCTATCCCCTAATTTAAATGACATAGTATGTGCCAGTGGGCACAGATTTAATTTCAACTTTCTGGCCTTGTAGGTCCTAGGGACATTGCTTTACATTTATAATTTCCTGAGAAGATATCATTGGGCTCATATCATAGCCCTGCTTGAGCATAATACATACCTCATAGAGTTTTTGTATGGATTAGATGAGTTATTACATAAAACTAATTAGAATAAAGTCTACACATAATAAGTACTCACTAAATGTTACTTATTACTTAAGAGTTCAAGTAATAACTAACCCCTGTACCTTAGGAGACTAGTTGTAGAAACTTGGGTATTTGTAGCCTGGGCAGATTAAGAAGATGCAAGTGACCAGGTCAGGGTCATAAGATCGAGCCCCGTGTTGGGCTCCACGCTCAGCATGGAGTCTGCTTGAGTTTCTCTCTCCCTCTCCCTCTGCCCTTCCCACTCATTCATTCTCTCTCTCTCTCTCTCTCTCTCAAATAAATAAATAAATCTTTAAAAAAAAAAAGGATGCAAGTGACACCTTTCCCGTAAAATAGGGAATAGACTTAATCAGTGTTGCTATGAGGCAACATGAGGACTAATTGGTAAGAGTTCAAGTAGGCTGATTTTGATTATAAGTGAACAAAATTTTCTCTAATTATATCAACTGTCAAGGGAATAAGCCACTTAGGGTATAGTGAATCCTCTGTTTTGGATCTAATTTATATACCACCATAGATCACTGAGCACCCCTTCTAGGCCACCCCCTACCTCCAAGCCTGGGCCACTTGTCTTGCTCCTAATCTAAATCTAAATCTAAATGGAAAGTTAACACTCCTGAAACAGCATTTTACCAATGAGAGAATAGAAAATGAGAAGACACCAACAGGTGAACTGCTAACCTCCTTTAACCAACTCTTCCAAATTACAGTTGTTTCATTTATCATATCTGGAGACCAGGACTGATTACATGATTAGTAGGGCCTAGTGAAAACTGAAAATGTGGGGCTTCATTTAAAATAAGAATTTCAAAATGGTGACAACAAAGCATTAAATAAAGTGTAGGACCCTTCTAAGCATGGAGTGATTGCACAGGTCACATGCCCATGAACTTGGCCCTGATGGAGACAACCTGGGACTCTAAGCAACCGCCTGTAATTTTTGTAAAGCTATGGCCATTTCAGTAACTTACTCTCTTGTATTCACTTTCTTCCCTTTTCCTTCATGCCCATTTCCCTCTGATTATACCCCACCTTCACCCCTAATAAGACAAGCTTTGTTTTAGGTTTTATTTTCTAGGAATGTAGACCATGACACTGTATAACCTGATTTTTTAAAATTTGAGAGGCTAGTCCAAATCCCTTTTAATGTTACTTCTAAGTCTAAGATACCGTAATTCCATTGATTGAAGGATATACATTTTAAATAATTGTGTTGTTCATTTAATGCAACCATGAAATTGCATGTGAGCTAGAATCCTTGGATTATTAATCTCCAATATTTTATTTTCTTTTGTTTAGGCATAATATTACTAATTTATTAGAGGAGAAGACAAAAGAGCTTAACAAAGGTGTCCCTTCCCTTCCTTATCCCAGTTCCTTACTTTCCTGTTTGTCTAAGCATCTCCTGCAACCCTGCCACCTTTACATATTATTAGACTTACTTCAACTTCCTGCTTCTTATCTAAACTCACTGGTAATTGATATGGTAACTTCCAATCATTATGATTGTGTCTAACCTCTGTATGCACATTCATTTATGGAAATAGGCATAAATTTGACATAAGAGTGAAATCATATGGTATTTGTCTTTCTCTGACTGACTTATTTCACTTAGCATAATTCTCCCTAGCTCCATTCATGTTGTTGCAAATGGCAAGATTTCATTCTTTTTATGGCTGAGTAATATTCTGTGTGTGTGTGTATGTGTGTGTATCTTTTTTCTTCTCAAATCTAGGGTTAGGGTGTTAGGGTTAATGGCCAGGGTTAGTGTTAGGGCCGGAAAACAAAACAAATAAGCAAAGAGAAGAAAGAAACAAACAAAGCCAGAAACAAGACTCTTAACTACAGAGAACAAACTGATGGTCACTGGAGGGGAGGTGGGTGGGGCAATGGGTTAAATAGATGATGGGGATTAAGGGATGCACTTGTGGTGAGAAGCACCAGGTGTTTTATCAAAGTGTGGAATGACTATATTGTACACCTGAAAATAACATTACACTGTATGTTAGCTAACTGGAATTTAGATAAAAACTTATTTAAAAAAAGAAACTGAAAAAAAGTAGGCATAAATTTAAATCTGAACCAAGACTTTTTGAAATATGCATATTCATCCATTTATTGAGTATTATGTTTGACAAATACAGAAGGGAAAGCAAAGTATTAGGTACAGATCTTACCATTATGTAGCTTGAGATTTTATAATGGAGGCTCTGTGTTTATGTGCACAAAACAAAAATTATTATCAAAGTGGAAGGTGATATATGGAAGATCACTTGAACAAACAGAAGTGCCTATAAATGGTAGAGAATTTGGACTAGAATTCTGGAGGGACTTATAGAGGATTTAGGATTTGACATGTGAAATTGAGGAGGACAGATGTCTGGCACATATTGCTTTATTCAGAATTCAACTTGATTAAAAATATCGTCTCTTGTTTTTTTGAGATATCTAGACTTTTGTGTGCATAGCACTTGATTAGGCTATTTCTGTACTGAACAATCAGAAGATGAATCATTGTCACCATCCCATTTTTACTACTGGAATTACTATTTCTTCTAGTGGGGGGATTATTATTGTGACCTAAATCTGGCCTTTGGGCACATTTTGTTTATTACAGAACATTATCATGAGTTTATTTCTTTTATGTAACCTAAATGACATAACTAACTTGTGAATTTCATACCTTCAATTTTCAACCAAGCACATGGGGAAGAACAAACCTTTTGAATAATTATTGAGACTCTAGTAGAAAAATCCAAGTGAAAAAATTCAGTTTTAAAGTAAGAGAAAATGATTTCTTCCACAGCAAATTCATCCTTTAAATAAAGCAAGCAATGATTATCGAACCATTAGTAGATTTTTGGCAAGACAAAACTCGGACTTCTCTGATAAAGAATAATTTCCAAGCTTGTCAGAGATAAACAAGTGGAACTTAATTGGAAAGAGTTATTTGAATTGACAGATTAATAGAAAAAAATTGTCTTTAGTGTTGGTGTTTGATTTTCAGTCTCTTGAACTTCCATGTATATTTAAGGCAATTTCTCCTTCTTGAGTTATAAAGGTATGGGTGTCAGTGTGATGAATTTGTGTCAGAAGAGTTTGGCTGAAATTTGCCAGGAGGTTGATTTTGTCAGTCTCTTGAATTTTTCATTGCAATTCTGATATGCCTCTGAATGAGACCAAAATTTACTTTTAAAAAAAGAGCTGTAATATTACCCTATTTCTGTTTCACAGTACTTTAATGAAAAGAACAGTGTTTCAGAGCCTTGATTTAAAAACCAATGTCACAGTCTAACCTATTAAATTCTAATACTTAACCGTGTCTTTTCAACTAGAATTCTGCCAAATGCATTGATATTGATAGAAGTGTCTTCATTTGTAATTGGCAGTCATTCAATAATAGCATATCTATAAAATAGTATACGTTTAAAAAGTAACTCTGTGAAGAGAGGGCATCATAAGAGATGGGGAAAATGTGTATGTATTTAGGAACAGTTTGAATACTATATTTAAAATTATTGGTTGTCAATGAGGAGAGAAAAAAGTACAGATAACGTTAGGGGTAATTAAAGCAATTAATGATAGTGTTTGAGGGCACTCTGAAGCTTTGTGGGTATGTATGTGCGTATGTATTCTCTGGGGTTTTGCTCTAAATTCTCTTTATGTATCAACAGTAATTTTTCATATCTCTATACATATGAAAAGTACTAAAGACAAGAACTTTTATCATAGATGTTGTTTTATAAAAATCATGATGTTTCAGGGCGCCTGGGTGGCTCAGTTGGTTAAGCGACTGCCTTCGGCTCAGGTCGCGATCCTGGAGTTCCGGGATCGAGTCCCGCATCGGGCTCCCTGCTCGGCAGGGAGTCTGCTTCTCCCTCTGACCCTCCCCCCCTCATGTGCTCTCTCTCATTCTCTCTCTCTCTCAAATAAATAAATTTAAAAAAAAAATCTTAAAAAAAAAGTTATAAAAAAAAATGATGTTTCAACAAAAGAATATTTGAACCCTTTTTATAATTTACCTTTATATCATTTATATAGCCAAGAACATGCATCAATAAAGTAAGATCTCTTTGAAACTTGGTTTCTCTTTAATCTTCAAATTAGACTTTAAAGAATGAAGTATTAGGAATTCCATCAATAAATTTAAATAGAAATGGCTTCATTTGAACTAATGGCTGAATAAAATGGTGACATTTTCATATTAAACATGATGATTTGGTATATTATATTACACATTTTCACTTATTTCATAGAGAGTAGAATTTTTATGAGCAGTAATTCAGAAAAATGTGAGTTGACTTCATGGAACTATTCTGCACATTAGAAAATACTTTAAATGATACTGGTTTTTTTTAGTTGTTTTATGGAATATTTGGTAAAATACTCTAAACACTTTGCACATTGTTCTTTAGTTTCAGCTCAAATTCTCAAGAGCAACCTTACAGCAATGGAACAGCAAATTATTAATCTGGAACGTGACATCAAGAAATTCCCCGAAACAGAAAATCAACATGATAAGTTTGTGGAGAAGATGACAATATCCTTTATTTATTTAAGCATTTCGTTTATTAGTTTCTCCCTCTCTCTCTCTCTGCTTGTCTGTGTGTGTGTGTGTGTGTGTGTGTGTGTGGGTGCATGGGCGCATGTGTGTATTTACTGTGTGGTTAGTTCTAAACTTACCAGTCTATCTATTCAGGCTGTCTGGATGAATTTGTGTATGGGCTGTTTTTGTATCTGCAGCATAAATTTTAGTTCACAGTGTTTGGAACCAGGTAAAGTAGGCAAGGAAACAATTATATAAGAAAAAAATGCCATTTATCAAAGAAGCATTTCATTTGAAGGCCCACTAGATACACAAGGTAAGTCTTATAAGGCTTGATTAGACCCAAAAGGAAACAAAGAATCCCCTTATATAACCAGTTGTTTAAAGGAAATGATCACCATAAGATTTTTTGGTCAGAGACTTTTTTTTCTCTTTGCATGTGTACAGGTATTTCCTGAGGGTACACAAGCATATTCAAGGGAATCAGAGGATGACTAATATCAGTAGATTGAAAGGATTGGGAAGGATAGGTAAAATGGATGCTGGATGGAGGGATAGATGAATTGATCAGTAGATTATGTATTTCAATAAATTATAGAAGCTGTCTATATAACATTAAGCATTCCTTCTAAATAGATGTTTTTAAACCCCTATTTTATCTACAGTATATTCATATAAAATATAGAAATATATGAAAGAAGAACTTGAGAAATAACATTTAGCTTGAATTATTTAATGTTAAATCTGGCATCTAAAAGATAAACTACATTAGAGCTGGTTTTTTTTTTTTTTTTCCTATTTTGGTTTTCAAAAGTTAAAGTCATATCCTCCTCCTCTAGGTGTAAATAAATATCTTGAACTGATTGATCACCATTTTATGTCTCTAGAGGGAATAAATACTGTAAATTCTTTATCTGATAATAAGTAAATTCTTTCAACAACTATATGGCAGTCACCTTGTTTCAAGGTTAAATCTATTGCCTTTTTCTTCTGTGATATGCTTACTTTCCTGCTAAACTTAGAAATTATGGTACTGAACTCAAATTCTTGAGAATGGCAATTTAGATGTATGTGAAAAATGTTTTTTCATTCTAAGGCTTTGGGTTCATGAATTAATACTGTGTTTTATGTGGTCTGATAGTGATGCTGAGTACTTTAATAAATAGGAATACTGGAAACAGAAGTTTGTGGGTGACTGGAGGCAGGAAATCCTCAAAAATAACCTTGGATTATGTAACTTCCCACATCGGGATACTTAATGTGAAGATTTAACTTTATTGCTTTATTTAACTGTATTGCTTTATTAGATTTTTCTTACAAATATGTCATATTGTCCTGTGGCTGGAAACACCACCTACATCTTTCAGCTTTTGATTTTGGTTCTTGCCTCATATATTTGAATTTAATTCCCAAACCTCTTGTTCTTTTTAACATTTTCTTCTTTGATTGGCTTATGGCCACACAACAGCTTGCAACACTGAGGAGGCTTTGTTGCTCATTTAGAAAAAAAAAGTAATTTCAAACCTTCATGAACTTGGCCTAGACTCTTTATTTTATTTCTGTCTTTATTCAGGTAATTAAGCACTTTAAAATGAAAATCCAGAGCCTTCTGTATCCGTATGTTACAGATGAATGGTTATTCTTCATTTAAGTGGCACAAAAGTGTGACTATTTGTCCACAAGGGGATTGCAAACTATATTAAAATGTATGGGGCTCTTACTTTGCATATCATATTTTTTTTAAAAACAAAATAAAATATACAGCAATTTATTTTAGGTAAAAAGTTTAGAATATTGAGTTGAGTTGGTTAAAAACTCCAAGTTAATGAATTATAATGATAGAACTGTTGCTCAAATTATTCTTGCTTTGGAAGACTCCGTAGGCATCCATTGAGAGTTTTAATCTTCTAGAAAATTACAAACAAAATACATGATCTTCATATGTATATATGTTATATGAATTCTGGTGCCTAATTAGTATTTTTCTACTCTTCTGGCACTTCCATAAAAGAAGAATATTTTAAAGTGGAATACTTGATTATGTTTTAAAATTAGAACCCCGATTCTATTTTTCATACAGGGTTCTTTGTAGTGGATGATTTTTCCGATGTTTCTGCCCCCGGCCAGTAATTTGTTTTGCCTCAGGTCACTGAACTTTAAACTGAGCACTACAGGCACAAGTATGGGAGTGGTTTCCCTTAAAAGTAATCTTACCTACTTAAAGAGTAATCTCTCTTATAAGGACTGTGAGTTCAAAAACTGAATAGCACTGTCATGCCTCTAGGTTTTCAGAATAGCACCAGTACTATAGTTAGCAACAATGGCATGATGGCCAGAGACCAACTGAATATGCAGGTTGAATCTTCACCACATCTCCAGATTGAGCTAAGTCCCATAGCACCTTATGTCCACCCTTACTCTTTCACAATATTGATTGAACACTTAAAATGTGCTAGGCATTGCCAGACCATGAAAATATGATATCGCACAAGATGGAAAACTTGACCTCAGGTTACTGACAGTCTGGCATTTACATGCTTCTCTGTCTTGCTGTCTCCATGGTCAAGATAATATATGGTGTGTTAATTTCTATATGCCCATCACAACGTGTAGCATTTAGCAACATGTAGGCACTCAGTAGGTACATTTTGAATCACAGAATATAGCTAGAGACAATGAAGACCATATAGACCCAACTCCTACTTTTAATTAGCACTTCCAAAGGGATATTGGTGAACAGCAGTAGGCTGTGCTTATGGTTATTAAACTTTTCTTCATATAAATCTTCTCAGGGGGACACCTGGGTGGCTCAGTTGGTTAAGCACCTGCCTTTGGCTCAGGTCATGGTCCCAGGATCCTGGAGCCTGCTTCTCCCTCTGCCTGCCATTCCCCCTGCTGTCCTCTCTCTCTCTCTTTCTCTCTCTGACAAATAAATAAATAAAATCTTCTAAAAAATCTCAGGAACTTAAATAACATTAAATCACCTTTTTAGAGCATGCATGTAAAATATAATCAGATTTAAAAGGGATAATCCAGACCTTTTTAAAGGAAATGTCAAAAAAGAAAAACTGACCTAGGAGGTTAAAAAAAAGAATAAAACCTGTCCTATGAATGGATTGGCTCAGGCTATTTCCTGCATCCTGAAAAATAGCCAGTGGCTTTGGAAGGAACCTTATCACCTCTGTCTCCCTTTCTCTATCCAAAATTGGTTGCTTGTTCTTCCTCAAAAAAACAGATGGAAAGAGTAAGCAAAACTAATTTTAGAAGACTACAAAACAGGGAGAAATGGGGGAAATTGTCTTATAAATCATGGTAAGAGTCAGTAGGGAGGTTCTAGGATCAAAGGGGATGATCTATAATGGATATAATAGCACTATATATGTATAGAAATGCACATTGTTCAAAAATCTAAATAACCATGTGGGGAAGTTATTGCTATTATACTGATTTTTTAAAATTTTTTTAAGGATTTTATTTATTTATTTGACAGAGAGAGACACAGCGAGAGAGGGAACACAAGCAGGGGGAGGGGGAGAGGGAGAAGCAGGCTTCCCGCGGAGCAGGGAGCCCGATGCGGGGCTAGATCCCAGGACCCTGAGATCATGACCTGAGCCAAAGGCAGACACTTAACGACTGAGCCACCCAGGCGCCCCGAGCAGAAGTGATATTTTTTAAAAAGCTTGAAAAAATAACCCAATATAGTTATGTTTTTTGGATGTGTATGTGTACTAAAGAACATGTAACATATACAAATATCTGTACATAGATATAGATATGATTTAAAGCCATGTTGGTATTTACAAGAACATAAATTGGGTACCATAGCAATGAATCTATGGAGTTCGTTTCCTTTTGCTTTGATTTAAAATTTATGAAAATATTTTCATTTATGAAGGGCATGTATGGTGTGTTGAATATGCACAGTTTATAGACAATGATAGTGATATTAGTATAACTATTCAAGTAATATACTCTTGTAGTAAATTCTCAATCATGTACTATTTTTATAATGTAGAAAAATATATCAGTATCTTTACCTATAATAGAAATCTATTTACTAGTTACTTCTAATTAGGATCAGTTTGAGATAGAGTTTTTGAAAATTATAACAAGTAAACTTAGCTTTTCATTGAATATTTCCAGTCCTTTTCTTCTGGTTTTAAACTTCAGCATATAGGAGGTGAATTAGCTTTATAACATGACAACTAAAAAACATGCAAGAAAAAAAACAAGTCAATGTGTTTAGTAATCACGTGATGATACTCTCCTTTGTGTTACATGGGTAAAAAAAGATAATAACCAATTACATTGTTCCAATTCGTTAGTGAAGTTAGAAATGTAAGGAAATATGTAACCAACATCACTGAAATTTTCCAATTGAATTTTGGTGAGAATGGAAAGTGAATGAAAAATTAACAAAAGAACTATAGAAAAGCTTTCCAGAATCATCAGTGAGAGGGGAATATGACCTAGTCACCAACTGATGTTCTTTGAGTAAAAAAAAAAGTCATGAGTAACAGTTGAAAATGATTCTGAGGGGTGAAGATATCCACCCCTCTTTACCTCATCAGAAGCAAACATTTGGTAAATGTCTTTTTCATGGCTCCTAAGGCATTATCAAATTTGTGCACAGAAAATCTGTTCAGTTACTGATCTCTAGATTCTTTTATCATGGGACTGACTTGAAACCTAAAGAGATCCTATTTTATTTTACACACTGTTGAGAAATACTCTGTCCACTTTATTTGCTCCATATATATAAAAGTACTTTCAAATTTTAATGGTCTGTACAAATGCAAAGCATTTTTATTAATCCATTTGAATTAAAAGATATTTTAACTGAGTAGCAATAGACCTAAGTTCTAGTCTTGATCTTTGCAAACTTAGGAAAAATGTTCTGTTTTCCCATTTATAAAACTAAAACAATAATAATTGCCTTGCCTACCTCACATATGTTGTTATTAGAACTAGGTATAATAATGACTTTGAACATGCTTTGTAAAATAGAAAAAGCATACATAAGGTATAATTTATCATTCTGCCCTAAACCTCACAAATGGGAAATAAAATATTTCCCCCCAAGGAAAAGCTTTATCAACAAACATGGTCTGCTTTTGTCCGACTTCATTTTATCTGTTTTTTTTTTTTTTTACTCTAAGTTCTAACTTTTTTTTTTAAAAAAAAAACTGAACAGCAGGACATTCTCTAAAATGTAGTGAATGACTATAGAGGAAGTAGTATGCTTGTGCTTCACTATTCTGAGGGTATCCAGATATTAGGTATTAAATACATCTCTATGTTTTTCACTTTGGTAGAAGAGAGAAAGAAATAACAAATGGAATTTGAAGATACTTGCATACTCCATGAAAGATGATACATTAAATGCTAGGGCACCTATCAAGTAAGATTAAGGTATATTTCCTGCTTTCAAGAAGGAATGTAGTCAGAGAGGTAAGAAAATTGATAGAGGTAAGACAGCAACAAACAATAAAAGATTTCATTTAATGAGTGTGCCATAGGCTGAAAATACAATAGCATTTTCAATATTCCTTCTCTTTTGGTCAGTGAGACAGCATTTTGGCTTTGACTGCACTTGGGAATTAACATGGTAACTTCATTATTTTGTTGGATATGTGTTCTCAACCCAAGCAAGAGACTCAAAGTTAAGTATGGAAATGCATTCCAAAGCCAGACGGAAATTACTTCTACATTATCTGTTGTTTTGTATTAACTATCTCCCTTAGCATAGACAATTAAGAACTGGCTTTACCAACGGTTTTCCCAGGTTTAAAAATAAGTTTCTTTTCATGTTTTTATCAGTGAGTATATATTAAGCAGCTACTGCAGAACCTAGCAGTATAGTTAAGTACCACTGAACTGAAGCATAGAAATGAAGTACAAAATATTCTCTCTGCTCTGAAGAAGCTTAACATTTGGTTAAGAGCACGCTGATGAGAAGTCACTAAAAGCTTAGTGTTTGATAAAGTTTAGTTGTGTGGCATTGGTTATAAATGCGCTAAAAGTTAACCCAGTAGAGGAAGTTGTTTGGAGCAGCTTCATAGAGGAGATAAGATTCAACCCCTGCTGATATGTAAGCTCTCTGTGTGCAGAAGTTTACTGTGTTGGTTTTGTAGTAATCATCTTGTACTCCAATTGCCTGGCACCCACTAGGGCTCAATATGTCTGGTGAATGAATAAATACATGATTTGCTCTCTGCTACTATTTTACGTCAAGGATGTTGGAGTATTTTATAGAGGTGCTAGTTAAAAATACTACATTCTCTCATAGATCATCTAGAGAATGTGATGATATTTGACTTTGAAATTCATTTAATGTCTTTATTTAAATAAACCCTCCAAAAGCCCCACCCATTATGTCTGATTAGATAAATACTAAAATGATTTTGCATTCCAGGAATTCACCCAAACTACAGTGTATTCTAGGATTGGGTTGAAGGAGGATCTAAATTTAAGATTTGAAGGGATCAACCACATATTATAGACCTTTTTGTATTTACAAACAGGATTTATTACTAAACTTTTTTTCTTCAGTGATTCCCATATAATTCAATTAAATAGCTTAAATTCACAGTGCATGTTAAAAAAGATAATTAATTGGGGTACCTGGGTGGCACAAGGGATTAAGTGTCCAACTCTTGGTTTCACTTCAGGTCATGATCTCAGGGTCATGAGATCAAGCCCCACGTCAGGCTCCAGGCTCAGCCTGGAATCTGCTTGAGATTCTCTCTCCCTCTCCATCTGCCCCTCCTGCTTGTGCTCTGTCATTCTCTCTCTTTCTAAAATAAATAAATAAATCTTTTAAAATATTAATTATTTATAGACACTGAGATACTATGTGATGCAGCATATGTGATAGGTTATCTAACATTTCCATCTAAAAAGTCAGATATCAATACATAATTGACACAGTTTGCTCTCTGCTCTATATTGTATCTCCTTTTTGCCTATACATATATTTAGTCATTCTTTTAATGCCCAAATATGCCTTGTGAATAAAGCATTTGTATACTGTGAGGTATATAGAAATGAATAAAACTTGGACTTTTTATATCAGAAACATGTAAGTTTGTAAACCGAATCAACAGTATACCCAAATTATTATAAGACAGTATGGGTATAAGGTGATATCTCATTGTGGTTTTGATTTGTATTTCCCTGATGATGAGTGATGTTGAGCATTTTTTCATGTGTCTGTTAGCCATTTGTATGTCTTTGGAGAAATATCTGTTCATGTTTTCTGCCCATTTCTTGACTGGATTTTTTGTTTTTTGAGTGTTGAGTTTGAGAAGTCTTTATAGATCTTGGATGCCAGCCCTTTATCTGTAGTGTCATTTGCAAATATCTTCTCCCATTCTGTGGGTTGCCTCTTTGTTTTGTTGACTGTTTCCTTTGCTGTGCAGAAGCTTTTTATCTTGATGAAGTCCCATAAGTTCATTTTGCTTTTCTTTCCCTTGCCTCTGGTCTAGTAATAAGTTGCTGCAGCCAAGGTCAGAATGGCTAAAATTAAGAACACAGGAAACAACAGATGTTGGCGAGGATGCAGAGAATGGAGGACCCTTTTACACTATTGGTGGGAAATGCAAACTGGTGCAGCCCCTTTTGAAAACAGTATGGAGGTTCCTCAAAAAGTTAAAAATAGAACTACGCTATGACCCAGTAATTGTACTACTAGGTATTTACCCAAAGGATACAAAAATACTGATTTGAAGGGGCATATGCCCCCCGATGTTTACAGCAGCAATGTCCACAATAGCCAAGGTATGGAAAGAGCCCATTCATCAGCTGATGAATGGATAAAGAAGAAGTGGTATATATATACAATGGAATATTACTCAGCCATCAAAAAAAAAATGAAATCTTGGGGTGCCTGGGTGGCACAGTCGGTTAAGCATCCAAATCTTGATTTTGGCTCAGGTCATGATCTCAGGAGATTGAGCCCTGGGTGGGGCTCTGCACTTAGTGGGGAATTAGCTTAAGAATTTCTCTTTCTACTTCTCCCTCTGCCCCTCCTCCCACTTGTGCTCACTCTCTCTCTCTCTCTCCCTCATAAATAAATAATTCTTTTTAAAAAAGAATGAAATCTTGCCATTTGCAATGACATGGGTGCAACTAGAGTGTATTATGCTAAGCGAAATGAGTGAATCAGAGAAAGACAAATAACATATATGATTTCACTCATATGTGGAATTTAAAAAAACAGAACTGGTGAACATAGGGGAAGAGAAGGAAAAATAAAATAAGATAAAAACAGAGAGGCAGGCAAGCCATAAGAGATTTAACTCTAGGGAACAAACTGAGGGTTGTTAAGAGGGGAAGTGGGTGGGGGGATGCGGTAATTGAGTGATGGGCATTAAGAAGGGCACTTGGTGTAATGAGCACTGGGTGTTATATGCAACTGATGAATCACTAAATTCGACCCCTGAAACTAATAATACACTATATGTTAACTAGCTTGAATTTAAATAAAATCTTTAGAAAAAAGACAATATGGGTATGATTAATGCAATGTACGTAGTGGAAAATTTATTCTATATAAGGTCTTTGGTCTACATAGAGTGTTCACAAAATCATCTTAGTAGTAATTCAGAGCAGTGGAAGATCACTTCCTACTGAAAACTTGGGATAAGATTTTATGGAAGTTACAGATCAGACATAAGCAAAGACTCAGTCATTAAAGATTTAAAAATGTGTTGAAAGAACATCAACTAGGCCTGTTTGGCTGAGAGTAATGAGAGTTTTACTACTACAGAGAGTAAAAACTCAGATTCCAAAATTGCATGAATACTCATCTAAAGAGTTTGGACAGTATTTGGTGGGCTATAAAGAGCTGAAAGGCAAATAACTCATTTTTCTTCCTCTCTGTTTCCAACCATTATGTGGTATTTGCCCAAATGGGATGATACTTGCCACCTGCCAACTACTGACTCAACTAAGGAAATAAATCAGATAAAGGTGTGTGTGTGCATTTATGTGTCTGATGGGGCAGGATATTTTTTTACCTTCAATTATACATTTAACTGCCCTATACTTTGGATTTGTAACACAATAATAACGTATTCTTCTATAGTATTTTATAGTTTAAAAGCTGTTTTATCTTAATCATATCTCTGAAATATTACACAGCAAACGCTATCATATTAAGTCTTGCACCTAGTTGATGTTTTTGAGGGTTCATTCATTCCACAAATATTTTTTTAGTGATTCTCACTATATGCCAAGCATTGTGCTAGGTACTTGAAATACAGTGGCAAGCAAAATAAAAATGACATAATGCTTACCCTCAGGGAGTTTTTACTCTGGTGAAAGAGATAGGTATTAACTCCACAAGCAACCATGGCAGGTGACATGGAATAGAATTATATCACCATGCCAATACATAACCTAGTTAAGAAAGGCTCTCTTGAGAAGGTAATGCTTGAGTTGAGATGTGAAGGATGGATAAGAATTCAGGGAAGGGGTGAAGATGAATCATTCTGTCTGTTCATCTACAGGTGTTAAGAATGTTTGACAGTTTGCTAATTTGATGATTTAATTAGCTGCAGTTTCAGGGTCATGAGATAGAGCCCCACATAGGGCTCCACGCTCAGTGGGAAGTCTGCTTGAGATTCTCTCCCTCTCTCTCCCTCTGCCCCTCCCCACCTCTAAAATAAAATAAATAAATCTTTAAAAAAATAAAGTTGGAGAGTTAGAAAACTCTGAAATTGAACCAACTACTGAGGATATTTTATGTTTCAAAAATTCTGTTAACTTTTTCCCCCAAAGTTGCTTTTACTATTGGCTAGGGATTGAATGTCAGTGTTTTTGAAAAGCTATCTCCGATTCAGTGGAAAACCTAAAGCTCTATGAACCTTGTGGGAGCTTGAATTTTTCAGCTAAAGAGGTTCGAATAGATTTAGCTATCCAACCGAACTTTCACATCACCAGAGATTTGCCCATTGCTCGTTTACATAGAGCTTAACTACAGTGGTTTCCTTTTTCAACATTTACTTTTTATTTAAACAGCTTAATCGAGAGCTATAAAAACACTGGATCAGTCTTTTCAAATAAAAATGAAATGCAGCTGCTCAATGGGTTAGTCTTAAGAAACGCTGCTGCCTGCAGAAAGTTTAGGTGTTAAAATGATATTTTCTTTTAAATACCAAAAAATCTAGTTTTGGATAGCAAGGTCGTATCTTTGAATTGCAGGTTTTTAAAAACCTAGCAGTTCTTTTGATTTGTGGTGTGTGTGTGTGATGAGATTAACATTATTGGTATGTTAATTAAAGGAAGATTTCTATAATTTTATTAACTCAGTCATGCTACATATGGAACATATTCCCTCACTATTTGTTTTTCTGCACATATTTGTTATTTATGTTTTTTATAACATAAATGTCAAGATATGGTTAGGTTAATAATACTAATATTGATCCAAAACTCTATTTTCCTCTCCTGTAAGTCATTGCTTTACCTTTAAATCTTAATGTTATTGAGAATGAAGTGTTTTAATACTTACTGCCTTTAGAGGAAATGGAAGTATCAGCTTTCAATAAGTTAATCTGAACCTAGAAATTCAGGAAAATGAAATGATAATTCCAGGTTATGCAAATAAATACATTTAACTACAAAGGAATTATATTAGGTTATCTTGAATGTCTCTTTCAGCTCTAAAAAGTTCTTATATCCCAAATCCAGTGTAGTGTACCTTTCCTTGTTCCACTCAAACATTAAATGCATGCATAAATGTTGAATTAATTTTCCCCCTGATATTCATTGCACTAGTATTGATAATATAGTACCATAATGTTATTCCTACTGGTAACAAATTTATGCATTCAGCAAATATTTATAAAAATACCTACTATGTGCCAAGCCTTGTTTTTGTTCTTCACTAAGGATTCAGTGATGAGAAACAAAAATATGTATATATCTTTCGGCATATATTCCAGTGTAGTAGACAATCAAAAAATAAATTTGTAGTATAATACCAGAACAGAATAAGTGGTAAGAAAAATAAAGATGGGAAAAATGATTAAAAATGATACTGAAGCTTTTTTTTTTTAAAGATAAATTGGTCAGGGAGGAACTCTTCTGAGGGAGTGACATTTAAACAGATTTGAATCAATGAGGGAATTATTTGTGTGAGTAACTGAGGGGAATGCTTTCTACACAGAAGGTACTACTAGCGCAAAGACTCTGAAGTGTGAACATGAGCATGGAAGTACGCAAAGAATAGCAACAAGACCAGTGTGGCTAGTTTACAGTGAGAGAGGCAGAAAATAAGAAGGAGAAAGAGTAGTGAAGGTGAAATCATGGAAGACCCTGTTGTATGACGGAAAGCCATTTGAGGATTGAAAAGAGGAGAATGGCAGCTACATAGATGAGGAAGACTGAAGGAAGAGGCAGAGAGATTGTGGCAGTGGTAAATCAAGACTCCGGTTTCAGATCTGTTAAGTTTGAGACACTATTAGGCATCCAAGTGGAGAGGTAGAGCCTAGAATATATGAGACTAAACTCTAGGGAAAGATCCAAACTAGAGATCAAAATTTACGAGCCATCACCATGTAGATGCTGTTTAAAGCCATTAGATTAGGTAAGGTTACCTAGAGTGTATATACAGAACAGAGGTCCAAGGACTAAGGTCTAGGTTACTCCAACATTTAGAAGTTAAGAGGATGAGAAGAATTTTAACAAAAGAGGTGGGGAAACCAAAGATACAGCTAGTATAATAGGAGGAAACCAGAAAATTGTACTGTCCTGGAAGCCAAGTGACAACAATGTTTGAAGAAGGATCCTTTTGACTAGGCTCATTTATTCTATGTATTGATTAAGAGGTATTGTTGTGGCTTTGTTAAATTAACATTTATTAAGTAGAGCCAGTTCAAAAGTTTATTACTCACAGGTCCTAGAAGAAGTACAAGCAGGCCTCAAGGGACCACATGGGCGAGGTCAAAGTAGGGTGAAAGCAAAGAAAGCTACAGGACTTGGGGCACATGCCTTTATCAGAGTAAATGGTGGAGCACTTTGAGGTTCCTGGGCTAAGGCCAGATTGGTCAATTCAAACCCGCTTTTTGGTAAGCTCCACATGGGTCTTATCTGAGGGAAAGGCCCTGGGAGGGGGAGGACACTGTTGCTCAGAAGGGCTGCCGGGGAAATCCTATCAGGAACTTAAATTTACTTGTGACTCCATGGGCTGCTATCTAAGCTGTGCTCTTTGGGAGGGACTAATGTCAGTTCAAGGCCCCTGCAGGCCACTTGGCCACACAAAATGGATGCTGAAGCAGCAGTATCATGAAGTAGTTTAGCTTAATTCTCGACAGGTATTTTGTATAAGGCATTGAACACAGCAGAGAGGAGCTACTGACTTCAGAACCCTCTTTACATGTTTTATTGACAAAATGTAGACTTACATCATGCATTTCTTCTTTTACTTTGTTATTTGTTCAGATAGTGCATGCAGAGAGTTATGTTAGATTTTTTTCTTCTATTGCAGCTGACTCTATATTTCTAGATCAATCAAAATGTCCCCACTAAGTTTTCAGCTAGATCACAAATAAGTGCCATGAGACATTCATTTCATGTTTTTAGAATCCTTTGCATTAAAGGCTATGAAATGCTTTGAACAAGTATTCAGTGAAATCTCGATTTCCAGTATCTGGAATTCCAGTAGCATATATTCCTTTATAGATATCCAAGATTTCCAAGTTTGAGCATTAACCATTTGAATGCTGGAATCATACCCTTTTATTCTGGGGGCCAGGGTGGGGGGAGGGAAATATTGTTCTGAGGTCCATTATTATATTGAGCGCCAGCTATATGCTAGGCATTTTATTAGGCACAGTAACTATACCTCATTTGCCTCCATAATCACAATGTTTCAACTGTAATTTAACTATATTTTAATGATCTTGGATTATCAATTCCTATGAAGTGCTTTAGAAGTATGTGTCCTGGTAATACAGTATTCTATTTCTCCATCCTACTGTAGGTCTGAAACTTTATTTCATTATTTGCTTTAACAATGTCACATTGGTGTTCTTGAGACACAGATGATTGCCCCTGTGTGTGAATACATGTACATATGACTGTATCTTTCTTAACTCTCTTTTTAAGTCTATGTGCATCTGTGTCTCACAGAAATACACAAATACAGACATACAACAGAACACATCACACATTTGAAGGCACTTTATTGAAGCAAAAGTGGCTATTCATTCCCTTCCTACACATTTGCACATGCCTTTGAAGCCATCGAAGCAACCTGGTCAGGTGTTTAATCAGCCCTTGTACACATTTCAGAGGCATTCCATGGCTTCAAGGGCTACCTTACTGTTGGTCCTCCTTACCTCCAACCCTCTAGGAATTCAGGGATAGTCAATCTTCTGTCTCTTTAGAAATGATTTTACTCTCTGGAGTCAGTGTATACTACCCATGTTATTGCTGTTAATTTCTGCAGGTGTTATTCTACCATTATTTTTGTTATAGTTCCTCATTGATTCAGATCAGTACAGAGTAAGAACATCAAAGCTGGAGGCATTTGACAGTAGTGGAGCCGAGAGACTGATTCAAAACATGTTCTACTCCCTTGGTAGAAAGCTGGGGCATTGCATGCCTAGAGAAGAGTGGTGCTTTAAAAAGACCCATCTGCCAATGACATGCAGAATGACTAAAAAAGGGAGACACTGAGAACAGGAATATCACTTTAGAAAGTCAAATATTTCCTATGCAACAAGCACTATTCTGGGGCCTCAGGTAGAGAGATTAATGAGACAGCGTCCCTGTTTTCATGGAGCTTAAATTTTAGTTGGGATGAAGCTGGAAGGAGGATTGGAGATTCAGTTGTGCTAAGTGCCACTGAAGGAAAAAAAAAAAAACGGTTATATGGTAGTGACTGGGTACTACTTTAGATTGGGAGAACAGAAAAGATTTATTTGTCAAGGTGACATTTGACCCAAGGCCTAAAATATACAAAGGTTCCAACCATGTAAAAATCTGGGTAAAAGCATTTTGGGTAGGGAGAATAGCTTGTTCAAAATTATGAAAATGGAAATAAGCTTAGTATGTTCAAGGAACAGAAAAAGACCACTGTGGGTGGTGTGTGGTTAACAGAGGGAAAATTAATAGAAGATGAAAACTGAGAAACAGGTAGGAAATTGATTATGAGTTAGCATTTAAGTTAAGCTAGGTGCTAGGGATCTTGTGGGGAATAAATCATAGTACTTGCCCCCAGACAGTTTGTAGTATAAATAATATATTCTTTTGATTTAAAAAAATAAGAATTTTGCCCACAACTTTGGAAGAACCAGTATAGACTATTTCCTGTTTTTGTTTTATACAAATTATTTTGTCTCACAAGGATCTGTTGGCAGCATTTATTTTGATGATGGACTTTCAAGTGTATGTTTCATTCACTCTCAGTTTGAACAGTATTATCTTTATATGCTGTGCCTAAGAATTAGAGCGATGACTCATCATCCTTATTGGAACACCACCAGGACATCTCACATGATATCTAATATGAAGCAGCTATGCTGTCTACCTCCAAACAAACGATTCTTTGGTGGTTGGATATCTTGTAATTTCTCCATTTATGTAATTCTCTGCTATAATCTAATTTGTAAAGTGGAGTGGGAGAAATGAGAAAAATTTAGAAATAAACATAGCACATCAACCTTTTATATGTAAAGCACCTCACATCTCAATTTGTGTTGTTTCAGTCCAGTGTGAAACAAAAAAGTATATAATTATAAATATAGTTTTTATTTTTTACTCTTGGTAGGAATTTTTTTATCAACACATGTTTTTAATTGCCTGATCTGTTTTGACTTTATCTATAAAGAGAAGTAACTTCTCTTTGCTGTATTTCTCAAAAATGACAAGCTAACTCTTTGAGCCAAAACAGTGTTCATGAAACAAGATTTTTGTTGATTTTTTGAAGAGTAGCCCACCTTATTTTTGAAACATCTTTTATTGTGGTTAAGATTTCCATGGCATAGAATGAACTGCTTATTTTGAAGTTATATAGCTAATCTACAAGAATTAGCTTTCTAATATCTGTTACCAAACCAAGAAATGTGTTGCACTGGAAATAGAAGAAATTATTTTCTTAGACAGGATGCTGACACTTGGACTGTGCATAGAGTTGATGTGTAAGATAAATCAACTCTCTAATTATCAATTGTTACATCTGACTTTGTACACATTAAGAATCTGCGAAGAGTTTCTAAGTTATTAATAATAAGAATGCCATGTGTGAAATGTAATGGGGTGCGTCAGCTGGATTAGAGTGAGATATTGCAGTAAATGTTGCTCAGCTTTACCATCTGTTACATATTCTTTTTGCAAAATATTTTAATCCATTAAAATGTGTTTTTTTCTTTGAAAAAATTAACATACCTTAGGTTATAACAAAAAACTATTAAGAATTAGTCTTTGATGGCTTACCTTTCCAGTGTCCTAAGGTTTTTTTTTTTTTTTTTTTTTTTTTTTTTTTTTTTTTTGGTCTTCATGCCTTCATTAACATGAAAAATGACAATCCCTAGAAATAGAACATGCCAAGCTCCCAGTTGCATTGCTAACAAGTAGTAAGTCCCATTAACTTCTTAACTTCTCTGACAAGAACTAAATTTGGCCATATTCTTTCGGAAACTACTTGTTCACAGGAGCAGTGATTGAATGAACTTAGGACCTGCTTTCAGTAAGTGGAATAGAAAAGTCATGTCACAGCATGTCAGTTCCTGCTTAGTGAATAAGATATTCCCTGGGGTATAAATTAAGGACTTATATACATAACTCTTTTAAGGTACCCAGACCCCACTGATTTCTTTACGACCTCAGTGTGCAAAATGGTACCTATATGAATTAAAAGACTTAATGCACAACCAGATTGTCCAGTTTTGACCCCCAAAACACTTTACTCACCTGGGAGCGTCTGGTTCAAAATGGTCTCTTCCCTCTAATGAGTAAGAGAGCTCTTTGTAGTGTATTAGCTTGGTGCTCTCAGACCATTCAATGAAAGGAACTTGCATGTCATTTAGAGCCATTTACCAAATGAGCAATTTTGGTCTGAAAAAGTTAAGCACTATTGGGCCAGGCAATTTACCATAATTGAAAAGTTCCAGCAGAAAATATGTAAGTTCTGTTTTCTAGCCAACTTGTATTTGTGCAGTGTTGCTCTTGGCAGCTTCCTAGGTTATTTTGAGTGGCCTACTCTTCTTTTCTTCCCCTTGTTATTAGTTTGTAAAATAAAGCAAATTACTGATCCTTGAACTGTGCTATTACACATGCTTGAGTAATTTCATTTCATTTACAAAGAATTTCATTTCATTTATTTATTATTTATACTCTACTTCCAGAACAATGTGTACTGGCTTATTTTTAAATCTTTCAAGTTCAAATCAACAGAGAATGTTTCCAAGTTCTATCCTGAGGAACACTTATGCCATAATACATTATTTCTCATTTACTGTGCTATAGTGATATGTTGGTTTTTGTAGCATTTCTCTGACCACCTAAAAATAACTATTAACAAAACCTCATGCCTGGGGTCTAATATCACTTCTTTTGAGGTGGTGTAGTCTATTGAGAAAGCATATGAAACTTAGATTAGAGTTATGTGCCTAAATCTATCAATTGTGTGATCTTGGGAAAGTCACTTGCCATTTCTTGCTCCGATTAGGAGTAGCGGTTAATGTGGAGGTGCCTGGGAGGTTCAGTTGGTTAAGCATCCCACTCTTGATCTCAGCTTAGGTCTTGGTCCCAGGGTCGTGAGTTTAAGCCCCATGTTAGGATCCACGCTAGGCATGGAGCCTACTTTACCCAAAATAAAGAATTTGGGGGATGCCCCGGTGGCTCAGTTGGTTAGGTGTCCAACTCTTGATCTCAGCTCAGGTCTTGATCTCACAGTTGTGAGTTCAAGCCCCACATTGGGCTCCACACTGGGCATGGAGCCTACTTTAAAAAAAGAAGTAGTGGTTAATGCTTATCTCCCCAAACCTTAAAGGGTTATAATAATCAATGCAATAAGTATCAATTGCAGATAAAGGGTGTAAGTCCAGTGTTTTTCCCATTGTTAACACCAGGTAGAGTAACTGTCAGTTGAATTGAAATTACCAAGCATCTACCATGTACTCAGGGACTCAGACAAATGGAAGAGAGAAATGCTAAGACAAGGTCCCTATATTAAGGAGCCCACAGTGTTGTCGAAGCACACAACGAATGTGATAAAATTCATGGTGGAATCAGTGGCACAAGTGAGATATGCAAAAGTGTCATAGCTGGCAGGAAGTAGAATCAATGAGTTCTGACTAGGGGGTTGGGGAATAGGTAAAAAATTAGGGTAAAACAAGAAAACGTGGGAAAATACATCAAACCCCTTTATAGATACTAAGACACAGTCTAATTACCAATGCCACTTACTTACTTTAGTAGACATTTGCATAGTATTTGCTATATGCCAGACATGTTCTAAATGTTTTACGAAAGTAACTTACTTAATCCTGTTAACAACCACAGTAAGGTAGATGCTATTAACCCTATTTTACATGATGAGAAAATTGGTATAGAGGAGCTAAGTTGGCCAAGGTTGCAAAGCTACTAAGTGGCAAAGCTGATTTTGAGTGGGAGTAGTTGGACTCTGGAGGTGGCATCCTTAATCAGGTGGCTATACTGTTTTTCCATCACCCATTGACACAGAAGTTGATACCTTTTCTTGAATCCAATGCTAGAATCCCTTGTATAACATTCTGACAAGTGGTCATTTGGATGTCTGAGTACCTGTAGAAACAACAAGGACCTAACTAGCTCCTGAAGCAGACAGCTACATTTTTAGACAGCTGTAATTACCAGACAGTTCTGAATTTG
The DNA here is from genome assembly GCF_002201575.2 of Neomonachus schauinslandi. NCBI lineage: Eukaryota > Metazoa > Chordata > Mammalia > Carnivora > Phocidae > Neomonachus > Neomonachus schauinslandi. Next base: position 50,673,673 of record NC_058419.1, on the reverse strand, counting down.
AGCCAAAATCTGCTTTCCCTGTAACTTCCACCCACTGATCCTGTCTACTGTCTGATACAACATGGACTAATTCTACAACTTCTTCCACATGATGACTGTTAAAAGTATCTGAAAATATCTCCATCCTCCTGCTTGAATTCTGCGTTGTCTTTTCCATTTGTTGTGCACCAAGATATAAAAAGAAGGTGGTATGTCAGAGTAATTAACAAATTCCATAATTTCATTGAGCATCTATTTATGAAGTTCCTACTGTGTGCGCAGTGTTGTACCAGGTGCTACCAATGGGACAGAGAATGAATAGCAAGATATGTACTCTGTACTGAGCTATTCACTTCGTACCCAGGATGTTAACAATTATCATTTAAGATATAAACTGATGAATAGAACTATTGTCTGTGCTTATTGAAGTAAGGATTTAAATAAGTGGTGGCTTGCTATGTATATCTGTACGCAGATTACAAGCCTGTGAGCTAATCCAAATTTTATTCCCCACAACAACTAGCATCAGGCCTTGTTTAGAGTAAATGAACAATAAATATTTATGAATGAGTGAGAGAGATGTAGTATTCATTAATGCTGTGCTTCAGATAATTACTGTTATGCTATTCACAATGTGGTCATGACAATGGGGAAAACAGTTTTACTTTGATGTTTGAATTTCTTTAAATATTCCATTTGCCAAACTAAATAATAGCACTGGAGAAGTAAATTTACCCAGTATAAATGTCTGAATAAAATGTTTGGAAGACAGCAAGGTGATTCAGCAGCCAGAAGTATAGAACTTTAATAGTATTGATCAGTTCTCAACTCTGTTTAAGAAGATTTACTGTTATCATCTGAGAAGCTCTCTGACACCATGTGAGCCCAGTAGAGGCATTTTCTAGGTTATCATCATGGAGTTCTCCTTTAATGCCCATTATTGTGACTAATATTGTTATGATAGTGGGGAGAATTCAGCAAAAACATTGAATCTGTACTCTGACCATTCACTTTGTATAAAGCCTCACACAGTCAAGCAGTCAAGTTCAGATTGGATTTTAACCACAATACATTAATGTTTGCTATATGTTTTGAGGAGGATGGGCTAGGTATGGAAATATATATATATTTCCCAATTTGTGGTCCCTGAAAACCTGCATGACTGATAGGGTACTATAAATAATAAAATGATGCATGCCCATGTTGGAAACTTCAAGTGCTTACTTGTGAACAAATTATTATCCTTTCCGTTGTCTCATTTGGCATAACCTTAACATTATTCATTTATGTGTGTTCCTGACTGATTATTAGCTATGATGGAGAACTTTAATGTAGCATAATTTTTTGAAAAATCTTTGAAAAAATAAGTCAATATTTTATTGGACAGGACTTCTCTAGGATGAGACCTAAAATATAATGGGATGGGAGAAGTTCTTTTATTATGTTAGAGATTTTGATAGTCCTAGGCTATTGAAAGTTACAATTAATTAACATTTTCACTAAAGATCTGTAAGGAACACCAATAAACAATACTTTAAGTTCATGAGTAATAAATTAATATATGCAGAAAATACCAATGAAGACAGGAAAATAATTCAAATAGGCCAGAGAATTTAGAAGATAGAGGAATGTAACAGGAATTCCATTAGCCACATTTAATCCCCTACTCCAGCAAATAAAAGGCAATATTCACTGCATTCTTGGGGTACAGAAAATAAGTAAACAAAATAAATAAATATAATTGTCAACAAGATAATAACTATGAGAAGCAACAGCTTTTGTTTGTGAAGGGGCTCTGAATATATTTCTACATATAAGTATTTTAGCTTTGTGCATCTTAGAAACAAAATGATTACATCATCTGAATGGCAGGGCTTGTAAGGAAGCTAACATTTACTAAATGCAATTACAAGCCAATCACTGTATTTAGGTACTTGAAATACATTGTTTTCTTCAGTTTGTCACATTTTATAGAATGAGACACATTATGAAAATTTCCAAGATCTCATGTTTAAAGGGGAATTTTTACATTTAAAAATGCTCCCATGGGGCGCCTGTGTGGCTCAGTAGTTAGGCATCTGCCTTCGGCTCGGGTCGTGATCCCAGGGTCCTGGGATCGAGCCCCACGTTGGGCTCCCTGCTCAGCAGGATGCCTGCTTCTCCCTCTCTCACTCCCCTTGCTTGTGTTCCTTCTCTCACTGTGTCTCTCTCTGTCAAATAAATAAATAAAATCTTAAAAAAAAAGATAAACAACTTATATGTTTAAAAAAAAATGGTCCCATGCCTGGGTGGTTCAGTTGGTTAAGCATCCGACTCTTTGTTTTGGCTAAGGTCATTGATCTCCTGGTGGATCGAACCGCGCATCGGGCTCTGCGCTCAGTGCAGAGTCTGCTTCAGATTCTCTCTCTCCCTCTCCCTCCCACTCACTTTCTCTCTCTTGCAAATGAATAAATAAATTCTTTAAAAAAAAAATAGCCCCAGAAGTCTGTTTGACTAATCAGGCCACCAGGAGGTTAGGATAATAGTTTTTTTTAGATTTCTACCGAGTCAGTACCCTGTTTTTTTTAGGAACCTGTTTTTGAGAACCTGGAAGACCCTGGATAATTAGAACACATTTTGGCAACAAGAAATATAACTAAAAGTCATGTATCTTTTTGGTAGTGGATCAGTAGAACAATGTCAGTGTATAAAGGGCAATAATTTTCTTCCATCTTTCCAGTCTAAGTTTTTAAATATTATATATTAAATATTTAAATACACACACACACACACACACATTGTTTTGCTTGGTTTTGTTTTGTTTTTCTTTGGTTGTCTTTAGCCTTAATACTATATGTGGTAGGAAAGTTAGAGGCAAAGTCAGGCCTTACCTTGCTAATCTGCAGCAAGTTCCTTCCATGCCTAAGTCAGGCACCTGTTGATTAGGCACTAAGTTCCAACCTCATCTAATTTTTTTTTTTTTTTTACTTCTAAGAGATGGAGTATCCCCAATGAGATTCCTTCACCAAGCAGAGCCAGGAAAACAGTCCAGATTTCTAGATACTGTAGATTAGCATTTTTTCTACTGTCAGAAATGATCTCAGAATCCTTCTCAATGCAGGATTCTAGGCAGTCTTTTGCTTCGAATTGTCATGCAAGCTGAAACATACATGATACCCCTCCAGAGTTTACCATTTAAATGCCAGCAATTGCACTACTAGGTATTTACCCCAAAGATACAGATGTAGTGAAAAGAAGGGGCACATGCAACCCAATGTTCATAATAGCCAAACTGTGGAAGGAGCCAAGATGTCCTTCAACAGATGAATGGATAAAGATATGGTTCATATATACAGTGGAATATTACTCAGCCATCAGGAAGGATGAATACCTACCATTTTCATCGACATGGATGGAACTGGGAGATATTGTGCCAAGTGAAATAAGTCAAGCAGAGAAAGACAGTTATCATATGGTTTCATTCATATGTGCAATATAAGGAATAGCACGGAGGACCATAGGGGAAGGGAGGGAAAACTGAATGGGAAGAAATCAGTAAGGGAGACAAACCATGAGAGACTCTGGACTCCAGGAAACAAACTGAGGGTTGCTGGAGGGGAGGTGGGTGGGGGGATGGGGTAACCGGTTGATGGGTATTAAGGGCACGTGATATGATGAGCACTGGGTGTTATACGCAACTAATGAATCATTGAACACTACACCAAAAACTAATGATGTACTATATGTTGGCTAATCAAACAAAAATAAATAAATAAATAAATGCCTCCTTATGAATGAGAAATGCCTGTAGTGATGAATCAGTGTAACATTAAGTGGTTTGGACATAAATACATTAATTGGGATGTGATAAATAGCATTTATATGAGAATTGTGCCTGAAGTATATATATGTAATAGATATATATTACTGTGTTCACTCCGTAGGAGTATGTATATATATAAACTATTCAATCCATAGAAGAAGAGCAGTTCTGGTGGCTAGATGCTTAAGCTATTAAAGTTAGAGAAACCAGTTAAAGTGAAACTATAAGAAATGTTTAAATGGTGCAGTCTATTATCATATGGAACCATTTCTGCTAGTCAGTGTTAGATGTCTTATTATTATGTGATTAAAAGTATTGTAGGGGGAAAAATGCTACAACTAAAAAGGCACATGGGATGTTAGAGTATTAAATTAGGAGATGTGGATTCAAATCCTGCTCCTGTGAAAAAACTGAGTATGCATTTGTTTGAAAATCAGTTCACCTCTGGTTATCATTTTTCTTGCCTGAAAATGAAGGAGTTGATTTAGACAATTTTTATAGTTATTTCTAGTTCTGAATGTTGACTCTGCTCCCACCATTGCACAGGTGATCTAATTATTGTTGCTCTTTCAGTTTGGAAATTCCCTTGAATCTTCCATGAAATAAATACCATCAAAAAAAAAAAAGCCTTGAAAAGTAAAACAAAGTCATTAGGAGAAATGAATAAATTATTCAGTAAAACTCAGGTGTAGTGTCTTCATTGAGAAAATTGTTTATCCACCACCCCAAAATTTTTAGATTGTTCGACATAGTAAAGAAAATCCATTCAACCAAGATCCCATTAAGCACCTATATACATAGATGTAGATATAGATATAGATACAGGTATAGATATAGGTATAGATCACATTCTATAAAATCCAAGCCCAAAATAGCCTATAGCACAGCGGAGGGAAAAATCACCTTTGGAAGGGAATATCGGGAAAGACTTGAGTGGATAGAGTATGTTTAACCAGTATAAGGAAGTTCAAGCTTCTAAGACCCCAGCTGAGTTAAGAAGACCTAAAAACTCCACTTAATGTCCTCTTCTATGAACTCTCCCACTGAATTTTGGAGCTATCCCTACCCCTCCCATTCCTGCACTGCTCTTTGGCTTGAATGCTTCTTGTCAGAGGACTTTAATCTAATCCATGCTATTGCCCCATTTAGGAAAGATTTGTAGAATGACCATAGCTGGTTGAATAATTTCTTTGCAAATATATGGATTTAGGGCCATGTTTCTCTGTTGTTAGCATTACTCATTCTAACTCCTTGAAAAGAAGCGGGGGGGGGTGCGCCTGGGTGGCTCAGTCGTTCGTTAGGCATCTGCCTTCGGCTCAGTTCGTGGTCCCGGGGTCCTGGGATTGAGCCCCGCATCGGGCTCCCTTCTCAGCGGGAAGCTTGCTTCTCCCTCTCCCACTCCCCCTCCTTGTGTTCCCTCTCTCGCTGTGTCTCTGTCAGATAAATAAATAAATCTTTAAAAAGAAAGAAAAGAAGAGGGGTTTTTTTCTTTTTTGGTTTTTCTAGGACTTTTTTAGTAATTATATTCAATTTCTCCCCCCTCCCTTTTTGTTATTGCAGTATAATTGACCTACAATGTTATATTAGTTTCAGGTTTTGACAATTCTATATATTACTCATTGCTCACCATGTTAAGTGTAGTATGGACTATATTCCCTATGCTTCACTTTTCATCTTTGTGACTTTTTTATTTTATAATTGGAAGTTTGCACTTCTTAATCCCCTTTATCTATTTTGCCCAACCCCACACCAACCTCCCCTGTTATAATCACCAGTTTGTTCTTTGTATTTAAGAGGGTTTTTTTTGTTTGCTTGTTCATTTGTTTTTAAGATTCCATGTATAAGTGAAATCATACGGTATTTATCTTTCTTATTTCACTTAACATAATACATTCTATATCCATCTGTGTTGTTACAAATGACAAGAACCCATTCTTTTTTATGGCTGAGTAATGTTCCATTATGTGTGTGTATAAATATACCACATCTTCTTCATTCATGCATTAGTGAATATTTGTTTGCTTCTATATCTTGGCTATTGTAAATAATGCTGCAATAAACATGGGTGCATGTATTTATTTTCAAATTAGTGTTATCATGGGTGGGGGATAAATACCCAGTATTGGAATTACTGGATTATATGATATTTGTATTTTTAATTTTTAAAGAACCTCCATAATGTTTTCTACAGTGGTTGCACTAATTTACATTGCCACCAACAGTGCATAAGGACTCCCTTTTCTCCACATCCTTGCCAACATTTGTTGTTTTTTTGGTACTAGCCATACTGTGAGGTGTAAGGTGATATTTCATTGTGGTTTTAATTTCAGTTTCCCTGATGATGAGTGCTGTTGAGCATCTTTTCATGTTTCAGTTGGCTATCTGTATGTCTTCTTTGGGAAAATGTCTATTCAGGTCCACTGCACATTTTTTTTCTTTTCTTTTTTTAAATTTTATTATGTTAATCACCATATATTACATCATTAGTTTTTGATGTAGTGCACCCCCCTCCTCTCTAGAACCCTCAGTTTGTTTCTCAGAGTCCATGGTCTCTCATGGTTCATCTCCCCCTCCAATTTCCCCCCCTTCATTTTCCCTTCCTACTATCTTCTACTTTTTTTTAACATATAATGTATTATTTGTTTCAGAGGTACAGGTCTGTGATTCAACAGTCTTACACAATTCACAGCGCTCACCATAGCACACACCCTCCGCAATGTCTATCACCCAGCCATCCCATGCATCCCACCCCCCACCACTCCAGCAACCCTCAGGTTGTTTCCTGAGATTAAGAATTCCTCATATCAGTGAGATCATATGATAGATGTCTTTCTCTGATCGACTTATTTCGCTCAGCATAATACCCTCCAGTTCCATCCACGTCATTGCAAATGGCAAGATTTCATTCCTTTTGATGGCTGCATGATATTCCATTGTGTGTGTTTGTATATATATATATATACACCACATCTTCTTTATCCATCTGTCAATGGCTATTGTGGACATTGTCCCCACTGCACATTTTTTAATTTTACTTTTGCTTTTGTTTCCCTTGCCTCAGGAGACATATATAGAAAGAAGTTGCTACAGCTGATGTCTGAAGTTACTGCCTGTGTTCTTCTCTAGGATTTTGATGGTTTCCTGTCTAAAATTTAGGTCTTTCATCCATTTTGAATTTATTTTTGTGTGTGGTATAAGAAAGTGGTCCAGTTTCAGTGTTTTTTATGTTGCTGTCCATGTTTCCCAACACTATTTGTTGAGGAGAATGTCCTTTTCCCAATGGATATTGTTTCATTTAGGATGGAATGTTCTGAATGTATCTGTTAAGTTCATCTAGCCCAGTGTGTCATTCAAAGCCATTGTTTCCTTGTTGATTTTCTCTTTAGGTGATCTGTCCATTGATATAAGAGGGATGTTAAAGTCCCCTACTATTATTGTACTATTATCAATGAGTTCCTTTATATTAATTGTTATTAATTGTTATTAATTGTTTTATATATTTGGGTGCTCCTAGGTTGGGCCATAAATATTTACAATTGTTCAATCTTCTTGTTGGATTGTCCCCTTTATTTGATATAGGGCCTTTCTTCACCTCTTATTACAGTCTTTGTTTTCAAGTCTAGTTTGTCCAATAGAAGTATTGCTATTCTGGCTTTCTTTTGACATCCATTTACATGATAAATTTTACTCCATCCCCTCACTTTCAATCTGCAGGTGTCTTTAGGTCTGAAAAGAGCCTCTTGCAGGCAGCATAGAGATGGCTCTTGTTTTGTTTTGTTTTTTTAAATCCTGTCGCCCTATGTGTTTTGACTGGAGCATGTAGTCCATTTACATTCAAAATAATTACTGATAGATATGTATTTATTGCCATTTTATTACTTGTTTTGTCATTGTTTCTGGATGTTTTCTCTGATCCTTTCTTATCTTTGTCACTCTTGGTCTCTCCTTTGCACTCAGAGAGTCCCCTTTAATATTTCTTGCAGGGCTGGTTTAGTGGTCATGAACTCCTTTAGTTTTTGTTTGTCTGGGAAGCTCTTTGTCTCTCCTTCTACTAAGAACGATAGCCTTGCTGGTAGAGTATTGTTGGCTGCAGACTTTTCCCATTCAGCAAGTTGAATGCATCATGCCACTTTCTTCTGGCTTGCCATGTTTCTGTTGAGAAATCTCTAGCTAACCTTCTGGGTCTTCCCTTGTAAGTTAAGGACTTCTCTTGTCGTGCTGGTTTTTAAGATTTTTGTTTCTCTTTATCACTATATTTTGCAAATTACACTATAATATGTCTTATTGGCCTGATTTTATTGATTTTGATGGGAGTTCTCTGTGCCTCCTGGATCTGGATGTCTGTTTCCTTCTCCATATTAGGCAAGTTTTCAGCTATTATTTCTTCAAATAAATTTTCTGCCCCTCTTTCTCTCTCTTCTGGGACTTCTATGATACCAATGTTATTACATTTGATGGAGTCACTGAGTTCCCTAAGTCTGTTCTCATGTTGCATAATTCTTCTTTCTCTTTTTTTCAGCTCTTATTTACCATTATTTTGTCTTCTATATCACTAATTTGTTACTCTGCTACCAGCCTGCTCTTCATTGTACCAAGTGTGTTTCTAATCTAAGATATTGCATTCTTCATCTCTGATTGATTCTTTTTAAACTTTGTCATCTCTGTGGTATGGGTCTCACTAATGTCTTCTCTTCTTTTCTCAAGCCCAGTGAACATTCTGATGATTGTTGCTTTAAATTCTCCATCAGGCATGTTACTTATATCTGTTTCCCTTAGATCTCTGGGTGTGGTCCTATCTTGTCCTTTCATTTGGGATGAATTCCTCTGTCTCAGCATTTTGTCTAAATCTCTGCCTTCTGCTGTGTGTTAGAAAAGCCAGTTATGTCTCCTGCTCCTGAAAGTAATGGCCTTATGAAAAAGAGGTCAAGTAGTGCCCAGCACCTGGTGCTTCAGGGAGTGTTTCTGGTGTGTGCTGCATGAGCTATGCTGTTGTGTTTTCGCTGTTCTGTCCTTCAGGCCAGTATTCTGTAGAGGTTCTCCTTGTTTTCTATGGACAGTGTTTGGCCCCTGGCCTGAATGTGGCAAGTTTTAATTGAGTGTACTCTCTTCTGCTTGTGAAATGAGACCCAACATCACTTCAACCAGAACTGAGACCCAGCAGAATTCTCTGATGGGGAGACATGTTGTGAGCAGGGTTTGTACTAGTCTTTTGGGGGAGAGGCCCGCCTCACTGGGACTGAGGCAAGCTTGACCTGATATATAAGACCAGTACATATAAATATTGCATTAATATTAAATATACTAAGCAATGAGCACTAGGTGTGTGCTTATTGAAAAGGCTAGCCTTTTCTAATGTTAATTCTAGGAAAAGGGGGATTTTCTTTATTGAAAACCCACATTAGTATGTTGTTTTTAAGGAAAAAAATAACCCATTGATGGGGAAATGAAATTTTTACTTACTGATTAAGAACTCAGTTGTGTCAGTTGTGAAGTTTAGGGAATGGGAAAACTAATTTGTCAAATTATGCTCTTGGAGTTCAACAATAAACTAGATGAAGTCTCCTGGGCTTATATATAAAAGAAAACACCTGTATTTTGTCTTAATGTGCCTTTGCCTTCACAGCTGCAACTGAATCATACCCAGAAGTACTAAACTGTAATTCCTAGTAGCCACTTTTAATGCATATTTTGAAAGAATGTATCCAAATAACAGACCAGTTGAATTAAGAAAAGCACATTCTTTTACTGAATCCATCCTTAATCATTTCCTTTTATTTTCATCTTGATAGATGTACTTTATATTTTTGCTTTTTGACAAGTTTAACCAGAGTCATGCTGTAAGGAAAATGAGGTGAGAAACAATTCTAACATGATAGTAGAAGCTGAGTTAATTGATGCTCATAGTTTTGTTTTTTTCTGCCTTACCAAAAATGTTCGTTTCAGTATTACAGAACAAAAAATCATGACTTGTGTCATGATTTACATAGAAAATTTAATGTACTTGCATGTTTCATGTTGTATTATATTTCTGGCATTTTTTTCCCATTGAGATACTAGAATGTCTTAGCGTAATTAGATGTCCAGACGTATGTCTACAAATGAAGGTAATGGTAGATGGTAGATGACAAATACCTTTCAGATCCAATTGATGTGTAGTGGGTATCCCTAAGTGAGTTATATAATTTGCATGTGGTTATATAGTCACTTGGTAGCCAAATCAGAGATAGCACATGTGTGTGAATATCTATTCATTTATCTACTTATTGATAGGGAAAGCTGTGTTTGTTTTGCATAGATGATTTCCCTTTTATTTTGTGTTTATTTTTTAACCCTTATCATAAGTGAAACTAATCATGGATGGCCTATCTGGTGATGATCATGATGATCATGATGATGGTGATGATGATAATGACAATGATGGTATCAGTCTATTAGAGAGTCACTGTTCTTTAATTCTCAAAACTGAGGCTTAAAGAAGTACAAAAATTTGCCCAAACTTGCATAGGTAGCAAGTTCACAGAGCTAGGAATCCTACTGAGTTCCATCCGAAACTCAAAACCCTTATACTTCCAACAGTGATTAATGAATATTTTAAAAGGAAGACTGTTTCCTAGACATGAATGTCTTAAGAGCTTATTCCCATTTCTGTATATTTATAATCAAATGAGGACCTTGTCTACTTGGCCAATTTTAGTATTTCCTGTACTCGTGGGATAATATTTAAACTAACTGATATGTCGTGAGCACTGGCCAATCAGAATGGATGCAATCATAGGCTGAATAGAATCCAGGAGCCCATGCTTTGCCAGGTTACCTTTTGGTTGCTGGATCATGGGCATATCTGAAGAATCCTGGGATAAGGGGCTAAGGCAGCTAGGATAGCAGTTATTTATCAGCTGGTATGAAAGTGTTTTTAACATTTTAATAATCAGCGTGGCCATTTCAATGTGCAGTGGCTGAATATCAGCACAGTACATTGTCTGGTAGGCCAAGGTGATTGACAGTGGTGATTGTCATATTTACAAGTACACATCTTATTGGTGTTCCTGTATTCAGTACATAAGCGTGACAAGATTCCTCCTAAGTGAATGAACATGCTCTGAGCCTTTGTGGTAACACAGAGTACCTGCATCAGCCCCATTCTTCCTCTCATCAGCCCCCAGGAAATTCTCAAACTGTGAATATTTTTGAGGTACAGTGTGAGAGAGAGAGAGGGAGAGAGACAAAGAGAATGCTTGATGTGCTGTATCTTGTGTATTTTTCTCCTGTCTAGACTATGACTACATAGAGCGCAAGGGCTCTATCTTACTCTTCACTGTCTCTATTGCCTAGCAAATTACTTACCACAGAGCAGGTCCCCAGTAGTTATTGCGTGAATGAAAGCATTGAACCCCACTAATAAAATACAATTCTATTGGTAATCAAGAGGCATAAATTAAAGAAATAAGCTCTCTAATCTCACCAGATTAGATTACTTCTTTACAAAACAAAGAAAAAAAGTACAGTGTCCTCATTGTATGAAGTGCGAAGTGAGCTGGCAAGTGTTCATAATAATCAGATTGGCAGGGAAAGAAATCTGGAAGCAAACCCAATTATTTAAATTAGTTAATCCCCTTTCACCTGTCTCGGATTTCATTCATCATGACATGAACCTTTCAAATTCTGCTTTTTTACAATACTTACAAGATTCACTCATGGTTAGGCTGACATTCTATATGATTGCTTCAAAGGCTATGTTGCATAATTTTGTAATACAACATCAAGATTTCAGTATAAAGACTACAAACTTGATTATTGCTGTAATCTTATAACCTGTAACCCATATGTTAAACAAGCAAAACCTACAGAAGATGATGAAAATGCTATTGTGTTCCTCCTGCTACCTCTTTAACATTCCTGTGAAGATTATCTTGCCCTACACCTAGAGGAAAACATGGACAGCCCCAGTGGCTTTTAGATCTCTAAAGTCTTTCTAAATTGCAAACACAATCTCAATCCAGAAATTAGAATGCTTGTTTGTAGCATGCTAGTAGTACTAGCAATCTAAGCTCACAGATTTAAAGTTGAAAGTACAACCTTTTCTGATTCCCAGACTAGACTATTGCAATGCTAGAGGGAGCAAGGTTATTACCCTGCTTGGGGATTTTCCCCTGAAAGTCCCTTGATCTGGGTTAATGCATTTCCTACAGCTTGCCACTCCCGCCCCCACCCCAGTCCCACTTTCCTCGGAGCTTCATGTCACACCCATTATAATAAGGATTCTCTGTCAGTGTACCCCCTACTCTTTTAAATGTTCCATTTACATAGCACTTAAGTACAGGCTCCAGATCATCTCTCTCTCTCCCAGTGGGCTCACTTTTAGTCCATGGAAAACACTCATGCAGGGCTTTGCTCAGGAAAACTCTGTGAGTACAGGATCAAAGCCTAGCTGTCTCTATGCTACTGGCCCAGGCTACTTCAGCTTCTTCAGAAATGAGTCAGGTACTCCTCTTCAGTGTCCCCCAACTTCAGGGAACATATTCATGTCCTGAATATTCTGATGGAAGCCCCCATCCCTAAGCTTGAAGAGTGTAGCATGTGCATACACACACACACACACACACACACCCCTTTGGCAAGTGTCTCATGTCATGACAACTGTGTTCTCCAAAGAATCTCTTTATAAATCCTCTTCCTCCACTCTACTTACCCTTTTATATTTATGAAGTGAGTGAGAGGAAGCTCCCAACAGAGGCAATATGAAAGTCATGAAATTGATTTCAAGAATTCTTTCTGAAAATTTTGCATATGAAAGTCTATCTACAGATATTACTCTATCTAATATTTATCTGACATTGGCATGTCATTCAAAATGAGAAGAGTCCAATTTTTTAATTTAAATTTTGTTAGTTACCATACAGTACAATATGGTTTCTAGAATAGATTCAGTGATTCAGCACTTACATACAACACCCAGTACTCAACACAAGTGCCCTCTTTAATACCCATCACCCATCTAGCCCATCACACATCCACCTCCCTCCATCAGTTTGTTCTCTATCATTAAGAGTCACTTATGGGTTGTTTACCTTTCCCCTTTCTTTCTTATCCTCCTTCCCATATGTTCATGTTCTCTTTCTTAAATTCCATATCTGAGTGAGATCATATGGCATTTGTCTTTCTCTGACTTATTTCACTCGGCATAATACACTTTAGCTCCATCCACACCATTGTAAATGGCAAGATTTCATTCTTATTAATGGCTGAGTAATATTCCATTGTATATTATATATATAATGTGGTATACATCTATATCTATATATATATATACACACACACACACACCACATCTTTATCAGTCGATGGACATTTGGGCTTTCTCTGTAGTTTGGCTATTGTTGATAATGCTGCTATAAACATCAGGGTATATGTATGCCTTTGAATCTATATTTTTTGTATCCTTTGGGTAGTAAATTCCTAGTAGTACAATTGCTGGATTGTAGGGTAGTTCTATTTTTAACTTTTTGAGGTACCTCCAAATTGTTCTTCAGAGTGGCTCTACCAGTTTGCATTCCCACCAACAGTGCAAGAGGGTTCCCTTTTCTCTGAATCCTCACCAACCTCTGTTGTTTGTTATGTTGTTAATGTTAGCCGTTCTGACAAGTGTGAGGTGCTATCTCATCATAGTTTTGATTTGTATTTCCCTGATGATGCATCTTTTCATGGGTCTGTTAGCCATCTGGATGTCTTCCTTGTTAAAGTGTCTATTCATGTCTTCTGCCCATTGCTTAACTGGATTATTTGTTTTTTGGGTGTTGAGTTTGGTAAGTTCTTCATAGATTTTGGATACTAACCCTTTATCAGATATGCCATTTGCAAATATCTTCTCCCATTCTGTAGGCTGCCTTTTAGTTTTGTTGATGGTTGAATCATAATGCCTCCAGTTTTTTGGGGTTTTTTTTCTTTTTCAGAATTGCTTTGGGTATTCAGGGTCTTCTGTGGTTCCATACAAATTTCAGGATTGTTTGTTCTAGCTCTGTGAAAAATGCTGGTGGTATTTTGATAGGGATTGCATTAAAAGTGTATATTGCTTTGGGTAGTGTAGACATTTTAACAATGTTTATTCTTCCAATCCATGAGCATGGAATGCTTTTCCATTTCTTTGTGTCCTCTTCAATTTCTTTCATAACTGTTCTGTAGTTTTCAGAGTACAGATCTTTTAACTCTTTAGTTAGGTTTATTCCTAGGTGTCTTACTGTTTTTAACTCTTTAGTTAGGTTTATTCCTAGGTGTCTTACTATTTTTGGTTCAATTGCAAATGGGATCAATTCCTTGATTTCTTTTTCTGCTGCTTCATTGTTCATGTATAGAAATGCAACAGATTTCTGCACGTTGATTTTATATCCTGCAACTTTGCTGAATTCATGTATTAGTTCTAGCAATTTTTGGAGAGTCTTTTGGGTTTTCTACATAGAGTATCATATTGTCTGCAAATAGTGAAAGTTTGACTTCTTCTTTGCCAATTTGCATGCTTTTTCTTTCTTTTTGTTGTCTGATTGCTGAGGCTAAGACGTCCAGTACTATGTTAAATAACAGTAGTGAGAGTAGACATCCTTGTCTTGTTCCTGATTGTAGGGGAAAGGCTCCCGGTTTTTCCTCATTGAGGATGATATTAGCTGTGGGTCTTCTGTATATGGCCTTTATGATGTTGAGGTATGTTCCATCTATCATCTGTCCCTATTTTGTTGAGGGTTTTTATCAAGAAAGGATGGTGTATTTTGTCAAGTGCTTTTTCTGCATCTATTGAGAGGATCATATGGTTCTTATCCTTTCTTTTATTAATGTGGTACATCACGTTGATTGATTTGTGAATGTTGAACTACCTCTTCAGCCCAGGAATAAATTCCATTTGATGGTGGTGAATAATTCTTTTAATGTACTGTTAAATTCGATTTGCTAGTATTTTATTGAGAATTTTTCCACCCATGTTCATCAGGGATATTGGCCTGTAATTCTCTTTTTAGTGGATCTTTGTCTAGTTTTGGAATCAAAGTAATGCTGGCCTGATAGAATGAGTTTGGAAGTTTTCCTTCCATTTCTTTCTTTTGGAACAGTTTGAGGGAGAAGCGTCCAATTTTAATATCTAATTACACGTTAGGTGTTTTGTTTTTGTTTTTACACCTGGAATGCTTCATATGTCAGTAGTCCATATAAGATTTTGAAAGGCATTTCTGTACTTGGTGTTGTATGTTCTTTCATTGCCTGCCACAAACATGCAAATTACCACAATCAGAGTGTAGATGGCACAGTATTTAGAGTTCAGAACTAAGCTCTCCTCTTTTGAAGTTGATATCTGACCTCTGTAGAGAGGTTTTAAAAAGTCAATTATATCTTCAGAAAGATGAATATCTTTTTGTCTATGGAGACGAATACTTTTTAAAAGCAGATCTAAATTTTCTGCTTGGCTGGGAGAGTCTAGTTATGGGAATTTAGATAGATGGTGGGTTTGGAATATTAACTGTGCAGAATAGGAGGAAATACTTACTACATACAAATCAAGAGGGTCCATAGATGTTGCTGAGCACTTGGCTGAGGTTGGAGATTATGAATTTGTGTTGTTGCTAGTTTGTAGTTTTGTGATTTTCTTCAGTATCATGCAGTCACCAGAGTCTATTAGCAGAGATAATACTTGTAGCATTGGTCCAGAGTTGGAGCTTCACTTGGCAGATGAGGAAACAGAAAGAAAAAAATTGGCCAAGCTAGTGATTATTGCTTCAAGTGGTAAGCCATGGTTAGTGAAGGAAGGGAGGTGAGGAATCAACTAATAGATGGCTTAAAAGGATTTCTGCAGGTGAAGAGCAGGTGTACTGAAAATAAGAGGGCTTAAAGACTGTGTGATCATGATCACCAAATGGAACGTTGTACTTGGAGGTTTCAAGAGCAGTGCAGTCAGATGATATATATGAAGTTAATAGTTAAAATCCTATAAACAAGGGCACTTGTTGTGATGAGCACTGGGTGTTGTATGTAAGTGAGGAATCACTGAATTCTACTCCGGAAACCAATATTGCACTGTCTGTTAACTAACAAAATTTAAATAAAAAAATAAAATAAAATTCTATGTGAATTTGAAGAATGGATGTTGTGGGTAGAGTATGCAAGGTTGGAAGACCTGGAGACTGTCCTATAGGGGGATTTTGAGTTTAAGATTTCAGAGGTAGAAGAATTTATTTGTCATTCTGGTGATGACAAAGTACCAATATATGGCAGTGAGAGGATAGCCACTGAAGTCATACACAGTGATTTTAGGTAGGATTTGCCGTGGAGAATGAGTCTGTTGGCCAGATGCAAAGATCTCAATAATGAAGCATGGGTGAATTTTCCATAGATTGTATTAATGGAATGATAGCGGGGTGGTGTTATAGTTGAACAGTATGACTAGAAAAAACAAGAATGAGAGTAGAGGTAATAGGATGAAAACTATATTAGAAAAAGGAAATGAATTCATTTATTTAGTGTCTATAATACATTTATCACATTTATTTCTAATCTTCACCCTAACTCATCAAGATACATATTATTTTAACTTGTTTATTATGGAAAATATTAAGCATACACAAAATTAGAAAAAGTAGCATGATGTCTCCCTGTGTACCTGTCATTCTGCTTTAACCACAATTAATGTTTTACCAATTAATCCCCTTTTCAGATGAAAAAAACTAAGATCACAGAGTTTAAGCACTTTCCCCAAGATTCTGTAGCTAGTCTGTAAGTGACTAAGTCAGAACTCAAACCCAGATCTACCTGTCTTCAAAGTCTTTATTCTTTCCACTACACCATGCGCTTTCCCCATAAACCATTATTCTCTCTTTTTAAGAGTATCTTTCTTGGGGGCACCTGGGTGGCTCAGTTGCTTAAATGCCCAACTCTTGATTTCGGCTTAGGTCATGATCTCAGGGTCCTGGGATTGAGCCCGATGTCAAGCAATCTCTCTCAAATAAATAAATAAATCTTTTTTTTTAAAAAAAGAATATCTTTCTCTCTGGGAGCACTTAACTATAACATTGGAAAGCCTGCCAGTTAAAGCTGGTTAATTTCTTCTTCTATCCTTGATTACTTAGCACATCTATGTATTTAACATATCATTTGCTCCATTTCAATTGTGAGCAGTGTTCCCTCTCTTATAACAACTTTACCATTTCATCTCCTTGGTTAGCTAATGTTTTTTTTTTTTTAATTGATGAACTATTCCTAGATATTTTCTGAGCATACCAATTTTCTTGTCTTGGGTACTACTGGCCTCGTGGTTATTTTGTAAGTGAGCACATTACGTTTTGCTTAAGTGAATTGTAGACTCTATCAGCCAAATACAAGATTGTTGAGAGAAAAATGTGAGCATTCAGCAAGGATGTAGAAGTTGTGCTAAGTTGGTGTTAAAAATAACATGTCCATAATCATGTAATACTTGTCTATAATCTTCTCAGGTGTTCAAATGATAGTTTCACACTGCTCACCTTTTAACATGTATGGACATTGTTTAATCCATTCAGAAACTCAGAAATAGTCAAGGTGAATCATAGAGTACACTGTAATGGATCTAATCTTTTCAATTTGATTTATTTTAAACTGTGGTCTGTTTATCTTCATTTACATTGTCCATTTAATGGGCTTCTCCTTCAGCCCTGCTCTGATAATTAGTTGGGTTATTTATACCTCGATACCTTGAGCTGCTACATCTCATTTAACTTACTGCTCTTTAAAGTTCTTGTAATTCAGTGGTTCTCAGCCCTGGGTATACATTAGAATCACCTGGGGAACTTTTAAAAAATACTGATGCGTGGGCGCCATCCCAGACCAATTAAATCAGAAGCTCTGAGATCTGTGGTTCCGAAATCTATGGTGGTAATTCCCTATCGTTTGACCAGTGACACTCAAAACACTATACTCAATGTGAGACTGAAGCAGTAAAAGCAACAACAGTCCACTTCTTTACCTCATCTTTTCCACTTCTGATTTTCTTCATTTGCAGTTTTTTAAAAAATAAAATTAGATACCATCATACTCATGGATTATCAGAGCTTAGTATTTCTCCACCTGTCTCAAATGCCATTGCAAAATGCAACAGTATTCTGGAAGTAGGACTGTATTTAAAGATTTTAAAGGGGATCCATTTGCTTTGCACACTTTTTATTGTAATACAAATGGAGAAAGGCAAGGAGACTCTGTGAGCAAAGACAAAGGAGATTGAAAGAGCATGGGATATTTTGGGAGCTAACAGCTGTTTAGAATGACTGAACCCTAGAATAGCTGAAGAGGTAAATATGAACCATATTCAGAAGGACTTTGATCTTATTTCTAGGGGTTTGATCAGGACCAGCTACATAATTTATCCGACCAGTGCAAAATGATAATCTGAGGCCCCTCTTCATAAATCATTAAGAATTTCAGGACTGCAGCAGACAATCATTACACCAAGCACAAAGCCCTTATAAGTATGGGCCCCTTTGTGACTGCAAAGATCTCATACCCACGAAGCTGGCCCTGGGTTTAATTATATCTTGAAGTTAATGGGTGATTGGAAATATGTAGACAAGGCAATCACTTATGGTTCATTATAAAGGTTGTTCTGACTACTAGGTGGAAAACTTGAATTGTTGGGCTGAGAGACAGGGTACTGCCAATGGCTATTTATGGTGTGTCTATCTCCATATTTTTTCTGTGATTTTTAATTTTTATGATGGCACTAGTAGCGATGGTAATAGTAATAACTTCCATTAGTATAGCACTTAGGCACTTTCATATATAATATTGTCATTTAATCCTTTAACATCTGGTCATGAGGCAAGGAGATGTTGTTATCCTTGATTTATAGATAAGGAAGGAGTTAAATGACTTGCCAAAAATTACATGACTAGTGATTGATGTATACAAGATTGCAGTCAGCCCTTCTGACATATACACTACTGATATTTCTCTACTAACACTGCTAGTTTTCTTATTAATAGCTATTTTATAGAAGCATTATTTAAAACATCTATTTGTACACTATTTTGGTGGATTTTACTAAACTGTAGTTAAAAGTCATTGTCTACTATGTTTTCCAAGCCCCTCATAGAAAGATCCACAAGATGGATTTTTTAGCTTAATGCCAGGGAGATTTTTTTTAATAGAAAAATGTCTGTTTTCTTTTAGTCAAACATTAAAAAATGTTACATGCACCACTCTTTAGCCTGGATGCCGGTGAATTTATATTCAAACTCAACACCCAGTTTTCAAAATTAGCTCATCTAATTCCTCCGTTCCCTCTAGATGGTGTCTACTGTTTTTATCCTTGACAGTGCTATTTTCACGTTATATTTACATTTCTTATATTAAATTTTATAAGTTACTTCAAATATGTTTGGAAGTAGTCAGGATATAAATCCTTACTTAATAAACTAAATGATAATAACCATTTGAAAATTTATTCAAAAGAAAGAAGAAGCAGAAAGGAGTGTTTAAATGGCTGAGCAGTAGTATAGCAGATTTACCCATTCAAGCTTATTAAAGCAGAAAGTAGCTGACAAGTTAGATAAGCATTTCATAATTAAATGAAAGAGAAGATTGAGTGATCACAGAAGAATTAAAAAGCATGTGTGAACCTACAAATGACTTAGGCCAACAAATCTCCTCTTAGAGATTGTGTAATGTTACTATGAATTCCAGTACTTCCTTGTCCTACCCAACATCTCTCAATTTTTTAGTCTAGCTTAGTCCTCATAATTTTTATTTTTATTCTCTCTTTTGTTGACATGTCTTTATTGTTATTATTTTGTAAGTATCATGATGAGAGGTTTAGATACTTGAAGATCTAGTCTTTCATACTAGATATAACAACTAAATTTTGGAAATGTATCTTTTATTTGATTAGATTATTTTTATAGAATTACTATGTTTAGATTGTTTTAGGTGTTCCTTTTTTGTAATTTAAGCAGTTGGACTTAATTCTACTTCAGGGAAAACCAACATTTTTTTTTTTTAAGATTTTATTTATTTTTTCAAGAAAGAGAGAGCGTGCGCGCACGAGAGCACGAGTGGAGGGGGGGCGCAGAGGGAGAAGCAAACTCCCCGCTGAGCAGGGAGCCTGATGTGGGACTTGATCCCAGAACCCTGGGATCATGACCTGAGCCGAAGGCAGATGCTTAATGAACTGAGCCACCCAGTCACCTCCAGCATTCTCTTAATAGTCTTAGTTTCACATTTTCTTGATTTTCTTGTGTTTTTTTTAACTTGTTCCTAACTTGTACACAAATAGTGATTATAGTTCAGAATGGCTACTGTAAGAGATAATACTGGAATTTGAAAAGCTACCATATGCCTTTTATGATAATAGCATGTTAAAAGTATCTAGGGTAAAATTTTAGCATCTGAGACCATGTGGAATACAAGCTTGTGGGTACAGAGGAGATACTATAGAAACAGCTTGAAGGAAACTATTTAGCAGACTTTGTTGGCTGGATATAATGTCTAGTCTACCAGTCACCCCTATACCTGAATGGATTCCCCTCCTTCTTATGGCGGGTAGGTTTGCAGCTTATTTTGTCACATACTAGTCCTTGCTGTCTACCCTGGACTTCACCTCTCTAGTGACAGCTCTGACTTTCACCCATAGAGTATCTGATGCTGACCTGGCCTGCCTCCTGTTTTGTTTTGTTTTGTTTTGTTTTGTTTTTTCTTTGTTTTCTTTTTTTTCTTTCAGCGCCAGACTATCCAAGCAAGATTTTTATGAAGATTATATCTTTGGGGGCGCCTGGGTGGCTCAGTTGGTTATGCGACTGCCTTCGGCTCAGGTCATGATCCTGGAGTCCCTGGATCGAGTCCCGCATCGGGGTCTCTGCTCGGCAGGGAGTCTGCTTCTCCCTCTGACCCTCCTCCCTCTCATGCTCTCTGTCTCTCATTCTCTCTCTCTCAAATAAATAAATAAAATCTTTAAAAAAAAAAAAAGATTGTATCTTTGGAGCACCTGGGTGGCTTATTCAGTTAAGCGTCTGACTCTTAATTTCAGCTCAGATCATGATCTCAGGGTGGTGAAATCGAGCCCCATGTTGGGCTCCATGCTCAGCACAGAGTATGCTTGACATTCTCTCTCTCCCTCTCTCTCTGCCCCTTCCCCTGCTCGTGCTCTCTCTCTCTGGCTCTCTCTCTCTTTCTCTCTAAAATAAATAAATAGAATCTTAAAAAAAAGATTATATCTTTATTTATTAGTACTGGTAAATAGTTTAGAAATATTGTAGTCCATTGGTCTTAATTTATGGATGGGGAATCTGAGACACAGAAAGAAGCTGTGACTTATGAATACATTAAATACCATTTTATAATCTTCTTATTGGAATCTGAAGATAGAGATTGTTTCTGTAGAGCTTTGTGTTTTTAAGAAATTATATTTTCTTTTGAGTAATTCAAGTTATAGTAGTTACAGAAGGCAGACTAGTTTTGTTTTTTGTTTTTTGTTTTCACATAGATATAAAAATGGAGAGCAACCACAAGAAAAAAAATCAATAGTATTTGGGGTCCCTGCATGGCTCAGTCGGTAAAGCATCCAACTCTTGATTTCAGCTCAGGTCATGATCTCAGGGTTGTGAGATGGAGCCCTGCATCAGGCTTTTTGCTCAGCGGGGAGTCTGCTTGAGATTCTCTCTCTCCCTCTGCCCCTCCCCCCACTCACATGCATGCTCTGTAAATAAATAAATAAATAAAATATTTTAAAAGTCAGTAGTATTTAAAATAACTATTAAATAACATGTTATCTAACATAACAATTTAGATATATCATGCTCTATTAAACCTTGAAACTATTTGTTGTATACTATCATCGTTATATTATTTTCTCTAGAAAATATATAGGTCGTAGAATTGAATTATAAAACTGAAAGTTTTTATAATTTAGGAGATTTTCAACTAATGTTTATGGAGTTCCTACAAGACATTATATCTTATTTACTCTGTTAACATAATAGATCTTGCCTTTGGATATGAAACACTTCATCTGCTTTTTTAATTTCCCTCTCTTCCCTTTTTTCCCCTTCCATCCCTTGGCAGTCTTATCTAATCCCAGAACTTCAGTCAGTCCTTCAACATACAGAACTATTAGGTTTATATATTCCTTTTTTGTCACTCTCTCACATACCAGACCTAATCTTCTAATGATTAGCTGCATATTTTTACCTAGATAGGTATCTCCACACCTTCAAACTCAGTATTTTTAATACTAAATGTATTCATTTCTTCTTGGAACCTATTTCTTTTCATGTTACCACCACTCTCCTTAGTTATATAGGTTCAATCACTAGTAATATTCTTCTCTCTCCCTTAACCTCCCACATCCATTTAATAATAATAATTTTTGACATATATTTAGCACTTATGTGTCAGGTTCTTATCCCCTGCATTAAATTGCTTCCTAAATTGATGTGTGTTATAATTTCTATTTCTACAATAGATTTGTAACCATCTAGTCACCTTATTACCTCAGCACTCTTGCCAGTGCTATTGTAGTAGCAGTCTAACCGATTTCTCTAGACTCTCCCTTTCTCCAGTCCATTTCACTTATCCTGTGATAAATTTTCCCAAAGCATGGCTAGGTGAATTAAACTGTCCCTAGTCCAAAAAAAAAAAAAAAATGGAATGGCTCCAAACACACTAGGTCTTACAGGAATTTTCCCTCTCCACCTTTATTAATCCTGTGCTATAAGCAGACCTAATCACTTGCTGGAACACCATTATCTTTAAGTATTGATTTATCTATGCTTGAAGTTGTCAGATTTATGTTCTTATTTATATAAGATTTTATAATTATCCATCATCCTATGTACATATATCTCTGGATATAATAGCCATCATATGTATATATTACTTATTTTCCCTCTGAGATCTTTAGAGTTCTCTCAGTTCACATGTTTGTTGATTTATTCTAAAAATATTTCTAATGTGTAATTGTGGTTTTATAACATAACTTCCCAATGTTTATGTGAACATGATGGCATTTGTATGTGAAGAAGAAGCTCCTTACTCACTGCCATTAGGACATGTGCTTTGGGCTGTCTTAAGAGCATCATCTATACCTTCTCTAGTTCCTCTTTTTTTTTTTTTTAAAGATTTTATTTATTTATTTGAGACAGAGAGAATGAGAGACAGAGAGCATGAGAAGGAGGAAGGTCAGAGGGAGAAGCAGACTCCCTGCTGAGCAGGGGCCCGATGCGGGACTCGATCCCGGGACTCCAGGATCATGACCTGAGCCGAAGGCAGTCGCTTAACCAACTGAGCCACCCAGGCGCCCCTCTAGTTCCTCTTTTTACCAAAGGCATGAATTTGCACCCTGGCTGGTGGCTGTATTTATAGGTACTGGCTACAGATTTTTTTTTTCTTTCAAATACACAAGCAACAAATCATAAGAAAAAACAGAACTGTAAGATGGCCTATTGGAAATAATTTTCTAAAGAACATATCCAAATTGAAACCTGCATTTAGCACCTTATATCAAATTTTTGGTCCTGTAGAGTTGCTTATTTTAAGAGTAAAAAACAATATAATAGTAGTAGAGATTGAAAGCAAGGAAGTTGTCCTGACATACCATCTTCTTTCTTGTATAATGTAGATTTATATAGAAACAGGGGCTCTAACCACCTGTCAGTAATATGTTTTTTGTCAATTTTCCTGCAGATTTTGATTCATGGAAATAGCACTGGTGGCAAACATGAGCTAGTGAGTGAAAGTATCTACACAATTCCCCAAACTACTCTACCAGTTTATTTCATTGATTTGTAGTGCACTGATTTTTTTTTTCCCTGTGTTGTTGGACTAAGGCAGAGAACAAGTAAAAATTGCTACAGTTCTAGTGGTTTTGTTAGATGGACAGGTGCCAATGATTATCATTGGAGTAACTTTCTCCCCCCAAGACAAGCAATACTATTAACTACAATTTTGTTTTTTACCTTAAAAAATCTGGGGTGGAATCCAACAGTTTTAATTGTGAAAACTAATGCCTATTTCTGTTTTCCTTCTGAATTTCATGACTTCATGAAAATCGTTTAGTTTGTATGCCATAGTCACCTCCTCCATAATATACGGATACCAAAATATTGAGATTGATGTAAGAATCAATGAGTTTGTCAGTTTGTTGGATAAACAAATATAGAACACATTTGCACAGGCCATAGTTGTCTCAGAGGCCAAGAGCAAGTATTAAATCTTATACAAACTTCTTATGACTTTAGGGCTTAAGGCATGTTCCTTCAATTATAATTAATATTATATTTCTTAACTCTTCCTGTTTGTTACCTTAACTAAGTTAATTTTATCCTCATACCCTGATGCTAGGCATTTGGAATTTAGTAAGTAGTTGAAATTTGAATAAATAGTGCATATAATGTAACTGAAAAAAATTTGAAACAGCTAAATTAGACACATAAATTGAACATGATATCTAACACGATACTATACTGAGTAATAACAGGGAGCAGTGAAGAGAGGCTTGTTATGGTTTCCTTATTTTTTTCAGTGTGGAAGTGAATCTACTACATGATAAATACAGCATGGCTTTTCTAACTCTAGTTACGTTTAAAAGAAAATGAAAATTAGGTGATAAGATTTAAGAAATCATGCTTGCAAAACTCATTTGGATAAGTCATAAGTTTAGGAATTCATCGTTAGGCAACTGAGGACATAGAATTTGTTATTAAACAATCAAGGAAATCATAGGTTTGATGTTTGTTATTTTCACATTTGCTATCAAGGAGCTCTCTCAGTTCTTTTTTTCCCTCTTTCTGGGTTTGTGCCTGCCACACAAACTAGGAAGGATGTTACTTTGTCAGACTACCTCCCTTGAGCTGTTCACCACATTTTTGAGGTAGAATAAGAAAGGACCTATAAAGAGGGAAAATAACAGGAACTAGCTGTGAGTATTACATGAGATAGAGACATAAAGAGCCCAGCATAGATATGGCACATAGTGTCCTATAAATAGTAATAATGATAATTATTATTGATAAGGCCTTGAACTAAATAGGCTGGAGGCCTGGAATTATCATTAGCATTAATCATGATAATGTTAATATTTGTTTTACAAATACTGATATATTTTGAGGCAATAGGGGATACAGATGAAAATATAATGATCCAGGCTTAAATATGATGAAGCTCTCAGTAAGGTTTACCATCAACCCATCTGGATAAAGTGTTACATTTTGAAGAGTGCTGGTAAAAAATGCTGGAAGGAAAAGTCAGAGGATCCTGTGTTACCAACTATATAGCTTGAACTTTATCGTATAAAGATGCCTTGATGGAAAAATGCTTTTTAGGAAAATCTAAATCATAGAGTCAAATTATAGGGACTTTAAATATCACTGAGTGTAACCCCACTCATTTTTGAGATACTGCGAGGTTTGGAAGATTTGCCCAAGGTAACACCATTTGTTAGTGGCAAAACAAGGTCTCAAACTTCAGACACCTGAGATGAAGTTATTGGGCTCTTTCTATTTAAACAATCTGACAACAGTGTTCAAAATGTATATTATAAAGGGAGTGCCAAATGTCACTCTAAAGCAAAATATTTTTGTATTTCAATTAAAGAAGGAAGAGGTATACATATACATTGGAGATGATGTAACTACAGTAACCAAAGTAAACAAACTTTTAAATTTTTAATTAAGACACTTATCAAAGCTACATAAAGTGCTATTTATAGTTAATTTATTCCCTATGTCACACATTTAAAATGCATTCAAAATTAAATATCAAGGTTAAATTGTACTCCAATTGAAAAAGCCATGGCAATTTTCTTTTTGTTCAGATACTTTTGTTGAGGTTTGTTTATTGCACCTCTTTTAGAACAATAAAAACTTGAGAACTATGTTTGGTAATATAAGAAAGCATGATTATTGATATAAGTGATGTAACAAAAATTCTATTCCCAATTGTTTGTTGTAAGACTGACAAACATTGTTAATGTAGAATAGGTAATTTGTAATTAAATGCTGTTTACAGAGGTATCATATTTTGCTATTGTTAGGAATTTGTGTATGAGTTTGTTCTGTAAGTTTTCTGATACCAGAAAGACTTTAAAAATGACAGAATTCTCCTGCAGTAATTCATGAAATAAATTATACATCGTTCTTCCTAGAGTACATAACTCTCCAAATATGGTGATATAGCTTCTTAGGGTGATTAATAGCTCATAAGATATAGAATAATAGACTTATTCAGTAGTGAAGTACCCATTCAAATTTGGTGAAAGATTCTGACTGATGATGACGAACTGTGAAAAGATTTGAATGGCATCTTGATTTGTTCCCTGGTTGGCAAATGGGCAGACTCCAGAACATACTACTAAGATTTATGTTAGTCAGACATCTTGTCATTTGGATTTCTGAAGGAAAAAAGCTGTCAAGCCAGTAATAGAGATTGATACTCAGGGACATGAATAAGACATCTTATCCTACAAGTCTTAGGAAATTAGACTATCCTTAGAATAGGTCCAGGGACCCATTAAAGATGAAATTAAAGATGTCAAGCCTCAGATCTTTTTTTGTTACTGCAAAAAAGAAATAATATTTCTTAAGTGCTTAAAATAACATACTTAAAATAACTATATATGGTCATATATAAGGAGAGAACAATTCAGGGGTTGCCTGGGTGGCTCAGTCAGCATAAGCGTTTGACTCTTGGCATATACCTTGCATAACCAAATTATCTGAGGAAGACTTGCTTAATTAATATCTAGGTTCAATTTTGTTTGGGTACTCTTGATACTCTTAGTATTTGACGTAACTTTTTGGTTTTCAGATTGCATGTCACTTTCATTTTTTCACTTTGTATAGATAAAAGGCTTATGTTCCTACTGGTTTGAATTTTTTTTTAATTTTATTTTATTATGTTATGTTAGTCACCATACAATACATCCTTAGTTTTTGATGTAGTGATCCACGATTCATTGTTTTCATATAACACCCAGTGCTCCATGTATTACGTGCTCTCCTTAATACCCATCACCAGGCTCACCCCCCCCCCCCCCCCCTACTGGTTTGAATTTTGATCATTAGTGTCCTTGATTAGTAAGAAGAAATAATTTGGTTTAGCATCTAATGGATTATGGTCTGTTTCCCAATTGTTTTTGCTTTTCAGCTCCATCCAGACACTAGAACATTAGATCATCTTGCTTTTGTTACCAACAGGAGACACCCAACTGTAACTTGCATATGTTGTAAAACATATAGAGAGGGTTGCAAATTCCCGATGTTGTCCTCTATGTTTTAGTCTTATTTAGAAAATATTTCATACCAGTCTTGATGAACTAGCATTCTTAGGAAAGAAGGTTGTGTTATGTTGTTGTTTTGAGATATTGAAATTATGTTTAATTATAAAGGGAGATATTATTTATTCATTGAGTTTAATGCCCCAAACTGTGTTCTATGAACTATTGTCCCATGTGATATTAAAATAAATTCTTAAAATAAAAAGAAAAGAGAAGGTGTGTGTGTTGGGGGTGGGGGTAGTGAAGTATGGATATGTTAGGTTAAACAAAGATCAACAAGTCTATTTACTGCAGAATTTCTCACGAGTTAATATTCTACTTTTATTGTGAAAAAAATATATTTTTATTGTAAATCTCTAAGAGGAGCTATGGTATGTAATGTTCTCCAACTTACTTAGCCATTGTGTATGTATGTGTGTGTCTTTAATACCTTTTTTAATATCTCAAGCATGGTGCATAGGAAAAGGTGATTTAACTGTACTGTGCATAAGGTACAGGACAAAATTGTTAAAATTTTGTTATACACCATACCTTTAAATGCCCACAGACCTTATTATCAAAACTTCCTAATTATAGGAAGTTACCATTGAAATATTCAGGAGGAGTAGGGAAAACCCAGTGAAATAGGATTTATTTTTAAAAAATTCATTGGCAATACCCTTGAATATTGAACACAGGAAAGAACAGAATGCTTTTAGCTACTATATAAATAAACAATATGGATTATATTATACCTAGGACTTTAGAACATTTTAAAGCTATGCATGAATGCAGTCTGATTACTGTTAATTAGTAAGAAAGATGTTCCTTTCAGAACATAGGATCTATTTACACCAACATATCATAAACACTGTCTGAGTATTTTTAGTTCATAAACATATTATTTGTTGTGTGAGTTACTTAAAACATTTCAAAGGTGTTTAACAATAAAATTAGTTAATCTGAAAATAAATCACAGGGGCTAAACTTGAATACTTATAGCAGCAATATTAAAAATGTGGGACTTCAATGAAGCTGTGATTATGAAAGACCCTTGTGTACAGTATAAAACCCTCTATGAACCATTAGTGAGAACAGAATAACACTGAAAAAGCCCAGATAGATATATTGCTAGAAATAGTTGCCCTAGTTCTGTAGTTTCAAATTGAAGTCACAGAGACTCCCATATGGGAAAAGCACTAGTACCTATCTCTGTGATAGTATTCATCTCATGTTTGATTCCATTTGATGGGTTTGTGATAGCACGATTCCTGCTGTCACTATGATTTGTGTTTATTATAACCATTTGCTTTTTAATAAAGGATGCTGTTGCATATAAACACTGACATGAAGCTATCTTTTCAGAAATTGCATTCTGTATGTTGCTGTAGTCATTGGTTGTAAAGTAAGTATTTTGCTATCAATAGAGGGAGTAGGATTATGTTTTTTAGTGTATTGATTAGTGTGTTTTTCTCATTATAAGAAAGGACCTGCCATTATTTTCAGTTTGTACTTGTTTTTCAGTGATGGACACTTTCACGAAGAAATAAGAAAGTAGGCAATACGATGTTGCTGAATCATACCTTGATAGAAGAATAGCTAGAGAACTGGGCAGAGGGCGAAACTAGTATGCAAAAAATTGGAGGATATCAGATTCACCACAGTCCAAGAGTCATGGGAGGAAAACATCCCAAGTCAATAGGCATCATCTCTCCGAAGCTGAGCTGAGGCAGTGTCTACTGCCATCGCCAAGAGTAGGAGCTAAGAAATCCCAGGCTGAGAAAATATTCATAGAATAAGAGGCAAGAAGACAGGGAGCTGTCACTAGGGCAGACCAGCCAGTAGTGCTGAATAGTGTTTTTCTCACCTGGAGCTGCTTTTAACAAGCTCATGCCCAGTGGCATTTTAAAGTTGCTGTCTAGCTGCAGAAAGGTTTTTCTGTAAAATAAATTGAACAAGGTTGAATAGAAAGTATATAAAAAAGAAGCTTCAGGAGACCTGGTGTAATTACAGTGTTCTAGCCAAGTGTCATTGAAGGCATTTCTGATCATGTACAGACTAGCTATACACTCAACCCCACTACCCCCCCTCTCCCTCCATTTCCTCCCTCTCTCTTTCTCAGGTTAGAAAGGTTACCAATTTAGTTAGCCAAGGAAGCAGGAACTAATGGCAGAAATACATAAAGCAGAATTCAGCATAGCTCTCTTTGGTCCCCAGAGTTGCATCAAGGGATAGGGCCTTTGGGGATGGGAGGAAGTGATGGTAGGTAGCAGTATTCCTGCTGTCCCCTTACTATAAGCTGTCATCCTCTCTGGAAAGTTCAGTTCTTGCTATCCACTGCTCTTTTTCACACACATCTATCATTACCATTCAGAAAGTATTTCTACAATCTGTACGTTCTCATTTTCTTTAAATTTTTTATTGTTATGTTAATCACCATACTAGCTAGTTTTTGATGTAGTGTTCCATGATCCATTGTTTGTGCATAACACCCAGTGCTCCATGCAGAACGTGACCTCTTTAATACCCATCACCAGGCTAACGTTCTCATTTAATGGAATGTTTACAAACATTGGGCTTTCCTCATCCCTGAACCAAATTCAGCCTTACCAATACCAAGACCATGGGCTCTATCTGGAGGGAGATAAAAAGAGTCACTGCCTGGTATCCTGGACCACTACCTCTTTCTCTACTTCCCTGCAGTCAGTTTATCATACCCACTCCTATCCACATGCACATAAACTCTCTGATATCCTTTTATCTGGATGGTTATGATACTACCTTATTTTTTGGAGGACTACAGTCACAAATCTGTTTCTGCGTGGGTATTTTTGCATTTATTAACATAGCTTCATGGAAATTCCTGTGATACATAAACACTTGCTTTGGAGCTTTATACTCTACTTCAAAGAAAGTGACTTTCGGCTATGTATCTGAAGTAGAAATGGAGATATGGAAGACTTTCCATACCAAAGGGACACTTAACAAAGGCTGAGAAGTAGAAAAATTTAAAAGTTAAGGAGCAGTGAATTGCTGTATTTAATTGGATTATTGGATAGATAATGAATTGTGAATAAGATAGTATAAGATAAGGCTGGAAATGTCCATTGAGACCAGCCTCCTCAGAGTCTTGAGTGCCTAAGGAAGAAGCTTTTATTATATGTGTAAATAAGGTTTTTGAGTAGAGACTCACTGTGAGGGGGAAGACATGAAGGAAAAACTGTTATTGACCAAAATGATTTTGCCAGTTATAGACTTCTCACCACTGGGAGCTAGAATTTTATCCCTGTAAGATAGAACTAGTCGTAAAGAACTGCAGAGAAAAAAAATGTGAAGAAGAACATTTGTGCCAAAGCTAGGAGTGTTCACTTACCTTTCAGGTTTAATGCTTCTGTCCCATTTGGCAAACCAGCTTTGCCCTTAGTCTTAAACAGTCTTGCCCTTTGTCATGAAGAGAATCCCTTTTGTGAAAGAATGATAACAATCTTTTATGAAAATTGAATATCAGTTGATTGGAAGAAGATTATAATTAAATGTGATTTATAAGCAAGAGATTTTGCCTAATAATATTTTGAAGCCATATAAAGGTTTTCTTTTTATTTTTCTTAATATTTATAAAGCTTGCATATTCAGCCTGAATAGAAACTAGAATAAGCATTAGCTATATAAATTTCATTACCACATATTGCTGGTTGTAAGAATGCATTATCAAAGACTAGACTGACATTACTGAACCTCATTTAGAAATTGGTTGTTTCTACCGAGTATTTTTACTCCTGCCATTGAGAGACCTGGCACTAGAGTAGTATTTGTGGCTTGAAAGGCAGATCATATAGATTCTCCAAACATAGGCTAATGAGTCTCAGAGATATTATTTTCATCTAGTTTTCAATAGGTTTTGATATTAAAAGGAATCCTTTTCAAACAGTGTCACTACTGTCTAATTAGTTAGACATGCATATTAGAAATGATTTAAAAAAAAAGACTGAGGCAAGGTTTTAAAGAAATAGAATGACCTAGACCTAAATCACATACCTTCCTAATTAAATTAAACAGTATTTCATTACTGTTTAACCTACTCTGGTCTTACAGACTGACCTTAACTCACTTCTGGGTCAGAAGTCTTCCCACACTGTGCTTATTAAGGCCTCTCCTATTTGAAGTGGCAATGCTGCTATAATCTCAAATCCTGCCACTTTGATCTGTTTGCTATACTCCATTTTCCCTTCACTTCTCTACCATCTACAGGTCATATGTGTTAAAAACCTCTGTGAGCAGATTTTTATTCGACATTTTCTTTTATTAGTGGCTTGCTCAATTTTACTTTTTTTTAGACCCAATTTTCATTAATGCTATCAAGGCTTAAATGATAATGAAGCACCTACCACATGTAATGTTTTCTGATGCAGCATAAGCTTTAACAGTAAGGTAACTTTGTCATAGAATAACCTAAAGGAATCGTAGTTACACTTTTCAAAGGGTTTGTTTTTCTCATGTTGCTATAGAAAATGTTTTATAAATAACATTTCAAAAATGGTATTTCTCTGAATCTCCTTATAGATGCCAGAATGTTTCTCAGCAACTTCTCTTATGTCTACCAAGAAAGTGCTGTGTTTAGAAACTGGTCAGTTCTCAACCATTTTCATAGATGACAAAATTAAGTGTCAATCATACAAAACTGCAGGTAACCTAAGATTTTATTTCCTCTTTTGGAGGCTCTCTTCGAGTCCTTGAGAGATAGAGCCACTTGGTGAGGAAACTCAGGAAGCAGTTTCAGGGCCCAAGTCATGGTGTATTCACAAACCTATTTCTTCTCTTTGTTGCTGGACAAACAATCATGACCTTCCTGGAGTGAAAAAGAGAAAGGAAAGGAATGAAAAGAAAAAGAAAAGGTTAGGCTGGTGTTCTATTCCTAAAGAATGCCGAACAGAAATTTAGAGATATCCTCACTATGCTGCTTTACCTGGTCTCCTCCTAGATTAACTTAATGACTTGCAAGACAAATGAAATTGCCTCATTCTGAATTTGCAGGGGGTCAAAACTGCCACCAAAAAATCAGCTTGAATAAGAGTTGTAGAATAAAGAATGAATTAACCAACTCATCAGCTTAGTTTTTAAGACCCATGAATTCATTTATTCAGCAAAAAGTTAATTGAGTGGCTACTAATGTCCTAGACACTGTTCTAGGCTCTGGAAACACCACAGTACCCAGAACAAATAAAAGTTTCTTCCTTTCTAGAGCTTATATACTAGTAAGGAAAAACAGAGGAAATTTTAAAAAATTACCGAGTATGTTAGAAGGTAATAAATGCCATGAAAAAAAGAAAGCAAGGAAGAGAAAGTTGGGGGTATGTTGGTATTTGAGATAGAAAGCCAGGGAGACCTTCACTGATATGGTAACCTCCAAATAAGGATCTTTTCCTGGTAGCTTAGTTCCAGGAAAAGTGAATTCCATGTATCTAAAGCATATTAAATGAAGCTAAGAGTAATAGAAGGTAAGGTCATAAGGACCTTATAGGTCATAAGGACCTGAGCTTTTTTTTTTTTTTTTTTAAAGAAAGATGAGAAGCCATTGAAAGGTTTTGAGCAGAGGAAAAATGTGTTCTGACTTAGATATTGACAAATCACCCTAACTACCAAGTTAAGAACAGACTGACAAACATGACAGGTTAGAAACAAGGACACTGGGTAGGACATTATTGCAATAATCCCAGCTAAAGATAATGGTGGCTTAGACCAGGGTAGAGTTAGAGGTCATGAAAACTTGGATATATCAGTTTGAACCGTATGAAATTGCCGATATTTGACAATTTTTGATCCATTAAAACTGTAACTTCTAGTAGTTCTTTCTAATCTTTTGAAGGTAGAATGGATAGAATTTTACTAAAATGATAGATACATGAGATATGAGAGGAGTCAAGAAAAAATCCCAAGACTTTTGACCTAAGCAATTGATAAATTTAGAATTGCCATTAATTAACATAAAGGTGAACCCAAGGCTATTAAATTTAATAGTTGTTTGAGATAGTTTTCTGTTCTCAGACACTGAACTTTATTGTGTTGTTGTATACCCGTGGTCACAAATGGGACACTAATAATGCACATGTTTCATTATAGATTCATTCTCATTGCTGGCAAAAATAATCAAACTTTCCTGTTATATTGATTGATATTGGATCAATATGAAAATTTTCATATAATAAGAATAGCATATTACTTGTATATTTTATGTGTTTTCAAATATGTGATTTCAATATTTTTTATCATCATGCTTCTTTCAACTTTTATTGTTGCAGCTCATTTTTTTCCTCTTTTATTATATTCTTTCATGACTTCCCATCACTCTAAATTGGTTAAGATTCAGCTAGACTAAATATATGTTGGTACGTACAATTTGGAAAGCTTGTCTTTATGTTCTGTGGTCAAGTATGGAAAATAGGACCATGGAATCAGGATAGAGTAAGGCTTCAATTTTGTAAAACTGCTTTCAGGAAACAATAAAGGTAGATACATATCACCCAAGTTCAGCAAACTTCCTCCTCACTTACTTGAAAGGCCTTGCCAGGAGCATTGTGTATATCCATAAAAGTAAAAGTAAAATATTTGACAATGTATTATCTTTAGGTATGTTAAAATATGAGGCAAGTTCACCACAGCAAAGTATAATATGGTGGAAAATCTATACTGCGGAATTACATTTAAATTAGAAATTACCAAACATTGGTAGCTATTTGTCAAGGGTGCTGATAATATACTTTTAAAAGGGGTCACAGTATTTGTCTAGGACAGTTAAAGATAAGGGTCTATCAGTTTGCATGATGTTATCTTTTTGCCTGACTACCAGTATCTGTGATACATTATCTTTGTCGACTGTGCAAGCTGATTTCTTATGCATTTGAATTTATAAGGGAAAAAATAGAATTGGACTGAAAAGTTGGTAGAGAATTTAGAGAAATACTTAAATGAATCATTTAGTTTGTTCAAATTTAGAAATCATAAAAACTCTTTGTTCAAGCTACTATTTTCAAGATAACATGTTGTGTATGTACATAAGTGGTGTCCCAAGTTGTTGGAAGGCAGGCTTCATTTTGTTGCTGGGAAATGTTTTAGTTGAAGAATCCTTCTCAAAGCAAATAGGTACATATCTTTCACATTTCCCTCCTTTACAGATTCTTGTGATGTGACAGATGTGACAGAAAGGGATGATGAGAAACAATATTCTACCTTTATTAT
The DNA here is from genome assembly GCF_002201575.2 of Neomonachus schauinslandi. Classification (NCBI taxonomy): domain Eukaryota; kingdom Metazoa; phylum Chordata; class Mammalia; order Carnivora; family Phocidae; genus Neomonachus; species Neomonachus schauinslandi. Next base: position 50,639,414 of record NC_058419.1, on the reverse strand, counting down.
AAAAACCAACCTTTAATAAATGGCTGTTGACTGTATACTTAATTTATCATTCTCTTTTATTAGACTTTTATCCTTCTGCCCTCTACCCTTAAAGGTCTTCCATGAGAGAGAAAACAAGTACACGAGTAAAACAAGAACCATGAGGCATAATGTGGTATCACAGATACGTATGTTTGTTTTTCAAGTCCTGTTTTTACTAGAAATTAACATGTGAGTACATGTGAATTTTATGGTTTTATGATTCAATACAATTATTTCTCAGAGTGTGCTTTGAGGTGCCCTAGGGATTTCCCAAAAGATGCATCAGAGGTTGCTGATGGGACAGGGAACCTTATTCCCCTCCAACCCCATCCCCTTACACACATGCTCACACAGAGCAGCTCCATTTTCATGTTTTAGAAATTCAGTTTTTGTGTAAGACTACAAAAAAGAAAGTGATCTTTTGATTAAAAAAAAGTTTTTAACTAGGGCTTAGTAGAAAGAGCATGATCTTTGGAGTAAGAGAAATCTAGGTTGAAATTTCAGTTCTGCCCATAGATGATGCTCACATCATCTATCACCATAACCCCTCTCTATGTGTCTCTCAATTGTGAGGGTCGTATGAGAGACATGTGTACAGTGCATGTTGCAATGACTAACCAAACATTCCTATTGAATTAGAAGAATGTAGAATTCTATTCAACTATTTGTTATTTCATGGGTACTATTTTAAAACCTTGGAAAAAGCAGCTTCACATTATCAAGGTGATGATTTTTGTTTTTCATGTCTATTCTAAATTTCTTCATGTGATTTTTGCCTAAATAACTATATCTGGCATCCACTAAACTATATTTGTTTCAGATTCCCACAAAACTGATAAGCATTTCAATTACACTTGATTCTGTGGTGTTTCTGTTCTGTCTTCCTAAATTATATATAATTTGGAAATCTAGAGCACAGAATCCCAAAGTTTTACCATCACTATGTTAAGATACCAGATCCCTTAGCCCTTGGGGTGGCCAGTGCCCTCAAGTTGGTTGCCTTTGTACATGAACAACCTTATCCATTTCCCCTGGGGTGCTATACAAAGATGATCATTTGTTATATGTACCACAATATATAGATGGTATGTAGATACATAGAGAAGCATATATGGTCCTTCTCCATTTTCTTTTGTTCTCTTCTATTCCTCCTTTTGACACTTTCTAGACTTCAAACCCCCTGATTTATGAAGGACAAAGAAGGAAGTAGATTAGGGGTAGGGAGCATAGGCAATTTGATGAAGGGAGACAGTCCAGTTCTTTTTACTGTACCTCAAGCCCTATTTAGATAAACTTTATTTACACATTAAGGAAAAAATGTGTTTTGACAAGTTGACTGGTTTCCCTATGGGTTTTCATTTGCCTTGAGCAAAATCCCACAACAGTCTTGTGTAGATGGGGCAAATGTGTTTATGTATTGGGGTCCATGCCAAATGAAAACGTTAGATGTGCACTAGCTTCCATAATAGGAACAGTGCGAATTGAAACAGAAAGGTAATAGAAACCAGTGCAGGGTGTCTAGACAAGATGAGAAAGCAAATTGCCTGGAATATAAATTGCATGATGACTATTATAATGCTCCTGTTATTTTCTGAATTTTCTGAAAATTCAGATGACTTTCTGTTCAGCTTGAACCAGAGGGATTACTATGCCCATTCTGGGTGCAATCTGTAAGAAATGTACTAAAGCAGGTGAACACTGAAAATGTTAAAATGTCATCATTTACTTTACAACCCAACCACATTTTTCTGATTGGAAAGTAAGTTCTTGAGTCCTGTCTATTGTTTGTCAGTAGTTATTATTATTATTATTATTATTTTTAAAGATTTTATTTATTTATTTGAGACAGAGAGAATGAGAGACAGAGAACATGAGAGGGAGGAGGGTCAGAGGGAGAAGCAGACTCCCTGCCGAGCAGGGAGCCCGATGCGGGACTCGATCCCGGAACTCCAGGATCATGACCCGAGCCGAAGGCAGTCGCTCAACCAACTGAGCCACCTAGGCGCCCTGTCAGTAGTTATTATTATTAACTTCTTTAAACTCAAATAACTTCGTAAGAATGCTTTAAAATAACAGATTCAAGGGCATTTTTTTAAATACCACACCATCTCTTGCCTAAGGAACGCAAGGCAAAATTCAGACTTGAAAACTCATTTTCTCTTCCTATGAGTGATTGTTCATAGTTAGTTGTTTATAAATAACTAAGAGACATTACTCTCTTATCTATTATTACCTGACAATAATTCGAGTTAAATTAGCCAGATGTTAAAACTCATCCATTGATTTGATGGAAGACATATCAATGTCAACACAAGCAACATTGAGCTTGATCATGGAAGTAAGTATGAGCCCATGTATATATTTTTGACTTATAATACCAGAGGGAAATTAACAGAATTGTGGAATGTTAGGCTTTTCATTTGCAAAAGAATATGGTGATGGTACTACTGTTCATATGCATGAATGTGACTGAAGGGAACAGTAATTATCTGCATCCCTTTCCACTTTAAGAACCAATGTATCATGACCTTGTCAGTGATTATAGTCATTCCACTGTAACTTGATTACAGTTTTTAACATGTCAAATCATCATCAACGTCTTTTTTTTTTTTTAAAGACTTTATTTATTTGAGAGAGAGAGCACGAACACAAGCCAGGGGGGAGGCAGAGGGAGAAGCAGGCTCCCCACTGAGCAGGGAGCCCGACGTGGGGCTCGATCCCAGGACCCCGGGATCGTGACCTGAGACGAAGGCAGCCGCTCAACCGACTGAGCCACCCAGGCGCCCCCATCATCAACGTCTTAAACATCATCCACAATTGGAGAAAGGACAGTGGTAAACCTATAGAAAGAAACTTAGATCAAGCTTCTCAATTGTATTATGAATAGAATCAGAAATATAGATGCTTTCTCATTAGGACTCAAACACAAATGAATCTTCAAGAAACAACAGTAGCTCAGTGTTCTCCCTTCTGAGGCAAAGATGAGGTTAGAAATGTTGTATTTTGATAGACTCCTCAAAACACTTTTTTTCTAACTCTTTGAATCTAGAATGTTGAGCACAACTATTTTCCATCCATGATCTCAAGAATTTTCTAAAATTGATAAGTAAACAGGTTATACAGTAAGAAAATAATTGTGTAGAAATTGATAATTTGCTTGTCCCTTCAGCTATCCCTGATATTTCTTATCCCATTTCTTCAATAAATAAGAAATTTTAATCTATATTCCTTATCTCCCTTCATGGCAAAGTAGAGATTTTAGGGTATATTAACACCAAAAATGTAACAAATCAAGTTTGGAAAATATATTTTGTCCTACTCTAGCTGGAGAGATTTCATGTTTTTATAGGGCATCAGAGCTTTAAGGTATCGCTAATACAAAATTTTCATAATATTGTTTCAAATAAAAATTACTGCCTAATATAGCACTTGGTGCTGAGTAGGCACTGAGTTTATTATAAATCAAATTAATAAGATATATTTAAATATATTCTTTAATTTTTTTTCTGCTGAGAGACACATTGATTTTTAACAATAATAACAACAACAAAGCCTATTTATTTGTTTTTGGGAAATATTCAGACCATAAATGTTTAAACAGCTTAAGGGACCATATGTTTGAGATCTACCTCTGGAGTAACCAACCTTGCAGATTTTGTCAAGCACTGAAGGATTTCCATGGACACAAGACTGTCATTGCTAAAACTGGGAAAATCCTGGGCACACTGGAACAAATTGGTCACCCTTACAATTATTTCTCAAGTTGAGGTTGCATTGTGTATAGATATATCTGAGCTATGAGGTAATTTCTTACATTTAAAACCTAAGAGTCAAGGCACCTGACTCAGGTGGCTCAGTCGGTTAAGGGTCTGACTCTTGATCTCAGCCCAGGTCTTGACCTCAGGGTCGTGAGTTTAAGCCCTATGTTGGGCTCCATGCTTGGTGTGGAGCCTACTTAAAAAAATAAATAAATAAAATAAAAAATAAAAATAAACCTGAGTCGAACAAAGGATCCTTCCTTTTACTTTAAATATGTAACATTATATTCAGCATAGAGTAAAAAGAAAAGTATAAAATATTATTTTCTTTAAAGGCTATACCTTTAATTTCAAATGGTGTTAGTAGAGACTTTATGACTGATTTATTTAATATTTATAAGTCCACTGTGGATGTCAGTTATCCTTTATGACATCATTTATAAGTTGACTGAATAGAAGTCTATTTTCTAGGCTGAACTATTTAGAATAGCATTATATAATTCTTTAATAGCTGGAGATTGGAAGAGAAAGTGCTAGATGAAGAATTAACCTCTGAATCATGTTATACACTAGGGAATTAGGGTTACATTTGCAGTGATATGGAAACAAATTTAAGGATAAAGTGTTTAGTAAAACTTCATAACATGGCTCATTTTGTATATGTCAGAGATCAAAGTATGTTATGTGAAAAACAGCATAGCTATGCAGTAAAAATCTGAAATAAGGCAGGTAGCAATGATAGAGACATTATCATAGCCCCTAGCATGCAACAAAACATGTTTAATGATCAGTAGTGTAATGTTTTTTCCCCTAGGGTTTCTTTCCTTTTAGAATATTATCATTGCAGAATAAGAAGTAATATAAACTTAATGAACTTATTTATAATTACATTCATATTCACATACATATACACATGCATGTATATTCACATACATTCATATACATATGTGTTTTAGATGGCCACCTGTCAAATCTTTATAAAGTTGCCTTCCAATCTTGATTCAAAATGATACTGGAAATTATTTTGATTTTAGGTATCTTCAAACAAATGACATGCTAATTTATACCTTTAGAAATATATTTGCATGTGCTATAATTTGTAAAGACACAATTTTATTAAAGTATTTGGATTAAGGAATGTTAGTGTCATATACAAAAACAGCAGAATTGAAAATTTAATTGTAACTAAATTTTAATGTGTTCATCGACTACATGTCCCACTGTATGTAATGAAAATGTATTGTTTAGATTTCTCACTTTGGAAGATAGTAAAAGCATACTTGCAAAACAGAAAATGGTCTACATAGTTTGTGAATTGGAGCCTATGTTCTCCTGAGTTTTTTCTAACTGTAATGCAATTTAAAAAAAAATGTGTTTGGAAGCCTAATAATATTATTTAGGGTGCATTTCTGTAAGTTTAAGCATATGATTGTTTGGGGTAGAGTACAAAAGAAATAAAATGCATTTTGTGAGTTAGAGGGGAAGTTGCACTTAGGATAGAGAAGGGGCAATGCCAAAAGGCAAGGAAATGAATACAGGGAAAGGCTATATTTTTAATTACTTCCAAAGGGCACTGGTATATGTTTTGTAACTGTTCATCTCTGTTTTTATGAAGTGCTAACTCCTTGAAGCACAAAATTACATGTGTGTGCCTAAAGGCATATGGAAAGAAAACATACTAGAAACCATTGCTGACTCTTAGCTACTGGTTTAATATGTGCAGTTTTGGAGAGGTTTGGGAGTCCAACTGAATCTACTGATTTTGATTATTTTTTTTAAGAAGAAAAAAACTGTTTCAGTTGAAAACCTACCACTCAGAATTTAAGTCAGATTACAGATGGTGCTTTGAAATTTTCTTCCTGACTAAAAAACAGGTTATTAATAGCAAAAGCTGTTTTGCAATTCTACTATTTGCTGTTAACTACGATAAATCATTGCAAACAGAAGTCTTTTAAACATTTATTCTTAAGTTCTTCCCAGTCCTTAAAAAACAAACACAGAAAAGAGAGGCTTTTTATAGGCTAAACCTTGTTTGTGTATTCATTATCTAAATGTTATAATTTGACCCTGCTAATAACCAACTTTAAGGGAAACAATTACTCTTTCATGCCTAAATATGACTCTGCTTTTAATAAAACATATTTAAAGAGACGACAAGTGTTTCACTGGTAATTCAGAGGCTTCTGTGATATTCCCAATTGGGAAGCTGCTTTCTCTAATTGTTCTAACAAGTCTTCAACAGGGGGTGATGTGGAACTCATGAGAAGCAGTGCATTGTTTACTTCTAAATCGAAAGCTATAATAAAAGGATCAAATAAATGCCTCATGTAGCTAAAAGTCAGATGTACCACTTAATGTTTTGAGGTGGCAACTGCACTGTCATTTCATATAACATTCCTTTCATTAACTATAAAAAACAGTGCCTGCCTGTCAGGCTTTTAAATGTCCTTCTTTTAACTATAAAAGTAAACAGTAGAGAAATCCACACACTTCTAGTGTTTTTTAGGATAGACTTGCAAAAAAAAAAAAAAGGGAGAAACACCTTTATAGTTTACTAGCATTAAATAACATCTTAGAAAAGAATGCCATAGTGATTGGAAAGCATAAGATCAATAAAATGACAAAACAGTCAACCCCACATTCACAGTAGATATAATAAACTAGTCAAACAATAAATTTTTAAAAATCTGTCTTTTACAAAATTTTTTTGCTTTTTATCTCTTATATTTTTAATGATGGCATCTCAGTGTTGTTTTTCTGTCTAATCTAACAGACCTATTTTGATGGTCTGTACGCAAACACAAAGGTCTGAGATATCTGGAAGAACCTACATACAGTGCAATATAAAAGGTCTGTGTAGCTTCAGACTCTAATGTATCGATATCCAGAGGAAAACCACCGATCGGCTTTCTGTATTCTCTCTTCAGGCAGTAATGTTAAACCATTTATATGAAACTGCTGGAAAGCTATAAAAGTAAGTTGTTTTTCTTAAACATACAGTGCTCACCTTAGAGTTTAAAGATAGTGACCGTAGTGATGATCGCCATTTGTGCACATGGCTGTGAACGAAGAGGCAAATGGACAAGCTATACGGTTCACTTCATGCATGTGAACAGGTTCTTTTGTAATCGATGATGTGCCTTCTTAGTGCAGAGTCTGCATCTGCAACTTTGCTTCTTAGAGACATAATGTACTTGATAGCATTGCTCAAGGAGAGAAAATACATATATACATCTTTGGAAATACAGGTCCGTCTGGTTAGAATTACTTTTAATGGCCACACTGAATATTAGTAGTTGTAAATACGGAGAGCAGGAAGGACAATGTATTGCAATGCACAGCAGTGATCCAGTCTTAGGAAATAGTACAATTTTGTTTTGTTTTGTTTTGCTTAGGTTTTCTTCCAAATATTACTTTAGGTATTGTAGGTGCGGTGACAAGTTTTCAGTTTCTTGTTAAATATTTCATAATGCCTACTTCTAGGGGGCCTCATTTTAACATGCTCTTTATTGGATCTAAGTCATTTGCAGCATTGTTTCTGTTCTTTTTTTT